>NC_089587.1:181647898-181979582 GCF_019320115.1 Miscanthus floridulus | reverse complement strand
CTTCTTCGCCCTATCACCGACCCTGACAGCCGGTGGATTGCTCCGGGGGAACGAGCGAGGAGGCCGCGACGGCTCGTGGTGAGCTTCGTCGTCTTCCACGAGCGAGGCTCGGGTTTTCGCGTCGGATAGTTCATGCGGGCTCTCCCCCTACCTATGGCTGTCGCTCCCCCATTCCCCAACTCCATCCATCGCGCAGGCGGCCATCTTCGTCGCCGTCTGTGAGGGGTACTTGGGGATCGCTCCCCACTGGGAGTTGTGGCTCCACTTGTTCCGAGCGACGTTCACCACCAAGCCGGGGGCGAGGGGGCGGAAGGTGCAGAGGGCCGGCGGCTGCACCCTTCACGTGCGCCAAGACCGGCAGTCCCTCTACATCCCGGCCCAGCTGTCATCGTCCAACCGTCGTTGGTATGACGGCTGGTTCTACCTCCGCAACGACGGCGGAGGACTTCCCCCTTATACCGGGCGGGTTGTAGAGAGTCAACCGAGAAATGGGGATACGGCGTCATCAAGGTCGATCAGCCTAGGCTGGAACCGCTCTTGAGGGCCTTGGGGAAGCTGCGTGACCGTGGCCTTTTGGCGCCGTGGTCGTGGCGGCCTTTCACCGCCGGAGGGTGTTGGCCGCTGATGGCCCGGCGGCGGTGGCTGTTCGAGATGACCGAGCGACCCGATTGCCGGTATCAAGATGTCCGCCCTCCCCCTTACCGACGACGAGACCCTGCGTCGGGTGAGAGAGGCGGTAGACGGGAAGCCGAAGATCGACGATTTGATGCCGTTCCCGATGCGTCTGTCGCGGGGGCACATTTCACTGGTGAGTTGGATGTTACCGAGGCTTTCGCGGCCTTCTTGTTTTTCGCCTTTTTTGTCTGTTGTTTTACTTCGTCGTTCCCACAGGGGTTAAGAGACGTGCGAGGCTCCCCGCCGCCCGTGCCCGAGGACGCCCGGCGGCGATCTGTGAACAGGGCGCGCGCCGAGGAGGAGAAGAAGAAGAAAGATGCCAAGGAGGCGAAGCGCACGAAGAAGCTCCTTGCGCGCGAAAAGCTGGACGCCCGTCGCCGGTGCTAGAGGCTCGACAGTCTCCCTTTGGAGCCGTCTCCCTCGTCGTCGGTGTCGGATTCTTCGGGCGACGGCGGCGGGCGCGAGGTGGGGATGGCCTGCCTGGAGCACCTTCCCGACATTAGGGAGCTGGTGCCCGGGGCGCCGGCAAGGAGCCTGACGCCCTTAGGAGGAGGTGTCCCGGGGTCGGTGGCGGCCCGTCCCGGGGCCGAGGCCGACGCGCCCGAGGCGCGGGTGTCGGAGGAGCGTGCCGTCAGCCCGATGGTTTCGACGGTGGAGGTGGAGCGAACGACGGTGGGGGCGACCCCATTGTCTCCGCGAAGGGTCGAGGAGGTGCCGGGGTCCGACGGAGGCCAGCTAGCACTGGTGGACACCGAGGTCGTGCTGCTGCCACCACCACCGCCGTTGCAGAGGAGGCTGGCGGTGTCGAAGTGGCTGCATCCACGTTCGCGGTAAGCGTCTTTTCTGGCGAAGTCCGTAGTACTTCTTGTTTGCCCCTTGGTCGCATGCTGACCTCGGGAGTGTCTTTGCTTCCAGCCAGACGCATCTGGTGGAAGATCCTGCCTTGGTGCCCCGTAAGGCGCTCAAGGTGAACGTTAGCTCCTCCGCCCATCAAGCGGCGGAGGCGCAGGCTGGCGTGCAGCGTGGCGTGGCGTCGGGCGGGGCCATTTCGGAGGAGGCGGCTGCCCAGGAAAAGGGTGCCGAGGCGGCCGCGGAGCGAGTGGAGGAGGAGGATCCCACGCCTCGCGATGTCGCGGGCCTTGGGATGAAGGAGGCTGGGGCGTCCACCATTGCCGAGGCCATTGAGAGTGAGGTCGGAGCCCCCAAGGCCTCCGAAGTCAGGGCAGTGGACGCCGGGGCCACCGAGGTAGAGATGGCGGAGGCCAGAGCCCCCGGGTCCGTCGGGGCCGAGGCGATGGAGATGGAGACGGAGCAAGTTTTGGCACCGCCCCTAGTTTAGGCAATCTCGTCTGATGATTCCTCCCATGGGAAGGAGGTGGCGAACGTCGAGGCGGCCAGTACCGTGGAGCAGCCAGTCCCAGATCCCGCCGAGGGGAGTTCGGCTCTTGTCCGGCTTCGGCCCGAGCCTCGTGGGTGGAACTTCCCGCGTGTTTTCTGGCGGAACCGGGCTGACCCCGAGGGGGAGCCCGTGTTCGCCCTTGAAGATACCGCAGAGGGGGGGCATTGGGGCACCCTCGAGCAGTACCGCCAACTGGCAGTGCGGTCGCTGCAGACAGCGATGACTATTATGGGTCAGGACTTGCCCAGTGTCACGCGGGTAAGTACTTTCCTCTCTCGTGCCGCGTTGTTTTCTCTCCGAGCCCCCTCGCAGTGTTTGACGTGCGTTTTTTGTTTTGCCTCCTTAGGAGCTCGAGACCCGATCCCTTGGGAAATCGGTGTTCCTGCGAAATGAGAGGGATATCTGGGACCAGCTCCGGCGGCAAAAGGGCCTGCTTGCTGATGCCCAGGGGCTATTGTCGGCGCGGAGTGCGGAAGTGGAGGACCTCCGCCTTCGTTGTGCTGACATTCAGGCCGAGTTGGCCACGGCTAAGGAGCAGTCCGCCCCTCTGGTGGCCAAGATCAAGGAACTGGAGGAGGAGCGAGACTCCTTCAGGCTTCGAGCCCAAGAAGCGACGGCCTCTGCTAAGGTCACAGCCGGGCAGCTGGGTGCGGAGCAGAGCGAGCATCAGGCGACGAAAGTCGCCTTGGCAGAGGCTACCAAGGCGGCCGAGGCCTCTCGGGTCGAGGTCTCAGCCTGGAAGAGCAAGGCCGAGGGTAAGTTCCGCTGAACCATGTTCCTCGCTCCATTTGCTCTGGTTCGCGTTTGACTCCTGACCCCTCGTCGCGACGTAGATCTGGAGAAAGAGGCCTCCCAGGCGGCTGAGGCCTCCGTCGCAGCGCAAGCAGCGCTGGATGTCGAGGTCCGGGAGCACGAGGCGCTGCGCAGCGCTGTCCGGACCGCCTGCGAGGCTCTGGACGTCGAGGAGGTCCAATCAGCTAGCTCCCTTGGGAGCCGCCTGATTACGTTGAGCGGCCACGTCCACGAGAGACTCCGAGGGGCGTTGCACACGGGTGTCAAGCGCGCCCTGGCCGTCGTCTCCTTGCACTACGCCATCAACCTCGAGGCTGTCAGCGACGGCTATGTGTTGCCAGAAGATGACGAGGAGGCTGATGCGGAGGTCGTGAAGCTGTTGGAGGCTGCCGAGGCACCTGGCGCAGCGCTGGCCAGTCTATTTGAAGAAGAGGTGGTCCCTCCCGCGCCGGCCGCCGATCTTTGAGCTTTGTCCTGGCCAAAAGGGGCCATGTAACCGGATTGGGTTAGTTGTCATACCGTGACGTCTTTGTGGCCGTCGGGGCCTTTAAAGTTTTTGCGTATGTGCGCCTTTTAACCGTTTTCTGTTCTACTTTCGAGCCTGTGCCCTCTATCTCGATCTTGGGAACCCGCGAAGAAATCCCTCGGAACCTAAGCCGTCCTTCGGCGAAGGGTGGTGAGGGAGCTGCCCAGAGGCATAGGCCGTTCTCACGACTCGACCGGTCCTTTGGCCTCCAGACAAGCTTTTGGTCTCTGGGTTTCTTGCGAAGGTCCCGTCGGAGCGCGAGAGAGTTTGGCGTAAAATTTTTTTTGAAAGATCATTAACAAACGGTGTTCGGGACTTAGGGGGTTCCCCCTTTTTAGCCCCCGAGGGAGGCTCGGCTTTGCAGGGCAGAGCCGAGTCTCCCTTATAGCGCTATTGTGTCGTCGAGCCCCTATTGATAGACAAGCTCTCTGCACAGAACTTCCTCGGAGCCTACGCTGTCCTTTGGGCGAGAAGGTGGTGAGGGAGCTGCCGTAGCCCGGAGGCGTAGGCCGTTCTCATGGCTCGGCCGGCCTTTTCGCCTTTGGGACGATCGTATGGTCCTTAGGTTCTATACAATCGACTTGTCTATAGGGGGGTTCTTCGAAGGATTATAACAACTAAGAATGCTTCTTTATTGCATTTCGAGAAACAACGTAAACAGCGTTTGGAAATTTAAGGGTAGAAACGACGTAGCTGTTCTATGTTCCAAGCGTTGTTGAAGATTTCGCCCTTCTCGTTGGCTAACTTGTAGGTCCTGGGCTTCAGAACTTGAGCGACGATGTACGGCCCTTCCCAGGGTGGGGTCAGCTTGTGGCGGCCCTTGTTGCTCTGCCTCAGTCTCAGCACCAGGTCACCCACCTTCAGGTCTCGGCTTCGGACGCGCCGGGCCTGGTAGCGTCGTAGGGCTTGCTGGTACCTGGCTGAGTGTAGCAGCGCGACGTCTCGGGCTTCCTCCAGTTGGTCGAGGGCGTCTTCGCGGGCAGTGCGGTTGCTTTGCTCGTTGTACGCCTGTAGCCTCGGGGAACCGTATTCTAAGTCAGTGGGGAGGATGGCCTCGGCTCCATAGACCAGGAAGAACGGTGTGAATCCCGTGGCTTGGCTCGGGGTATTTCTTAGGCTCCAGATGACTGACGGGAGTTCGGCAAGCCATTTCTTGCCAAACTTCTTCAACTGGTTGAATATCCTTGGCTTAAGGCCTTGTAGGATCATGCCGTTGGCACGCTCTACTTGGCCATTCGTCCTTGGGTGTCCTACGGCCGACCAGGCCACCCGGATGTGGTGGTCGTCGCAGAACGTTAGGAACTTGCGACCGGTGAATTGTGTCCCATTGTCAGTGATGATGGTGTTAGGAACCCCGAACCTGTGGATGATATCCGTAAAGAACAGCATCGCTTGCTCGGATTTGATCCGAGTGATCGGGCGAGCCTCGATCCATTTGGAGAATTTGTCGATAGCTACCAGCAGATGGGTATAGCCCCCGGGTGCCTTCTGCAGAGGCCCAACCATGTCTAGCCCCCACACAGCGAATGGCCATGTGATGGGGATGGTTTGGAGGGCTTGGGCCAGGAGGTGCGTCTGTCGAGCGTAGTACTGGCATCCCTCGCAGGAGCGTACTAGCTTCGTGGCGTCGGCCACCGCCGTTGGCCAATAGAAACCTTGGCGGAAGGCGTTACCCACGAGCGTCCGAGGCGCCGCGTGGTGCCCGCAGACTCCCGCGTGCAAGTCCCAAAGTAAGGATTGGCCAGCCTCGGTAGTGATGCATCGTTGGAGAATACCAGATGGGCTACGCCTATACAACTCGCCGTCGCAGAGGACGTAAGTCTTGGCGCGTCGCGCAAGCCGTCGGGCTTCGGTTCTGTCAGCAGGAAGCTCTCCTCGAACGAGGCGATCAAGGAAAGGGACTCGCCAGTCCATTCCTTGGTCAGCCTTGGGAGGCTCTGCGTCAATCGCCATGGCCTCGGGCTCGGCGGGTGAGATTTCGGTGGCAGAGGGGGCCTCGGGCCCTGCGGTGGGCTTGGCCGATGGGCCCTCTTCCGTCGCCGAGGCATAGTCGACGGATGGCTTGACGAGGTCTCTGGCGAAGACGTTCGGTGGGACCGGGGTCCGTGCCGACGCCATCTTTGCCAGTTCGTCCGCGGCCTCGTTGAACTTTCGCGCAACGTGGTTGAGTTCGAGACCGTCGAACTTGTTCTCCAGGCGACGTACTATCGTGCAGTACGCCTTCATTTTGGGGTCATGGCAGCTTGATTCTTTCATCACCTGATCGACGACGAGCTGCGAATCACCCCGTACGTCGAGACGTCGTACTCCAAGTTCGATGGCGATTTGCAGGCCGTTGACGAGGGCCTCGTATTCGGTGACATTGTTGGAGGCGGCGAAGTGAAGCCGGATCATGTAGCGTATGTGTACTCCGAGGGGCGAGACCAGGAGCAGGCCCGCGCCAGCCCCAGTCTTCATCAGAGACCCGTCGAAGTACATGGTCCAGCATTCCGATTGGATTTGAACGGGTGGCAGCTGTGTGTCGATCCATTCGGCTACGAAGTTGGACAGGACCTGTGATTTGATCGCTTTTCGAGGCGCGAAAGACAAGGTTTCCCCCATGAGTTCGACAGCCCACTTGGCTATTCTACCCGAGGCCTCCCGGTTTTGGATTATCTCTCCCAGAGGAAAAGACGACACCACAGTTACCGGGTGGGACTCGAAGTAGTGACGCAGCTTGCGTCGAGCCAAGACTACGGCGTAAACCAGTTTCTGGATGTGGGGGTAACGCGTCTTAGTCTCGGAGAGCACTTCGCTGATGAAGTAGACAGGTCGCTGGACGGGCAGAGCATGTCCCTTCTCCTGCCTCTCGACGACTACGGCCGCGCTGACCACTTGGGTCGTCGTGGTGACGTAGAGTAAGAGGTGTTCGCCCTCGGTGGGCGGAACTAGGACGGGGGGGTTGGTGAGCAGTGCTTTGAGCCTGGCGAGGGCTTCCTCGGCCTCGGTGGTCCAAGAAAAGCGCTCGGACTTTCTCAAGAGGCGGTACAGGGGCAGGCCTTTTTCGCCGAGGCGTGAGATGAAGCGGCTTAGGGCCGCAAGGCATCCCATGACCCTCTGCACGCCTTTGAGGTCTCGGATCGGGCCCATGTTGGTCACGGCCGAGACCTTCTCCAGGTTGGCCTCGATCCCACGTTCCGAGACTATGAATCCCAAGAGCATGCCTCGGGGAACCCCGAAGACACACTTCTCGGGGTTGAGCTTGATGCCCTTCTTTCTGAGACATGTGAAGGCGACCTCCAAGTCACCGACGAGATCACCGGCCTTTCTAGACTTGACTACGATGTCATCCACGTAGGCCTCAACGGTTCGTCCTATGTGTTCGCCAAAGACTTGGATCATGCACCGTTGGTAAGTAGCCCCTGCGTTTCTGAGGCCGAACGGCATGGTTATGTAGCAGTACATGCCGAATGGGGTGATGAAAGAAGTCGCGAGCTGGTCGGACTCTTTCATCTTGATTTGGTGGTAACCGGAATACGCATCAAGGAAGAAGAGGGTTTTGCATCCTGTAGTGGAGTCGACAATTTGGTCAATTCGTGGTAGTGGGAATGGGACTTTCGGGCATGCTTTATTTAGACCAGTGTAGTCCACGCACATCCTCCACTTGCCACTTTTCTTCCTGACTAGTACAGGGTTAGCCAACCACTCTGGATGGGATACTTCCTTGATGAACCCGGCTGCCATGAGCTTCTGCACTTCTTCGCCGATGGCCCTGCGCTTCTCCTCGTCAAATCGGCGCAGGCGCTGTTTTGCCGGCCTGGAGCCTGCCCGGGTATCTAAGGCGTGCTCGGCGACCTCCCTTGGTATGCCTGGCATGTCCGAGGGACTCCACGTGAACATATCGACATTCGCACGGAGAAAGTCGACGAGCACGGCCTCCTATTTGCTGTCGAGGGTGGCGCTGATCTTCAGTCCTCGATCGTCGGGGACGGTGGGATTGACTGGGACGAACTTGACGGCCTCCGCGGGCTCGAAGGTCCCGGTGCGCCGCTTGGCGTCGGGAACCTTGCTACCGAGCTGGTCGAGATCGGCGATGAGGGTCTCGGCCTCCGCGATGGCCTCGGCGTACTCGATGCACTCGACGTCGCAGTCGTATGCATGTTCGTACGTGGACTCGACGGTGATGACGCCGTTGGGGCCTGGCATCTTGAGCTTGAGGTAGGTGTAGTTGGGGATCGCCATGAACTTGGCGTAGCACGGGCGCCCCAAGATGGCGTGGTAAGCCCCCTTGAATTCAACCACCTCGAAGGTGAGGACCTCCTTACGGTAGTTGGAGGGAGTGCCAAAGCAGACGGGTAAGTCGATGCGTCCGAGGGGTCGTGTGCGCTTTCCTGGCACGACGCCATGGAAGGGCGCGGAACCGCCTCGAAGCCGTGATTGGTCAAGCTCCAGGAGCTCCAGAGTGTTGACGTAGAGGATGTTGAGGCCGCTGCCTCCGTCCATGAGCACTTTGGTGAGCCGGGTGTTGCCGACGATCGGGTCGACGACAAGCGGGTACTGCCCGGGGTTTGGAACATAATCGGGGTGGTCATCCCGGTCAAAGGTGATTGCTTCCCGAGACCAATCGAGGTACCGGGGGGTGGCTACCTTGACCGAGAAGACCTCCCGGCGTTCCCTCTTTCGCTGGCGCGCCGTGAGGCATGCCGAGGGTCCGCCAAAGATCATGAAGGCGTTGCGTACCTCGGGAAACCCATCATCTTTATCACCGTCCTTTTCGCCGGCACCCCTTTTCCTGGCCTCATCGTCGTCGGGGGGCCCAAGCCTGGCGTAGTAACGCCGGAGCATGGTGCACTCCTCGAGGGCATGCTTCACCGGACCTTGATGGTAAGGGCAGGGCTTCTTCATCATGTCGTCAAATAGCCCGGGGCCACGGGGGCCTCGGGGATTCCTGCGATCTGTTGTGGCGACATGGACAGCCTCGAGGACCTCCTGCTTCCCCGGGCGACCCTTCTTCTTTCTCTTGGGGACGCGGGCGGGCGAGGCCTCGGGGGCCTCGTCCTTCTGCTTCCCCTTAGCGTCGTTGTTGGGGAAGATGGCCCCCACCGCCTCTTCGCCCGAGGCGAAGTTGGTGGCGATGTCGAGGAGCGCGGCGGCAGAGCGCGGGACGTTGCGTCCTAACTCTCGGACCAAGTCCCGACAGGTGGTGCCAGAGAGGAAAGCCTGGACAATCTCCGAGTCGCCGACGCTGGGTAGCTCGGTGCACTGTTTGGAGAAGCGCCGGATGAAGTCTCGGAGAGACTCGTCCGGCTTCTGGCGGCAGCTCTTAAGATCCCAGGAATTCCCAGGTCGCACGTAAGTGCCCTGGAAGTTCTCGACGAAGATCCTAACCAAGTCGCGCCAGTCGTGGATTTGCGAGGGCGGGAGATGCTCAAGCCAGGCTCACGCTGAGTCCGATAAGAGCAAAGGGAGATTGCGGATGATGAGCAGATCATCGTCCGCGCCACCTAGTTGGCAGGCCAGGCGGTAATCGACGAGCCAGAGTTCCGGGTTGGTCTCGCCGCTGTACTTCGCGAGGTTGGCCGGCTGTCTGAACCGGGCGGGGAAAGGAGCAACGCGAATGGCCCTGCTGAAGACCCAAGGCCCTGGCGGCTCAGGGGAAGGACTGCGGTCCTCACCGCTGTCGTAGCGACCGCCTCGGTGTGGGTGGTAGCCTCGGGCGGCTCCGTCATCGTGGCGCCGTCGCCTGCCAACTACTTCGTGGTCGCCCTGTGCCTCATGGTGGTCCCTAGGTCGATCGCGCACCGAGGGGGCTCCGTTAGCCGTTGGTGCACGAGCGGGCTCGGGACGGACCGGGGTATCCTGGCCCCGGCGAGGTCGCGCCGTGGGTTGCTCCGAAGTGCCTCCGCGCCGGCGAGAGGCAGAACTTTCGGCCTGCTGCACCGCTGCGGTCTCGAGGAGGTCGCGGAGCTCTCCGCGGACCCGTCGCCCTTCGGTGGTGGAGGACTCGGGCATCGCTCGGACCAGCATCGCAGCCGCTGCGACATTCTGGCTAGCGCGATTAAAGATTGGGGGTGGCTCTCCCCCCTTGTTGTCGTTGATGCGGTGATGGACGTCGCGGGCCCTCCCTCGGGCTCCTCCGCCCTCACCGCGCCCTCGCTGCTCCTGCTCGAGAGTGTCCCGAAGCTGTTGCAGAAGGAGTTGGTCCCGTTCGACCTTGGCCTGAAGCTCGCGGAGCTGCTCCAGGTCTGGGCGACGATGCCCCCCGCGAACAGGATTCTCGTTCCGTGCTGCCGAGGCTTCGAGACGCGGAGGTGTGGCATCACCCGCCCCTGCCCGGGGCGGTGAATGGTTGCCTATCCTCTCTTCCTCTTCGCCCGCCGTTGGCATCCCGAGCCCGACGTGGAAGCACTCACGGGATGGATCGTAAGTCCCTTCGTCGTCGGAGTCGGAATAGCCGAGGCAGTAGTCGCTTGCGGCCAAGAATTGGCGTAAAGCCCCAGGGTTGTGGAATTCGGAGAAATCCACCCCGGGCCACGCCTCGTCCTCGTCCGAGGGGTCGGAGTGGGTGCTTAGGTCGAGAGCGAAGCGCTGGCGGCGTTCCGAGGGGTGCTCGTGAGCGGCAGCGTAAGCGTAAGCATAAGAGGCGGCGGCATTTCTCAACCCAAAGGGGTATGGGGACGGTGCCGTCTCCATATTCTGCCCCGCCGGGGTTGGCTTTTCAGGGAGTGGTGGAGCGGAGCTAGAGGACTGGGCATCGGCGCGAGCCACCGGCGATTTTCCTTCGTCCAAGCTCAGGCCGGACAGGTCCCCAGCCAGGGACCCCGTACCAACAGCTGGTCGTAGGGTATCGGCGGGGAGTGGCGTGCCGCCCCAGGCTCGCGTAGCGCTGGGGTGGCATTGCTCGCGTCGTGCCTGGCGAGCGTGGCGAGAGCGGCCGCCCGGGCGCCGCCGGCGCCTGGGCTGCCGGGGCGTGACTTCATCGTCGGACGGTGGGGCTCGAGGAGTGAGGAGCACCATGTCGTATTCATGCCCTAGAGACATGAACTCCAGGCTCCGAACCAAACTACGGTGCCGAGACGCAATGGTCGTACGGGGTCTGCCATCCGGAACGTGCTAGGATGACAAAGCTGACACGTAGACGCCCCTACCTGGCGCGCCAACTGTCGACGTTTTGGAACCGGGGGTCCCTCAACCAACGAGTGAATTTGTGCTGCGTGCCCCTGATCCCGGATGGTGATGCAAAGAGACACAAGGTTTATACTGGTTCAGGCAATCGAGGCCCTACGTCCAGTCTAAGAGATCGATCTTGTATTCCTTGCACCTGAGTGCTCGTAGTAGGGGTTACAAGCTAGGTGAGAGAGGGAGCTAGCCCCAGGTCTCGGCGAGGGTGGTGCGGACTGCTTGGGACGTTGTTCCCAAGCAGCGTGGAAGTGTGTAGTTCTATCGATGTGTTCGTCCTTTTTTCCTTTTTTTCCCCCAGAAATGGCACCGGCTACCTCCTTTTATAGCCACAAGGAGGAAGCCAGAAGTACATGAGAAGTTTACTATTTGCTGACGTGTTCTGCTCCCTGGAGCAGCGCGGCGTCGTGGGAGTTCTCGTCGGTGTCTAGTCGGTATGGTCTCCAGGCCGGCGACCTGCTGCGCTCCTGTACATTTGTTGACTTGGTGAAGTGCCGAGGCCTGGGGACTGCTGCGGTCGGTTGTGCCGGGACCTGCTGTGCTGAGGCCGAGACCCGCTATGCCGAGGCCTTTGCAGATGGCAATGCCGGGTCTTGGCGGCCATCGTCGTAGTTGATTTAGGCGAAATCAGTGTGGAACGTGCGTCTACAGGATATGATACCCTATATTGTCAGCAAGGGATGGTAAAAAGGTGATTTGACCGTTGTCCCGTCGCTCCTGTCGTGGTGCATTGCCGATCGTGGCTTACGTAGTGGGTGCAGCTGGACGCATTGATTGGATGCGACAGCTTGCCAGAGCGACTTTTGGGGCGGAGGCGACGAGGTTGCGGGACGAGCCTAGCCTCGGACGAGGCGGAGCATGGCCAGCTCGCCTGAGGCCCTATCGGGAGTCTCGGGCGAGGCGGAACTCGGTCAGTTCGCTGGTCCCGAGGTCACAGGAACCCAGTTCTGACTTCCCACGTTGTGTTCGTCCTTGGTGCAGGAGTTTAGGCAGCACAGTAGCCGGTAACCCCTGCACAGTCCCATCGTGGATGGCAGGGCGCTGACGTGCTGGTCTGTTACTTCGCCGTACTGTGCCGTTGTGTGGTTGTCGGAGCGGTTGAGCGCCTTGATTAGATGTGATGTCCAGCCGGGTAGTCTAGTCAGATCGGTGGTCGCGGGGCAGGTGGCGAGTCGACCTCGCGCGAAATAGGAGGATCGCAGACCTTGTCGAGGAGGCCTCGGGCGAATCGGACAATCGGTACTTCTTCTGAGGCCTCGGCGAGAGGGCCTCGGCGAGGGGGCCTCGGCGAGGGAGCCTCGGGCGAATCGGAGATTTCTGGCTGAGACCTCGTTTGTCTTATTGGCCCTTGTTACTGATTCCGAGGCCACAGTATCCCAGACATGGCTCCCCATGCTGCGTTGTTCTCGGAGCAGGAGTTGGCAGTACAGTGAGGTATGGGCGTCAACCATGTGCGTAGCGGTTGGCTTAGTGGTTGGCAACTCCTGCCCAGTCCTGCCTCCTGTCCCGTCGGCCATTCCTCTGTACTGTGTTGAGCATGCGGCCGACGCCAGGGGCAGCAGTTGGCTGAGGTAATGTGACGCGACGTTTTGTCAGAGGGATGGGTGAAGGAAGAGGCAGCAGAGTGCTGCCGAGCCTGCCTCGCGCGAGACGGAGGGTCGGCGGCCCGGTCGAGACCTGCGACGAGAGGGGGGCAGCCGAGGCCTTCGGTGAGGGATCGCCCGAGGTCAGCGGTGAGGGGGCCTCGGGCGAGTCGGAGAATTGGCCGAGGCTAGCGGTGTTCAACTGGTTTCGACCTTTTACGAAGTCTAAGCAATCGTTTTTTGGTTCTTGCTTAGGGTACCCCTTCTCACGGTATCCGACACCAGTGTAGAGCTGAGATTCTCATGAAAGATCATTAGCTCTTTATGTGCATCGTCGTCTATTCACAAAAACTATGGTGGCTGGCTGTTGAATGGTTGGTGAAATGTGATTTCCCATTTATGTTATTTTTAGTGTATTATGCAGTATGCAGTATGCATATATGAGTATATGATAATTGTTAATATGTATTATACAACTATCTGCTTACTGGTGGTGACATAGTGCGCTTGCTGTTGCAGGCACATGTGACCCGTTGCGTACCTATGACCTGAGTGGGCATGAGTTTAAGCATAAAATTAAACTCGTGAAAGTTATGAGTTTTTTAACGGGCACATTTTATGCTCATGAGTATAGATTTGAGTTGGCAAAACCCAATGGTTTTATGTCCGTTGCCATCTCTAGGTGAATCTGAGCTAAATTGGTAAGGCTCGTCCTTTAATGGATAGGCAAGAGGTCTCGTCGCTCAGAAATTTTTTTTCTTGTTTCGAGTCCAACCTAAAACATTAATTTTATTTATTTTATATTAAAAGCTCGCCTAGGCCCGAGCCAAGGCATGAAACCCGAATCTGCCCTCTAGGTACGCCTAGACTTAAATTTTAGACCCGAAACTAGTCTGACTTTTGTAGACGGACTTTTGCTTACTCTCTCCTTAAAAAAAAAATAACATTATGGGACGTGTGCTTATAGAAAATATTAGCCTAGAGCCGCAGCCCCGGTCGCTCTAGCGACCCCAAATCTCAAATCACCCGGAGGGAACTCGCTCGCGAAGGCAAGTACGCTTTAGATCCCTCATTGCTTCTGGTTCCTAGGGCAGCGCGCCTCGATTTTCTTCTCCGTTTTGGTCTAATTCGTGAGGAATTTGGGTTTCCTCGGTGGTGCTTGGTTCCACTCCGCCTTGGAGTGGATTTCAGTGACTTTTTTGTTCAGATTGTTTCGCTCTTGCAGGCTGAGCTCATGGCTCGCGTCTACGTTGGGAACCTGGATCCGCGTGTCACAGCGCGGGAGATCGAGGACGAGTTCCGCACGTTTGGGGTTCTGAAGAGGTGAGATGCGGTGCCTTTGCTCGAAAGTGCTAAGCTTCGTTTTTGTTTCTTTATTGATAGCGGAAGCGCTAAGGTAGTCCTTTTGCCGGTAGGATTTCCCCCGACTTGCCTCTATCCTACTGTTTATAGCATATACGACTTTACGCTGTTGCTTGCTAGTTCATATACATGCATGCTAAACAATTTGTGTTTTGAGTATGATAGTTTCGTATTGAGCATAGTGCGTACCAATGGTAAAACAACAATACAGAAGCCTGTGCTCCACTTAGTGGTCATGTGATATGATATGTATAGAAATCAATAAGTAAACTGTGGCGCAGTGACTCAATGCCGATGCATTTGTGTATGCTTTGTTTGTTTGTTGAGTAGATCAAGTTTTAGTAGAGTTGTGTCTGTTTCTTGACAATCTCAGAGTTTTTTGGTGATGCATATGCTGTTTGAGAAATAGAAGGGAAAGGCAGCAGTACTATGCTCACGTTAAATTACAAGTACCTGAGGCTTAGTTTGGTAGGGCTTGGGCTTCTGCATGATAAGTTGGCAAGTGCGGTTTCAACTTACCGGTACATATGGTGCCAATCTTATCTAGTTAGCCTCACTAATAGACAATCACATCTTGTTAGTAGTATCAAGCTCAAGACAACTAAGAATCTAGCTTTAAAATTTCCACTTTATGTGTTGGCTGCTTCCTTAGTTTCTTGCAGACTAATTTGAGCTTCTTTGTTTTAAAGGCTTGTGAGTTGTTATTATCCTTTGTTTTTTTAGAAGAAAGGTAGGACCTCTTTCTAAAGATTAGAGGGTATCTTTCTGAACACTTGTGATTTAATCCAGACATCTAGTACACTTGCAGTTATGCAATTATTTTTATGCTTCATGTCGATGATGAATTGACGATACCACAGTAAAAATACTGGGTGAACATGATGACGAGTAAGAAACAACTAGTGAGATATGTAGAGTAGATTGAGTTGAAGTTACTATGATAGATGGAAAGATGGAATCATGCCAGTGATTCTGAAGTGCATCCAACATAACAATGCTACCTTCTGACCTGGAATTTTTATGTCTATGATCTATAAATAAAGGTTCTTGTCTGGTGATGTCAGAATTGACAAAATTAACTCGGAATCATATTTCCTCAATACTATGGATATCTTAAGACTGGATGAAATGCTTCAACCTTTTTCTTTAGTTGGTTGATGCCAATATATTTACTTCTGTTTGTAGTTGATTTGACAGGTTTAGCTGTTACCCTGTACAAAAGTGCCATCTTTTTTACTTTGGTTTCTCGAAAAAGTATCCTAGCCATCCTTCTATGTAGGTTTGGTTGAATTTGTTTCTGCATTTGCATGCTGAGTTGTTGTTTATCTCCTGTTTGCTGTTGATTTAGATGACACTAAGTTAAACATGTTCATAATAAAATTGCGCTCAATACCGTATTAAAATGTTTTTTCTGTACAATAGATTATTATAGTTTATATGCATTCACTTGGACTGAGTTGTTCTTTCCATGCAGTGTATGGGTTGCTAGGAAACCACCAGGGTTTGCCTTCATTGACTTTGATGACCGCAGGGATGCACAAGATGCCATTCGTGAATTGGATGGTACTTAATAACTATGGATGCCTATTTATTACTTTGTATTGTAGAGAGCTTGCCTTTTCCTGTAAGACTTTGTACAAGTAATTTATGCAGTTTTCTGATAGTAGGTTATTCCTTTGTAAAGAATGTAGATGTGGCCCTATTAAATTACTATATGTAAAAAACTATCTTTTTTTTCTTTTTAGTTACTTATTTGTAGATTTGAAAAGGCTTATAAACTTCAGATAATAATAGTATAAAAGCTTTTGATTCACAGCAATTATCACCCTGCAGAGGAAGTTGTGCCTCAAATGAAGTGGTAGCTTATGTGATGTTAAGATGTGAAAGATATTTGTGCTGCCTGATTTCTAAGTTCTCATTGTTGGTCACTTCCCAATAAGTTTGCTTGTCTAAACTTTATTATATCCATCAGCAAGTTTTGAGTTCTTTCTCTTACAGCTGGCAAGTAATAGCCATATAGTTTAGTATGCTTGAAGGTATCAAATCAAATGTCTCTGTGCTTTTATTGTGTTCTGTGAGTTGAGTTCGTGAAATGGGGGAAAAGCTGTCTTTGGCAACTATGAAATGTTTGTGCCTGTGGTTGGATACATAACAGTTGCACTTTTACCAGGAATAGAAATTAGTATCTATTATATCAACTGACTTATGAATACGCTAAGTCATGTCTATAGTTATAGCAATGCTGGGATGCTGGATATCTTGGCCCTGCTGTACATTGTCAATGCATATGTATACTAATAAACAATATCTTACTGGCAATGGAGCAGGTACTCAAGTCCTTGTCCTGCAATTGCATACAACCGCAATACTTTAATGCAAGGCTTGCTTTGCAAGAAAGCCATTGAGTTTGTTTCAAACTGCTAACATGCTCCGATCTTACATGATAATGAATCTTTCACCCTTTTTTTTATTGTGCATTAGTAATTGAACAAAGTTTTGCAATTTAGCTATTGTGAATACATATAGTTCAGCAATCTGTGAATTTATGCTTATGGTTATCTTGTTGATTTGTGCTCGATAGGTAAGAATGGTTGGAGGGTTGAGCTGTCAACCAAAGCTGGTGGTGGTCGTGGCCGAGACCGTAACGGTTCTGATATGAAGTGCTATGAGTGTGGTGAATCTGGCCACTTTGCACGTGAATGTCGCTTACGGGTTGGTTCAGGAGGCCTGGGTAGTGGAAGGCGTCGCAGCCGAAGTCCTAGATATCGCAGCCGTAGCCGAAGTCACAGCCGCAGCCATAGCCCAAGATATCGAAGGAGCCCAAGCGTCAGAAGGTAATTTGCTAATGACACCAATCCACCACATGCATTCATCCAATAGTTTTAATTAAGGGTTGGGAAACACCACCTAGAAATCCTAAAACTTCTGAGAACGAAGCAAAATTTCAAAGATAACACATTCTTTATAACCACAAGGGAGTATCCAGTAATGGTCTCAAATGCACTATTTACAGATAATAATAACAAAGGTTTTCTGGACATCTCCAGCTTTGTGTTTGAGCCTAGTCATTGCCACATTTCCCCTTTTTTCAGTTTTGCTCTGTGATTAGAAGTAGCCCCTTTACACTGATATAAATACATGCAGCGAAAATTAAGATGGCATGTTGAAAAAAGAAGAATGATGATGAGAAGTCACACCTAGAGATGTTATTTGTAGTTAATATCTAGTACATGACTAGATGTGTTCCTGATTTGATGGATAGTATTTAATCAAACGGTCAACTATGCATTCTAACTTCTGAGTGTAGTTCTTTATGTTGCATTGGTACAATATGATCCAATGCATTCTTATCCCCCTCTCCCACCTGTTATAGCTTCGTTATCATTGTGAATCCAAACTTAATATTTGAGGGGAACATTTTGAGAGACTACATAAAATAATCATCGTCTTCTTGCCTCGCTAGCAGCCTTTTTCAATGGATTATTTTGTGTTAAACCTGAAAACAAATGTTGGGTTTTTCAGGAGCTACAGCCCACGAGATCGTTCTCCTAGGAGGCGAAGTTATAGCAGGTCGCCACCAGGATCTCGTGCACGGAGTCTCAGCAGGTCGCCGCCACTGCCGCCGCCTCCTCCCAGAAATAACAGCAGGTCACCACGGGGAGCTCGAGACATGAGCAGGTCGCCACCACCACCTCCTCCCAGAAATAACAGCAGGTCACCACCGGGAGCCCGAGACGTGAGCAGGTCTCCGCCACCACCTCCTGATGCCAGAAGAAGCTATAGCAGATCCCCCGGACAGCAGCCCCAGCGTGACGAGTCCCCATATGCCAATGACGCCTGAGATTCTTAGCTGCCCCAAGATGCTGGAAAATGCGAGGGGCCCCAGCATGTTTTGCCCGAGCGCATCAATACAACTGTAATTCTATAGGATCCAGTCTGAGATTTTGTTCCAGTGTTTTGGGTTTCCCTTGGACACACCGCTGCTGATACAATTGTGGAGGCAGGACCATAACGTTTCTGTTTTAAGTATTGACTGGATGACTTTGGGCGCTTCTAGTTGTCAAGACAAGATCTGGTTCGTGTTAGACTTGTATTGCTAGGTTGTATTCGAATTTGGACAAAGTGTTTATCGTGCGCAATGCTGAGATACCTCCCTAGCTTTTCATAGGATGTTCCTACTCGCTTTTGGTCGGTGTTTTCATTCAGGGGGTGTGACGTGATAGCAATATGAAGCAGCGAGAGGATGGTGGTTGCTGCTTGGGTTGCCGTTGACAGTGGAGCATCACCTCCCCATTAAACTGTCGCCACTCCCATTATTTCATGGGAAAATTGGTTCCATAGCACCGAAAGATTACAGTATGCGGAAAATACCATCTAAAGTTTGTCCGTTCGTGAAATAGCACGGAAAGAATGAACTATTATCTGAAAACACCACTCCGTCACATTCTGAGAACGTTGTGAACTTCTATCCACCTCCACCCACCTGAGACCTCCATGGCTCCACTCACCTGTGAAAGAAAAAAAAACGCAGCTGCCATGTCCATGCTTCACGGCATAGTAGGTAGTAGCATGTCCAATTCTCCATCTCCGTCCTCCTCACGACCTCACACATGACGCGTGAGACCTCCATGGCTCCACGTCTGCCATGTCCATGCTCCTCTCGCTCAACCTCCCGCGACACCAGCGACAACCCCAAGCGGCCAAGCCGAAGGTCATCATTTATGACCTGGTGAATGGTGACGTGCTTCTGCTGAACGGCGATACCAAGGGCTGCTCAGCCTTTGGGCTTTGGACAGCAGCTTGCAGCCGGTTTTGTACTTGCCGCCGTTCAACACGCACAGGTACCATATCGAACCAGCGGTTGCAGGTCCTGTCCGTCACCACGTTTATGGAAAAAGGGGTGGAGCTACACGGTGACGAGTTGCCGCACTTACATCCTTGTTGTCTTGCCTAGAATTCCCAACTGCAGCTCCTCATCCGGCCATGGTGGAAGGTAGCTGCTATCCACGGCGCCCATGGCCCTCTTGCGAATTGCGAGGACAATGGCTGGGCTGGGTGCCGCCGAATAGAAGCTAGCGCATGTGCCACCCATGCCCATGGCTTGTCGTGTCCCCTCTGCTGCGGCCTGCGGGTGAGCATGCCTCCCTCCGCAGCCGGGGAGCAGGAGCAGCGCCTAGTGGGTCTTTGGCACAGCTCGACGTACGGATGGTCCCAGCACGACGAGCTCGACGTACGGGTGCAGCGAGACGAAGCAATGCACCATAGCCAAGTCCTCGATCGGCCACCACCTCTCTACCCAGTCATCTCCATCTGAGTGGAGTCAAGCGAGGAGTGGAGAGGGCTTGGCCGGTGCTTGAAATGAGCGACTGCAACATGCCAACAGGATTGGTGAGAGGGTGGGAAGAGGATGACGAGTGGACCGTCCTCTCTGAATGAAACGGAGTGAGTGTGAGGGAGACGCCGTTAACAATAAGTTAACAGAATGCTAGATTTCGAAACGGATTATTGCTTTCAATGGTATTTTACGTAACAGCGAACTTTCGATGGTATTTTACGAATGTTGTGACCTTTCGATGCTATATAACCAATTTTCCCTTATTTCATCCCTGATATATATAGGTAGTCACCAATGTTTCATCGTTCCAAACACAGTGGGAGATGCAACTCCCCCAATATCATGCCCCGACATCAAA
The DNA here is from genome assembly GCF_019320115.1 of Miscanthus floridulus. NCBI lineage: Eukaryota > Viridiplantae > Streptophyta > Magnoliopsida > Poales > Poaceae > Miscanthus > Miscanthus floridulus. The sequence goes on along the minus strand of NC_089587.1, from coordinate 181,960,394 downwards.
AGCCTTGTTTTTCTCTCTTGCCCTTGCTTGGGCATCTGCCTTGACACCATCTGCCGCATCTAGCAGGGCACTTCAAAAGGAGAGAAAAATTCCAATTTGACATTAGAAACATTTTTGTTTTTCTATTTGACACTTCCATTACTTTAGAGTGGTAACGCTGTTAATTCCAGTGGTAACAGAAGCAACAAAAAACGGGAAACATAACAGTTTTGAAAATAATAAAAAATGCTACTATATGAAAAAAACAAGGGCAAAACGGTCTTTTCGTTTGGGACTTAACACCGTCAAATAGATAGAAAAGAAAGGTGACAAATAGAAAATAATTTAAATTTGGATGCTAAATAGGAAAGATTTTAAACTTGCTTGTCAAATAGAAAAGCAAAAGTTTGTGTCAAATAAAAAAATTTCTTGTGAGAGGCGGCCGCCGATGAACCCCACCCGCCCACGCTCTCGTGCTTGACGGTGCATTGTCAGATCTGTTGGTATCAAATCGACCCCTCGAAGATCCATCGGTGTCGATTCTACCTTGTCCGAGACCTATTGGTGTGCCCAAATCAAGCTAGAACACCCGCCATGGTGGAGTTTCGCTGCCCTTCTCTCTTCCACCATTGAGGAAGAAGTCCAGCACCCCCAGTGTAGATAAATACCCCACCGGGTGCCGGGGAGACAAGAGATACGGGAGAAGCGAGGAAATATAGAAAAATATAAATAAATTTTGTTGACCTATATATATATATATAATTTTTATAGATATTATAGAGAGGGGAGATTGGTGATCTACTGATCTGTTAATATGTACGTATAGGCCTTGTTCGCTTTTCTTATAATTCATATTTTTCAGTTTGTTTTTTTGGCTGGAACAATATTATTCTAAAACAACCATGGGCGGATCCAAGGGTATTCCCTAGTATTCCCAGGAATACCCAACTCTTTTGACACACTCTTATGTATATACGTGTATACTTATATATATATATATATATATATATATATATATATATATATATATATATATATATATATATATATATATATATATATATATATATATATATATATATATATATATATATATAAATGCATAATGCAATATTATGTAGTATTTTAGTTCAATCTAGCCCACAGTAGCAAAAAAAAAACATCTGCAATTTTGACACAAGGCGAGTTATTTACTTCTCTGTTGTTTATGCAGCTGCAATTTGCAACTAGAAGTCTAGAACCTAGGAGTGGGAATACCCAAGATTAAAATCCTAGCTCCGCCACTGAAAACAACGAATCAGATGAAACAGTGTTTCCTGTGGTTTCTTCAGCCGAGGGAACGGGGCCATAGTCGTTCACGGGTGGCGCGCCATCGTTGGTGCTGTTCAGCGAGCGGGGGCCTCCCTCTTGCAGGAAAGCTTACCGCATTTAGGAATTTCGATGTGCGCCGGCGTCGTGCGTTGCGTGCCACTTGTCGGGAAAAAGTCGTGCACAGTAGTGGACTGGGGGTACCGGGTACACTTGAGTCACGTGGTGGTACGTACTAACCCGGTTTCGGCTTCTAGCTGCAACTTCACCTGCAGCTACCAACGGCTGAAAAGGCTTCATTGATTCAACCCAATTCCAAGGCTCAAATCAGAAATTTACCTGGAACCCCGTTTCGGTACACTACAAGAATTATGCGTATTAACAACGAGACGATACCGACCACTGATAATATGTGGTCGTCGGTGATCATTTGGCCCAGTCCGGCCTTTAAGTTGGTGCTATAATTTGACCCCGACGACCAAAAAGCTACCCGTGGTTAATTACACGTATAATGTGGTCGTCGGTACTCGGTACAGCTGTGTACCTTAATTACCGGCAGTTGGCAACAAAATAAAACCAGCAAGCGGAAGCCAATTTCTATTGCCCCATGACTTCTTCCGTCTAACCCTAGCAAGTCGAGAACTCCAGGGACGCACGCCGCAGGCGAGGGCCTCGGACTGCGAGACGGCGTGATGGGTACGAGCGCCGGCCTGCCGGATCAGCATTCACGTAAAGACGGGGAGGCGCGCGATCCGCATGCTGTTGCCCAGATGCATCTCGGTGATGGCCTGGCGGTGCACTGGGCAACATTAATTACAAGATCTCGATCAGGAGCAGCGACCAGGTCCCCTAGTCCATCCTTATATATCAGATCTATAATTTTCAGTTGTATTTTTCTTGGTTGAGAGTCACGGTGATCTGTTCACATTCTCCTTAGTATAATATTGAATCTAATACTGAATCTGGTCAATGTAATGTTCGGAAAAAATTGCAGTATTTTGTAGAGCGAGTCTTTTGATTTTTGCGTTGAATTTGCTTTACCTGGTACGTTGATTCGTTGCGTCCCGCCGTGTTATCAATTATCCTCTCATCACTAAAATATTGGACATATCAAAATATCACGCGTCTGCAGCCTACAAGTATAACTTCTATCAGGTTGTTCTAATCACTGCTTTGTTTCTAAACTAATTTGGTACCTCGGCAAAGTGCCCAGTGTTGCAGGGTCTGATGACTGTCTGCTGCTCCTGTGCTATGGTGTCTGGAACCGCCGGTGCTGCACTGCAATACCTTTCATCACATAAAAGAAAAAGGTAAAAAGCATGAAGTCTTTCCTTCAAAAAAAAGGGAATGAATTGTACTTTTCTTGATTAGTAAGAGCGAGATACCAATCCTGCATGTCTTCTCAAACCAATGTGTATTAGGTAATTCCTCGTGCTTGTTTAATGTTAATAACCTAACTTTTTTACTATTTCGTTGTTTCCTGAATACTACTCCATCCGTTTTTTTACTTGTCCCATCAGGTTGATTAAGTCAAACATTTTTAACTGTGACAATCAATTTTAAAAAATAATAATGTAGTTTCATAACATGTGAACTATATATTATGATAGTATTTCTTAAGTTCAATCTTGAAACATAAATCTTATATGTGGTTGATCTACACAAGAATCCTATGACACTCTAGTTATGAGTTGGAAATTCTAATGCAGGATTTATCTCTATGTTGTCGGCATTGAAGGGCATCATGAATCAAGAATATCAATTGTATGTAATGCCTAAAAAGATTTGCATCCCTGTTAGGTTTGTCTTCTTTCTTTTGATCGTAGAATTCTGCAAAGTAGATCTGTAGCACAGTTTCTTTTATGGGTATGCAAGTGATTCTTTTCCTAAACATGCAGGACACGTGTTACTGTAGCTGGGCTGGTAGAAAAAAATTACAGTCGAAGTTACAAAATCGAGCAACTCAAGAAGGTGATGGGCATAAGAAAGGGTCATATGCATGCTGTTTAAAGACAACATGAATATCCAGGGAACTGTTAAGAATCTCATATTGTAGGAATCAGGTTGGAGAATATTATTAGAAGCATGACAAAGGAATTGTATGTGAGGAGGACCAGCTAATTGTGTGCTTGCCTTCGAGCATGACTTTTGCTTCTTTGTAATAGGATTGCTAAGTCACGCAGTATTAGATACATTTGTAATATTAAGAGTTATTTATGAATAATCTGTTGCAAATTTATTTATCATAGATTTCTGGTATGGTGAATGTGCATTTGTATATTGTGCAAAGTGGTGGCTCACCCTATAAAAATTGGTGTTAGCCAATGTGAAATACGAGCATAAATATTGTACTAAAAGTTTAGAAAATGGTCATTGTTACTAAAAAATGGTCGTTAGTACTTCATGCCAGATGGTATAAAAAATATTAATGATAGAAAATGTGGTCGTTATTACTATAAATGTGGTCGTTATTAGTGTAGTATCAACGACCACATATTGTGTGGTCGTTGAAAAGTTAACGACGGGAAAAATTGTGTGGTCGTTAATTGTATTAACGACGGAGCTTTTAACGACCATGGACGACCACACTTTTGTGGTCGTTAATAACTTTTAGCAACCACATTTGGACTTTTAACGACCACATATCTCGTCGTTAATACCACTTTTTCTTGTAGTGGTAACTGCTGAGCAGCTCACAGTTTTCATTTCGATCGCTGAATCGATGCTCTACCAACCAACCACCTTGTTCGCAACAACTGCAGCAGGAAAAGAGCTGGATAGCTGTGCTATCTCATTGATCTTTCTGAGAGCCGAGTGCTGCACTATGGCAGTGATGCATATGAACAGCAAAATTTTCAGGTAGCAGATGCATTCATGGAAAAGAAACAACTCTAGATGGTAATGTACAAGGGTGGATTACAGTGATGGTGAGGACCGAGAAGGATTACAAGAGTTCCATGCGAACGCGATTGAGTTCGTCCATCGAACAACTACACAGTTATTCATGCTACACGGAGCTCGCGTCCCATGCATTCGGAGTTTCAGATCCAGAGCTGGCAACCCCTCGATCAAAAGAGAGAGGGAGGAAAAAAAAGGTTCAGAGTCGGCAGAGTTGGCAAAACTAAGGAGTCGTCGTCGCCGCCGGGCAGGCGGGGAGGGGCCGTCTGCCGGGGTCGCCGTCTTCTCTCCTCAACAGAAGGACGGGACGACGCCGTCCGACGCCGCGTGCGCCGACCCCGCGGGCGAGAAGCACGCCCCTTCGTCGTGCTCCAGCGCGTCGTCCTCGGCCTCCGCGGAGCAGCGCTTGGCGAAGCGGCCCTTGATGCGCGGCCGCGTCTCGGCGTACGCCTTGCGGGACGCGTAGCGGATGGTCTTGTCGAACCGACGGTTCTTGCGCTTCTCACGGTACCGCATCAGCCGCGCCTCCCGCTCCTTCCCCCTGCTCACCACCGCCGGCACGCCGGCCTGCGCGTCCGGCACCACCGCCACCTCCGAGGACGACAACTGTAATAATAAGGGACATTATCACCACCGTCCACAAAATTAAAAGGGAGCATATTTTCGAGGAATCTGAGAGAAACCATGGGTGTGAGGGTCCAGGATGTATAGAAGTAAGGCTTACACTGTGATTCATGGAGTGTTCGGGGTAGAAAAAGCTGCCGGCAGCGATGTCCAACTCGGGCGGCGCGACCGGCACGCCGATGGCCTTGGCGCCGTCCATGCACCGGGCGAAGTCCAGGTCGACGCCGAGGTAGGCTTCCGATTCCGCGAACAACGTGTCTGCGGCGGTGGCGGCGGCGCTGTCCTCGTGGCTGTTGTCAGGCTCGGCGAGCAGCCACGACGCCGCCTCGGCCTCGTTGCTCCCGTCGTCGTCATCCGCCGCCGCGGCTTCCCCCTGAGCCTTGGCCCCCGCTGCGGCCGCGGCGGCGAAAGCCGGGGACGGGAAGGGCTGCGGCGCGTCGGCGAGCGCGCCGAAGAAGGGCGCGACGGGGAGGCGCTCGTGGCGGCGCGCGAGCGGGTTGGCCGAGTGGATGTCAGCGTCGCAGGCGGAGCAGAGCGCGGCAGCGTCGGCGCGGCAGGTGACGGCCGCGGGGGAGTGCTCGCAGACCTCGCACAGCCAGACGCGCGCGTGGCGCGACCCGGCGCCGTGCGCCCGGGCGTCGCAGCCGGGGCACAGGAACGCGCCGTCCTCGCGGCAGTGCAGCCGCGCCGGCTCCGCGGCGCACGCGTCGCAGGGGCGCGCGCCCATCACGCTCCAGTACCCCACCGCCGGCTTCTGCTCCAGCTCCACCGCGGTGTCCATGCTGCTGCCTGCTGGATGCTGGTGTCACGGACGGCTCTCGGGGGGTTTGCGTTGGAAATGGCTGCCCCCGGGGTGTTTCTGGGTGTGTGCCCGCCGCAGCGGGCGTTTTGAGGGGTCGGCCAGCACGTGGAGGGGCTGGCGGCCACGAGACGGGCGGCCAGTGGACCGGCGTCCCGTCGCTGTCTCGGGGTTGCTCCTTTGTTCGCTTGTCCGACGATGCTAGATGTCAACTAGAGTTGCTAAGAACAATGCGCTTGCTGTCTTACAGCCTTTTCTCAGTCAACTTATATAGTAGTTAACTTTTTATAGTTAATACATGACCCACTTATCTCTCTCACATATTTTCTTGGTTTTTGTGCTCAAGCCGGCTCTAAACTTACAGTCCGCTTCTCTCTCTCCTCATCTCTCTTCTCCATCTCAGCATTTAGTCGGCTTACAGCCTACTATTATACTTGCTCTAATCGTCACTGGAAAAGGACTTAAACTCGATGCCAATGTAAGATGCCCACTAGTAAGGCCCCGTTTAGATATTACGAAATGGCTTTCTGGAAAAAATCTACCTGAATTGTTAGCTTTAATTTGTATAAGAAATTAGACCTAGAATATTTTCTAGGCCTGAATTATGCTAACCGAACAAGCCCTGAAGATTTTCTGTTAAGTCTGTTGTTTTTGCGTTGGTTAAACAACACCACCTTTCCTCGTCAACGTAAAAGCATAATCAAACGCGAAAAGGGCGTACTGAGTTTCTCTTGCACTATAATATTAGTTACTAAATTAACATTATTTTAGGTCACCCAATAAATTTTATTGCACGCTTCCTAACTATCAGATACCTGAATTATTTAGTCCGTTCAGGCGATGCTTGTGCACTGGCCACGGCTGCTTAGCGCATTAGACTCCCTACGCGGCAGAGGTCTTTCAACGTCTGTAAAGCATTGCCGGAGAGAGAACTAGTTTTCAGGCACCTGTAAATTAGCATCTCCCATTTTATTGATCTAACTTTTGCACGTTAAATATGTACATAGTAAATACTTCGATTAATTGTTTGTCGAAAGTTATAAGGTTTGGCCCCGTTCGACTTACCCCATATTCGACTTGTTCGACTTGTTTTTTCAGCCAGAAGAATGTTTTTTCTCTCACAACAATTCAGTTAGAACAGTGTTTTCAGCCAAGTCAGACCAGCGAACGGGGCCTTTGAAGTTTTTAAAATAAAAATGTGTGTTAACAATGATGGACTGTAGCATACTCGATTCTTTTGATGAAATCTAAGGTTCATTTAGGGCGCTGGAGTGTTTCGTGAATGCCTAGTGCTCAAATTTCCTCGGTACATGTCATGCATTTGGTCAAACCAAAAACCTCAGTTTAGTCCGTTGGTCTATTGAACGATTCATTAAGCTAAAAATAAAAACCAAATTTCGCTACATAATTCTCAAGAGTGATAGATTTGGTCGCATTCTAGTCCGTTTTTAGTTTTCGAACGATCTTACATAGGTAAACATCATAGATGTTGGGCTCGTTATTGTCCGTTTTGTTAAAGCAGAAGCAGTGGATCAATGTGGAGAGCTCCGACTAGGGTTGAATAGCGCGTGAGGGGTCAGTAGAGGCGAGGCATTGGCGGTGCAAATCTGATCAACGGAGGAAGGTCAAAGACGACAAAGTCGAGCATCAGCATGTTTGTTTGGCTGTGGCTTATCGTAAACGATCGTAAATTTCCAGCCGGAACAGTATTTTTCTCTCACACAAACTATCTAGCAGTACTTCTTTACGAAACAGCAACGATACGAACCAGCCAACCGAACATGCTGCATGTTGGTAGGTCGTGTGGCATAGTAGACAACAACGAACTTACGTATGCCATCAACGTATGTGTAGCATTAGCAAGTTGGTAGGCCGGTTATAGGCTAGGACAATAGGACTGGAGAAAGAGACTTGTGGCCATTTACTCATTTATTATCATGTAAACACTATGTCATCACTCGTTTTTTCACGTGAGAGCTCTATCACTAATTTAGTTACGTGATGAACTGAGAGTTACGTATGTGTTCATGTGAGAACTATGCCTATTTGCTAAAAATGCTTTGTTTACCAAATACACCAATATCTATTTGGTGATAACACTGAGAACCTTTTAGCTCAATTAACTCCATTTAAATGCTTCCTAAATAATTTAAACACTACAAGGGCGATCGAAAGTTTAATCTTTAAGTCCTTAGAATGAATGAAAATTTTAAAAAAATGGATTGAGAATCTTTTGGCTTCCATGTGTGCATTTATCTTTTTCAAGTTTGTAGTGTACTCAGTACACATTAGAGCATTTGCTCTTGCTCTTTAAGGACCCCTTTAGAATGCGAGATTTCTTTTTCCATTCTTGTATTTTTCTCGTGAAAAAAAAACCTATTGCTGTGGAATTTCTACACAATTTCTGTGAAACTAATGAATTCAAAGGGAGTCTGAAGAAGGGTTGAAAACTCATGGGACAATATGGTTTCCTGTATAAACAGCGACACACACATGTAAAATAGGAGTAGATTATTTAATCCAAAAAAATAGGAGTAGATTATACCAGTGGGCAGTGGCACAGCACAGTAAACTTCAATCAGCGCGTTCGGCTAGTCTACTTAGACTATCTCCAACGACACACACCTAAATCGAAGACCCATTCGCTACTTTGGGTGGCGTACAGTGAAAAAAAGTCACCCGCCAGCACTCGCGTTCTCCAACCGCCGAACCCAAAATCCCATCCCACTCACCCCCTCCCTTCCACACTGCCGCAGCCGCCGCCTCCAGAGAAGGGTCAGTCCCACGGCGGCAGTCGTCCTTCCCCGGGAGGCGCTTGGCTCGGCTTCGCTCCTGCTCGGCGGCGGCAGCGTCCCGGGCTGCTGGGCTCGCGCGCGCACCTGGTCCTGTGCTGGGCTCCGCGAGGTGCTCCTCGTCGCACCCGATACGGCGGGATCGCGCGGCCGGCACCCGCGGCCTGCCGTGATTCGGCCCGATTCGGCAGGGAGGCTGGATCTCGGTGCGGAACCAGTGAGTTTTTTTCTTCTTCTCTTCCCCGGCGGCTAGCGGGCGGGCCGCTTGGTGCTGGTGAGCGCGGGAGGCGGAGGTCGTCCGGAGCCGATCTGGTGCTCTCGCCACCGGCTGCTGCATCCGCCTGGCCGCGCCCCGCTCCTACGGGCCCACCACTGCGACGCCGCCAGAGATTTGCGTTCCTCCTTCTCGACGACGCACATTTGCAGTTCGGCGAGCCTCGTACCCAAAATGGGTGAGGTGATTGGGTCTTTCGTTGGAGCGATGTTTGCGAAGGTAAAATACTGTGCACGACGTATTTTAGGATTGGGTCGCCGTTTGCCTACCCTGTTGGAGATAGTCTTATGGCTGGTTTCGATTTATTCTCTCTTATCGAACACTATTGAATCATACAATATACAAGCAAGTTTTGCTCCTTTGCATGGTGACAAGTTCTGTGCCTACACGCTGCAAGTGCACGCAGATACCCTTCACACTTGCACGCCCTTTTACTCTCTGATTAAAAAAGCCTTTTCGTATTACACGGGAAAAGGCGCGGTTGGTATCGCTCGTCGTTACTCGTTACAGTACGCCGCTGTGCCTGTGCGACACGAGACGGAGGTCGGAGGGGGCGCCGGATGCGATGCGACCGCGACGGTGACAGCGTCCGGGCCCCGGCGGCCCAAAGCGTCTCCTTACCCAATCACCCGTGCGCGGTCGCCCCGCGCCAGCTGGCTCGTCCCGGTTGGCCCCCCGGACGATCGCGCTTATCCCCTGCGGATACGGGGGTGACAGGTCAGCCGGTGGCCCTCCCCAGTCCCCGCCGGGCGAATCACAGGCGAGATCTGGATCCTTCGGCTAGGGCATGGGCCCCTGGGGTGCTGTGCCTGTGCGCTCGCGACGCTGCCCGGCCCGCCTGGGCCAAGTTGGCGTAGCGACTGCCGACTAGTGACCCCATCACCTGTTGCTCTGTCTGTCCGTCTCCATCTCTTTACTCCCTCCGTAAAAAAAAAAAAACATTTCTCACGGAGGGAGTACACCGATAAAAAAAAGCTGTTTTAGGCCAGGTTTAGATCGTAAAAAATTTCAAACCGATGAATAGTAACACTTTCGTCTTATTTGGTAAATATTGTCCAATCGTGGACCAACTAAGCTCAAAAGATTCATCCCGTGATTTCCAACTAAACTGTGTAATTAGTTATTTTTTTACCTACATTTAATGCTCCATGCAAACGGCTAAAAATTGATGTGATGGAGAGAGAGTGAAAAAACTTAAGAATTTAGAAGTGATCTAAACAAGGCCTTAAAATGGTCGCATGAACCGCAAGTGCGTGCGTCTGTGTGCCACTAGTACAAATGCAAACATTTCTCGCGTCGCATAGGTTGGCACGAGACGCAAGTGTGCCATTAATAGCAAGTATGCATGCATGCTTTTGTGCTCTAGTAGTAGTGCATGAGCCCAATCTTGGCAAGTATAGAAAACTAAGCTACTGCAAATTCCGGTATCATGTCAACAAAAGGGACAGTTAGGCGTACCACTAAGCCGATAACGACCGTTGAGTAATGAAAGAGAAGACACGAGCAAACAGCGAGCTTGAAGAATAGACTGATCCGGAAACCACTTCCGCTTGAAGAAATCTGAATGAATTTGTGAGAAGAAATCAGCCATGAACAATAACTTTCAACCATAAACAGTGAAATTCCGGTTGGTTTTTGCACCGTCCGAGCAGGGCCTAAACAGACAAAGTTGAAATCAACGGAGCATGCATGACACTATGACAGCTCTCGGCTCGGCTCGAGCACGCAGCAGGCACCAGTCGCAGTCACAAAGAGAGATGCCACCAGGGAGAACATGCTTATCCCGGAAGCTATCCGGTTTCTGTCTGTTCAGGGAAAGAGCTAGCGCCCCACACGCGGTTCCTATCAGAAATCAAGATAACTGATGACTGTACCACTGGCTCGGAGGTTAGAGGCAGAGCGAGCATGAGGGTCGGTCCTGCATGTAAGGGGAGACCGTATCTCTATCCGGACGGGCGGACCCTCGGTCCGAATCGCACGGATACGCGGGCAGGAGAAACGCGCACGGGTCAGGCCGGTTTGGCACGTCCACGTCGGGCCGTCGGCGAATGGCGACTGCTTCAGTTGTTCAGTGCAGTCACGGCTCTGCTGACTTGAATGAAAAAAAACAATATTATTTGCGTGGAGGCCTCTCGCAGCCCAAGTGCCTTCGAGACCGGCCCCATAGAAAACGGGCCGTTTTGGAAGCCATCGTGTTGGGATTGTGGGCCGGGCCGGTAGAGACTACATGGACTCATGGAGAGAACATCCGCCGCCGCAAGTTCCTCGCCGACGCTCCACCCGCGCCGGCGCTGCTCCTAAAACCACCCGAATTAAACCCTAGCGGGCAGCGGCGATTCCTCTCCAGTCTCCAGCAGTCCAGCTCGATCGCGATCGGTGACCAGCAATCCATGGCCGCCACCGCCGCCGCGCCGCTCGACGAGGACAAGGCGAAGAAAGTCCTTCGCCAGGTTCGCGACCCCGCCTTGTTGCCCCAGCTGCACAACATTTTTTTTTTCCTTTTTCCCGTGCGATTCTTCGGAAAAGTACGTATCTGATTTGGTTGCCCCAGGTGGAGTTCTACTTAAGCGACAGCAACCTCCCCCGCGACAAGTTCCTGCGGGAGACGGTCGAGCAGAGCGACGACGGATGTAGCGCCCCTCGCCCGCTTGCTCCATCTCCCTGCTGTTTGGTTTTGTGGGCGAGCTGAGGCTGAATTTTCTGTTGTTTTTGCCAACTGTGCAGTGGTGAGCTTGCCCTTGATATGCTCCTTCTCGCGGATGAAGTCCCACCTGGGGCTGGACGCAGATGTGAAGGCCGAGACTATGCCAGAGGAGATCGTGCTTGCGGTTGCTGAGGTGCTCCGGCGTTCTCCAGTCCTCCGCGTATCGGAGGATGGTAAGACAATTCCTGCCCTTCCCTCACTTTTTTTCAGGAAGTTTGGTTTAGTTCTGTCACATGCTAAACACCTGAGCTTTGTAGCAGAGATTTAATGTAAATCTTGTGTTTCTCAATGTTGTTGAGATTTTAGATCGTCCTATTCTCCATTAAAAATATCGACAAACGTAGATCCCTTGAGCTTGAATTATGAACAAGTTGTGGCTAGCATTTGTATATACTGCCGCAGTCTTAAGATGACACCTTGCCTTGGCTTGCACTTGATTATGATCTCTGCTTTACGGATATTTTACTGGAAAGTGGATATTAGTATGAACTTCTATTGTAAGTCAATGGACATGGTTCTATACAATGAATAGTTGATTTAAGAGGCGGATTGGAATGAATATGAGTCGGTTCATTTCTACTGTACTTCAATTGCAGGAAAGAAGATTGGTAGAGCTAGTGAACTCTCGAAGCCAGATGAGATCATAGAACAAGTAGACTCTAGGACTATTGCTGTATCTCCGCTGCCTTACAATGTAAAGCTGGAAGACATCCAATCTTTTTTCACTAATTATGCGAAGGTGTGTTCTATCTTTTTTCACAAACTATGCGAAGGTGTGTTCTATCTATTTTCATTCAAATACTTCAGTTAGTGTGCTACTGGTTGGTTAGGAAATGGATTGAATGAAATTGAAATAAGATGCATATAATAACCAACTGCATATATTTCATTCAATTTGTTCAATATGGCAGATCAAGATTTTTAACATGTAATAAAAAAACAGCAGCATGGCGAACTGCCTAAGCATAGACAAATATAATTATCTGTTCTGCTCTGCCGTGTGTCCTGTTCAGGCCCTTGACTGCATATTTCTGTTCTATAGTATTCTTTTGCAGTATGGTCGTAGTCACAAAGTTTCTGGGTCGATGGGGTCAAGGTACGGGGTCGCGGTACGTGGTATGCTACTCACGAGAGATTTTTACACTTCGGGTCGAAAATGAACCCGTGACCCCGGGTCGGGGTCGACGAACCCGGGTCGAGGGTCGAAGGTGGTGAACCTGTTTTATGTGACTATGAGTATGGTTTGCTTCCGATGTGAAAGATATCTGGAGACTTTAAGAGTTATTATGCCCTTTTCAAGTTATATACTGTTAATCTGCAATGGAAGTAGAGGAATTGTGCATTTGTTTGGGTAAATAACATAACATTTTTATGTGCTTTGGTATAAATTTATAGGTAAACAGCGTGAGGCTTCCACGCAATATTGTCAACAAAAAACACTTCTGCGGGACTGCTTTGGTTGAGTTTTCTGAAGAAGAGGAAGCAAAAAGTATTATGGACAATGCTTTAGTATTTGCAGGGGCAAATCTGGAAATAAGGCCAAAGTAAACCACTTTTCTATTTGTACAAATAAAACAGATGCCCATTAATGCCTTCATAAAATGATCTAGCTTCCTGCCTTTGGGAACTTGCTTTCCTTTCTTTTCATTGCCATTGGAATGTATTATGATAGGCTAGCCATTTTTCTAACTATCTTGAATCTAAGTGAATATCTTTATTCACACAGATTTCCTGTCCTGACTTCTTTACATGTTTTGTATTTTAACTCAATGACATCTTTGATATTTTGACTGTTACTTGCCTGAATTATGAAGGAAGGAGTTTGATGCCGAACAGGAGTCCAAAAAAGAAGCATATGAAAAGGCACGCCCTAGAAAGGACAAGCAGGATGAAGGGTGAGTATCTGTATCTTACAGCCTATTTGGTCAGTTATTATTATTTTTGTCTCCTATAGTCCTTGAAATTTGGTTGCAGCTATCCAAAAGGTCTAATTGTGGCCTTCAAATTGAAGAAGACCATGGTTGATTCTGTGGTGCAGCAAGATAACATAGATGAAGGGAATGACTCTGCCACGAAATTAGAGGTTTCCAGTTCCATGGAAAAACTCTCAGGCCAGGGGCCAGAGTCCACCGTTGAGAGCGATGGTACTAAGCAAGGGAAGTCCTCAGATGACATGACCAAAGAGAAAGAACTAAACACTGCGGAAGCTGCGGAGTCTGAGAAGTGTATCGGTGATGCCCCGGTAGAAAGTGATAAACATGGTGATAGTGAATCATTGAGCAGGGATGCCAAAAACATTTCTGGCGATGTGAATGTGAAGAACCAAATATCAAGGGAGGATCTAAAAGAAGCATTCAAAAAATTTGGAACTGTTCGGGTAATGATAATTCATGCCTCTTTCTGGATTTTGCTTTTGTTGGTTTAACAGTAATACTTCCATTTTTTGTCTTGAAGTGAAATGGTATGGGTTTCTTTTCACTTTTTCTGGCCTATCATGTAGATAGGAAGTATACCACTTTTTATAAATTCACCTATGCTCAACAAGTGTCGCTGAGGACTCAAATTTCAGTTCATGGATTACATGGGTAAATTCTTTTGTTTGCCTTATCTTTCTCTCTCTCTCTCTCGAATATGCAGGAGAGCTGCATATCATGATATTAAGAATGAAAAGGTGTCTAGATGACTCATACGACCTTTAGTGGGCAAATTTATTGTTTGCCAGAATAACTTGCACTTATGTGCTCTGCCTCTAATTAAGTGTTTTCTCCTATGCCATACATTTTCAAAACATTTTTAACCATGTGCCATCGAAGTCAGCCACCTGGCCAATAGCTTGCCTTTAAGTATATACAAAGATTATTTTTCTACCCTGTAAGTCGGGCTTAACTGTAGTGCCCCTACTTGCCATTGTTTCATTCCTGTTCTATCTATGCCTTTTGGAATGGGCCCCATGGCCCCATGGGTATTCTGCAAGTAATTACGTAGACAGATACCTGCTGTATTTGTCCTGTCTTCTAGTTTGGTGCTGCTTGAAACTCCTCCCTCTCTCTTTTGTCCTTCCTGAATTCCTTTTCTCTTCCGCGACTGTCATCCTCAAGCTGCTAGATAATAGCTCCTGATGACTAGCACAAGATGTGCTACCTGCTGCCTCACTGTTGCCCTTGCTGATATGTTTTACTGATCATGGTAGTGGCTGGAGGCCATTTAGGGAGTTGGATGGCTGTTTTTCTTGAAAATTCTGACATGCTTAATGGCTGCGTGGATGCAAAATTATGACTCTTCTGGCATGGAGAGAACATATTTAAAAGAAAGATGGGGTGGTGGTAGTAGGCACGTTTTCACTGGAAGGCATGCCAGGGAACTGAGTTATTTGGTACCAGTTGAGGAATCACCTCCCCCGGCACACCAGTTACCAAATCTCTCCTGGGCATCCGAGGAAAAAAAATATTGGTGCCGGTTAGAACTTTCTTTGATGATATTCCATATACTTTCCTTTGCCTTTCAAAATGCTGTAACTTCTTTAGGATCTATTGGTTATTTACCGGCAAATGTTCTGAAATTTCGTTTACGGAAACCTCACAATTTACAGCCACGATGCTACTCAATGGAAACTCATATTTGAATACCAAGTAATGACATGTATTCTGCATCCCATTTACCTTCAGCACTTGTTGATAATGATATATTTCTTTAAATATGTTTCCTCCTGAAGTATGTGGACTTCAGCATCGGGGATAATTCAGGATACCTTCGCTTTGAAGATTCTAAGGCAGCTGAAATGGCCCGCATGTCCGCTGTACTTGCTGATGAAGGTGGCTTGATAATTAAAGACCACAGTGTTACTTTGGAGCCTGTGACTGGTAAGAGCAGCAGCTGTTCTTTATTGACTTTGACTTTTTGAATCTTGAATTTAATCTATTCTGTTACAAGTTGTTGCTCTAGTAACAAATTAGTGTCCTTGTGGCCATTTAGGAGCTCAAAAAGCAAAATTTTGACCACCAGTTTCTGTTCAGTTGTTTTTGTAAGTCTAATAAAATTTGGATACTATAGAAGTATTTTTTTCAGACAATTCAGAATCATTTTCTTGTGGCTTGTCTTGATATTTATAAAGATATTATTGACAGTATCAATTTGGCTTTACCCATTCTAGGAACGCACTTTTATTTTACCAGAGGGGGGAATAGTTACTAGTGCAGATAAAGTTTTTCTTTTTCTTTTTGTTTGGCTTTGGTTTTCTTCTCATAGCTTATTAATGAACAGTATTGAATAGCATCCTTGCTGTAGAGGATGTTATTCCACTTTATGGTGGTATACTTGGTGGGATCAGTTTTCATCAATGTTACTGAATGCACCAGATAGGAATTATATTTTCAGATCTTAGGCAGTACCTATCTGTTTTTGCAGGTGAAGCTGAGAAAGATTATTGGAACACAATTCGCGGCATTCAAGGAAAGTACAAGGATAGTAGAAGCTACAAGGGAAGGTATTAGTGTGTTCTCTGTCAACTCTGTTTGGTTTTATCTCTCTGTCTTGTTTGCACTGTATTATCTCAGGAAGTTCACAAAAGAACCTCCATGCGCTTGATGATATGTTTAAGCAATTCTCCTCATGGAAGCTGACACTAACATAAATGATACCTTGGCTAACTGTCACAATTAAACATTTAAACCACGACACCTTGTTTACTCAATATAATTAACTGGGCTAACTGTTGAATTTGGCACCACAGACACCTTATTTACTCAGTATAATTGATGTAAGTTGCAGTTTTTTTTTTCTTGGACACTTAAACTAAACCTTTGAGGAACTAGTTGGCTTTATGTAAAAAAGAAAACATGCACCCAAATTTGCCTCTATGAGGACTTGGAATTGAAACCTGGTTGGTTTGGGTGTACATCTACACCTTCAGGCCTCAGCCAGCTGAGGCTCAACTTCCTTGAAATTACAGTTTTGTTTGTTAAAATTACAGGTATGTTCATGTAAAACTAGGGGCGCCACTTTCAAGTGAAAGCCCTTGGGTTTCTGCTCTTATATAGGGCCGTACACCATCTTCAACAAGAGTTGTCTTAACCTTTCTGTGGAATATAACATGGCTTAATTATACTTTTTCTTGATTTTCTAGGGCTTTAAAGAACCAGAGAGGAGGAAAACATTTCAACAGGAAGCGAGATAGAAACCCCGAATCAGAGAAGAATTCTAACAAGTCCCAGAAGGTTGAAGCCGCTGCGTGAGGTTATTTTAGGTACCTTAGCTCGACTTGAGAAGTAACATGTTATGCTAGCATGACGACTTCACTAGTCTCCCAGTTTGTAGAAGTGACTTGTTTTTAACGATCATTTTCGTTTTGGTCGTTTTGCCACCTTATTCGTTGTTTATCTCTATGCTATAATCCTTTTGTAATGGCTTTACTGTGATACATGGGGGCACCCAATGGCGTGTAAATTGAACGCACCAAGTTTAGGCTTCCCTTACGAAACTGTGTGTAGCATTTCTATTCTTCCAATAGTAAAAATGCCAACTTGTCTCGATTATGTCTCTTAATTAGAGGGTCTCTACCTGCGTTTTCAGATCTATAGATAAGAATGACCCCGGGTCAGCTTTGAAGACCATATCGCGAATGATGCACATAGAACAGGAGGTCTAGGCGACACCCACATGTGGATCACGTATTTACGTATTGAGCACTCGAGCAGTTCTCACAAATTAATACATTCTTACGATTCTTTTAAAATAATATCGTCTTAAATAGATGATAGTGCAAATATAGGTGCTAGTTACAGAAATTTGCAAAAATAACACATTGCCGGCTCTTATGAAGCCGGTATTGGATTAATCGACAAATGGGGAGCCGATATGTAATCAGGCCGAGAGCCAATAAGTTATGCCACATAAGTCAATTGTTGTTCACATATGTCCATTCACCCGTATTTCATTAAGAGGATAGTACATTAGCAGTGATACAGTATACTATAACAAAGCTTGTAACAGTAAACAGCTTCCACCGGATATGGTCATAGCTCATCTAACAGCTCCTTTCCAAAACCGTCCCTGCGCGTTACTATGATTTATGAAACTTCGCAAAAGCGCGACTGCCTTCCCTCCTTTGATAATAGTTTAAACTTCTACCTCCAAGAGACCAAGACTAACTAAGGGGGTGTTTGGTTTCCTGGACTAAATTTTAGTCTATATCACATCGGACGTTCGGATGCTATTTAGGAGAACTAAATATGAGTTAATTATAAAACTAATTACACAGATGGAGACTAATTTACGAGACGAATTTATTAAGCCTAATTAATCCACTATTAGCACATATATTACTGTAGCACAACATTGTCAAATCATGGACTAATTAGGCTTAAAAAATTCGTCTCGTAAATTAGCCACAATCTGTGCAATTAGTTATTTTTTTTTGTTTATATTTAATACTTCATGCATGTGTCCAAATATCCGATGGGACATGCACTAAAATTTTCCGGTAGAAAAATACCCCCTAAATCTACACAGCAAACACAATTGGAGCGACCAAATACACGAGTACACGACGGCCACCAAGGATCCATTCAAAGGCAACGAGAATATCTAGTACCACACGCCAAATCTTGGGGAAAAGAAAAACACTTCCCTCCGCTGATATCTCGAGGACTCACGGGCGCAGCGACTGTTCGTACCAGGCTACCAGCTGACGTGAGCGGCGAGAGGAACAGAAGCACTAGGAGGAGAGTGAAACCGGTCCTCCTCCGCGGGCGCTTGGGAGAGCTCCGGATTCCGGAAGCAGCCTCCCCGCCGGCCGGCCGCGTGCGGTGGCGAGTGGATGCGCCTCCCGCCCGGTGTCTGTGACTGTGACTCTTCTGTACTATACAAGTTAACAGGCTCCCAATGGGCCGGACGCACGCGACGGGAAGCCCAGTACTAGAACACGGCCTAGCTTCGCTTTCTTCGCTCAGGTTGCCCGCGCCCGCCCGCAGCCGGTTGCGTTTGTTGCAGAGGCAAGCGTTTAGTACCACATCTCCTAGCCAGGACGAAGCATGGAGGGACGGAGCTATAAAAGAAGGGGCAGGCCACCATATGAACTCATACCTTTCTCGGCCTTTTGGCTAAGATCAAGTGTAGTATCTGTTCTTATCAGTTTAATATCTGATATGTGGGCCATAAGCCCACTTCGATATTAAATTTATTTTTTGTGGGGGAGGGTCCATTACGGTGGCTTGCCACTGGGGCCCTCGAGCGTCGTCCAGCCGTTGCACTGAAGGCTGGGCCTGGCGCACCCCAACCGAAGCAAAAACAAATTTAGTTGGCTCTGGCAATGGCCCATTGTTTGTACCGGGCTTTCCGTTTCCTTTTGGCCCAGCACGGGGCAAAATTTGGGGCTCAATTGTTGCCAATCAGCTTTGGATGGGTCTAGTCGGTCTCAAAACAACATAACCTTGTTTAATTTATTATGCAAATCGATCTGAACCTTTGACGAATCATGCAATCTACTTTTCGCGCTCTCATCTAATCCGTGGGGTTATGCAATCGATCTTCTGTGATGTGCCAACTTGAAGTTTTGCACTCTAATCGGTATACGACTGCTGTCATACGCTGCACGTAGAGGCATATCCTCTTGCCACCAAAGTGAAAAGGTAGTTCATCAGAGAGGCATCCTCTCACCCTAGTCATTTTGGACGAACAGGTCAAAAAACGGTGATACATAAATATCACACCGGTACTGTATTATTATTTAAAAAAAAACCCCGAAAGAACACAAAAGTTGAATACAAGGGGAAAGGATTAACTCAGGTCAGTGATCCACCGTCAACCGTAGTTAGCTCTGTGTTAAAATTTTAAACATCACATTTACACCTTAAATTTTTCATAAAAATAACTGAAATTAGTTAGAGATGACTAAAATAAGGACCCTGAACCCCACGTCAAAACACTGGGCCCAAGCATCCTGCGCTCACAATTTAAGAGGCTGTTTGGGACGGAGGAATAGAAAACATAGGGGGAGAGAAAATACAGAAATAGGAAAAAAATGATATGGTAAAAGAGGAATAAAAAAGACGGAATTTTATAGGAAGCGTTTGGAATGCAGGAATGAGATAATAGAAGAATCTCATTTTTGTTTTGACTAGTGATGTCACTTTTTCGGTAAACTTGGTAGCATGAGATTAGCTTGGGTAGTTGACTACCTCACACAAGTGAGACAGCAATGTGTCACATCACTGGAAATTTTCCTTTAGCTTAGGTCTGGATGTTTTTTCTCCAAAATGCATAGGCGAGGGAAACTTTCTGGAGGGAAGGATAAGTTTAGTCCTACGTTGCAAACACCATGAACAACGCATACAATACAACAATATAAAATAGAGGAATCTTTATTATCATATTTTTCCTTTAGAAATACCACAATCCAAACGGGTTAATTGGAGGTAACTCGTTATAACGGGTGTCTATTTCGTGAATAGTTTTTTTTTATGAAACTGGAGGGATTCGCACCTCTACAGGATCGTGCAGATTAGTTTGGTTAGATATATATGTCGACCCACGTCAAAAGATAGACCCTAAAACTAAAAGTCCTACGTTCAGACAATAAAGTATGATCAACATGTGGGTCCCACATTAGAAACATGAAACTAAAATGATTTGTATTATCTAATCACCCGTTTCTATTAATAGATAATTAATTGAGCTAAAGACTTACCCATAGATAATTTACTCTCCATGTTAGTAGCGGACCCATAACTAAAATGAAGCCCGGGCGAGACTTAATACATTGATTAGGTCATGTGATTTTGAAGCTTCCGACTAAGGGTGCTGTGATGAAGGGCTAAGCATGTGCCGACGACGGAGCCTGGGCGGGTGCCTAGGGTCGCGGGCCATGGCGGAGCCTCTTGGAGGCGAACCTGGGCTCTTGCCCCCTTCCTTCCCTATTTGTCACTGCATGTAGTACTTTTCTCATCATGTTGCTATGTAAAAGCAGTGTTCAAAAAGGCGCTACTAGGCGCTCGCCTAGGCATGCTTATGCTCCAGGCAGAGGGGTGCCGCCTCGCCTAAGGGGTAGGTGGAGGATAGGAGCGGCCGGGACGAGGGCGGGCCGCCGACATGGACAAGAGAGGTAGCAGGGGATGAGTAGAGGCTAGGGCACAGCTAGGAGGAAGGCGAGCTGTGGGCGCAGTTGTGAGCGAGGGCAGGTGTCGACGTTCGGCGACCGCGCCGCCGCGAAGACGGTAGGTGCAGCCAAGAGGAGTGGGTGGCGTCGGAGAAGGAGGGAGGAAGCGCGCGTCACCAGAAAAGGAGGGAGGAGGCCAGCGTCGCCGGGGACGAAAGCAGGGAGGACAGAGCAGGGAAGGGGGGCGGAGAAAGCAGAATAAGGACTCTGGTTCGTGCGGCTAAGAGGAGGATGGTGGATGGATAAGGTGGACTAGGCTTATTTGATGGCCTTTCTTCCAACTTTAGGTTTATAGGTCTCTTATTCCTTCTTTTACTCAGTGTAATTTAAGGTAATATATATGTATGTATATAAAAATTAAAGCACCTAGAAAAACGCCTTAAAACGCCTAGGCTCACTTAGGTTCTAGGCGGTGGGTCACCGCCTAGATACCACCTAGCGCCTTTTTGAACCTTGGTAAAAAAAGCTATTCTATAAAGCTACAAATCAAAAGTAGGAAACCTAGGCTGTATGAAGAATAAAAGAAATGATAGGAGAGCCAGTAATATATTGCGGCTAGCTAGTATAATTGTCATTCAAATTTTCTTAGCCCCTCTTGTTTCCTCTCCATGCTCCGCTACTGGTTGTCGGGCCTTGGGTCCGCCATTTGTCCATACCCTACCCTACCCATTTCTATTAGATAGAAAATTATCCATATTCTATCCGAATAAAACATGTAAGGGTTTGAAAACGAGTAAAACGTATCCACCAACAGGTATAGCCGTATAGGTCAAGTTGCTGCCCTCTTGTTTCCCTCTAGCATAGGCCCCGTTTTTTTTAGCACAGCTCAACTTTATTATTGAAGTTGGAAAACAGCTTCACGAGCAATTTTCTCGGTGAAGCTGAGCTGTTTTGGAAAAACTGTTTGGCAAAACAGTTTTACCAACAGCTTTATGCATGTCTAAGAGAGGGAAATGAGGAGGAGAGCTATGAAAGCTACTTTTTTCAGTTTCACCTCTCTCCGTTGCTTTGTTAGAGCGTAAAAAAGAAGCTTCACCCATGAAGCTGTTTTGAAAAAGAGTGTTTGACACAAAATAGCTCACAACAGCTCGTGAAACTGTTGGTGAAGCCATGTGAAACAGAACCTTAATGCGTTTTCAGTGACCCAATTCACCTTCTTCCCTCTTGAGTCAAGAGTCATGGATGCACGGGAGTCTACATCCACACTTGCTATTCAACTCATGAAGTCTAGCTTAGAGCCTTAGATTATTATTGACCGCAATAGCATTGCAGACATTGACCTATACCGGTAAGCTTCAAAAAACTGAGCACCTTTTTTTTTTACCGGCGACCAGAGTCATATGGCAATTCAAAAAGCTTCAAAAAGCTGGCTCTGCACGTTAGTGTCACGATCGCTAACTTAAACAACAAATTAAAGCGGCAAGTGGGACGACTACTCGTCAGTCGTCGTCGTCGCCCCGGGAACGGCCGTAGCAACCATATGACCACTTCAGCCTTCAGGTAACGTTTGATCAACGGGGCGTGCATTTGGTCTGCTACATGCACACTAGCTAGCATCGAACTCTAAACAGCAAGAAACACAGCGACGACGCAAGGATGAGCTCGGTCGTCACGGCAATACTCATCGGCACGCAGCTCCTGCTAACGTGCTTATTGGGAAGCAGCGTGCCGCGAGCGTCCGGGCGGGATTCTGGATTCGCCGGCGCCGGCGGCGCCCCCGGAGGCGGAGGGAGAGGGATCTTGTCTGTCCCTTCAGCTGACTCCCTGGCTCACTGCCCCACCCGCTGCGGCGACGCCGAGTTCCTCTACCCGTTCGGGACCGAGCCCGGCTGCTTCCGGCAGGGTTTCGAGCTCACCTGCGACACCACCACCCAGCCTCCCAGGCTCTTCTGGGCCAACAGCAGCACCCAGATGCTTGGCACGGACGGGACAGATCACTACTTCGCCTACGCCTCGATCGGCTTCAATATCACCGTCACGCCAGGTACGAGTACTTACAACTCCACGGGGTCCTGGGAGTCGCCCGCCAAGGGCTTCGTCATAGACTCTGACACCCGCATGTACCTTGTTGGTTGCGACGTCGACGTCGTCCTATTCGATACTGGGACGAACCTGACCATTGGTTCTTGCTCGAGTTCCTGCCCGGGCAACAGGGCGACCATGGCCATGGGTATGGTCCGTATGGAGCCCGAAAATAATTGCAATGGGTTCGGTTGCTGCAGCATCGCCTTGCCAGAGTACCTCCGAGGCTTTCGGTTCACGCTGTCAAGTAGGGATGGCGTCCGAGCACAACCAGATGCTGCTTCCTCCACTGCAAAGGTTTTCTTAACTGATGGTAATTATGTATTCAACACAAGCGACCTTTACTCGAGCTGGATAAACCAAAGTGTGCATACAAGCTTGGAGATTTTCGCAACGGACCAACCAAGTTGTGAAATCGCATCTGCGAATAAGGAAACCTTTGCATGTAGCCCTGGCAGCTTATGCCAGACGGGAGAGTGGGGCGGCTACTTCTGTTACTGCAATCCTCGTGTAAGTGGCAATCCCTACATTTTGGATGGCTGCATCGAAGGTTCGTGACACTGCCCAACTCCTAATTAATTAGTTCAATGAAACAACTAGAGCTTCATATTATTATAGTTGCACATGAGAATTTGGAAAATATTAAGTCCTAATTGGTAGAGTTCCGGGCAACTTTGGCTCTAGCTCCTCTATGAACCGTAATGAGGAGTTATTTTTCTCTGTGCTCCCGAAATGAATTAGGAGCCAGTGAAGCCATTATTTTGAGCTTCACTAGCTCTGGCTCCTCCACGCAGTAGCAAGGAGCCAGAACCGTTTGAAGTTGTGCCAAACAGAGCCTTAATGTTTGAAACATGTCTCTTCTTGCTTATGCTCAATAACCATCGAGCTATGGTGTATAACTTCTTTCTTCTTTTATTTACACATATGCTCAATAGTTCTCCCCTCTCATTTTTGGAGCAGGTTACGACCCCATTCCTAAAGGAAATTGCAAGAGGTCATGTGGAAACATGTCCATCCCTTTCCCTTTTGGGTTAGAAGAACATTGTTGTGCACAACCGAAATTTCAACTTAGTTGCGTGTCGAATAAGACAGTTGTTCTTGACCGAGGAGATGGCACAAGATTTATGGTGACCAAATTGTCAGTGAATGATGGATACCTGGGTGTTACCAGCATGCTTAATGATTCAAGCAGCAGCGATGACCAGGTGGTGGTAGTTCATACCTCCAATGGCGACTTTGATTACAGGATATCAAGCGAATACGTGAGGAGTTTTATTGAATTCACCCAAGAATTTGATATCAAGATGAGGTGGGCTGTTTCCAACCTAACCTGCGCAACAGCCTTGCAAAGGAATGGAACTTATGCGTGTGTCAGCCCCCACAGTGAATGCGTTAATGTCACCCATGGGACGCTATACCTAGGGTACCGTTGCGAGTGCTCGCAAGGCTTTGATGGGAATCCATATGTCAAAAGCCCAGATGGTTGTACAGGTCTCTCTCTCACTCTTTGTGTGTTTGTGTGTATGTGTGCGTGTGTGAAAAAGGAATATTTTGGAACACTTGAGCTTCTTGAGAATTTCATGACATACTGAAAAACTAAATGAACCTTACAAGCTTCAATATTTTAAAGAACTTGATGATGGCTCACTTGATTCCAGTTTATTTGCAGACATTAATGAGTGTTTAGAGCCAAATGATTGCAATGGAGTATGTCATAATACTCTTGGAGGGTATTATTGCACAACTTGTCCTCATGGTAAAGTGTTTGAACCAACAAAAAGGAACTGTGTCACATCAGCTAAGCAACACAGTCTTATTTTAGGTGAGTCATACCCCACATATCCACATCTCATTTATAAAAATGCAATAATCTTGTTGGTAAAAAGTAGAATGATCTTGTTGTGGAATTCATGACATTAATGGATGTGCAACACAGGTGTTACAATTGGAATTGGATGTGGTCTTGGCTCCATAATTTTTGTGTTCTGCGCCATTTTAATAGCTAGAAAATGGAAGCAAGGCACGCATAAGAGAATCCGAAGAGCATACTTCAAGAAAAATCAAGGTCTGCTGTTGGAGCAACTAGTATTTGATGAGAGCACCCCAAACAAAACAAAGATATTCTCCTTAGAGGAACTAGAGAAAGCCACCAACTATTTTGATGCTACTCGTGTCCTTGGCCGTGGAGGACATGGAACTGTCTATAAAGGTATTCTATCCGATCAAAATGTGGTAGCCATTAAAAGGTCTAAAATTGTGGAGCAAACCGAGATAGATCAGTTTATCAATGAGGTTGCAATATTGTCTCAAATCATCCACCGGAATGTGGTGAAACTTTTTGGTTGTTGCTTGGAAACTGAGGTGCCCTTGCTCGTGTATGAGTTCATACCTAGTGGCACATTATACAACCTTCTTCACACTAATGTCGATGGTAAATGTTTGCTGTCATGGGATGATCGCACTAGGATTGCGGTAGAATCATCAGGGGCGCTTGCTTATCTACACTCAGCTGCTGCAATTCCAATTTTTCATAGAGACGTGAAGTCATCCAATATACTCTTGGATGCCACCTTCACCACGAAGGTTTCTGATTTTGGTGCTTCAAGATCTGTTTCAATCGACGAGACTCATGTGGTGACAATTGTTCAAGGCACATTTGGCTACCTAGATCCAGAATATTACAATACTGGTCGGCTAACTGAGAAGAGTGACGTATATAGTTTTGGTGTGATTATTGTGGAGCTTCTGACAAGAAAGAAACCAGTTTTTATTAGTGATTCCGGTGTGAAAGAAAGCTTGGCTCATTACTTCATTGAAGCACTTCAAGGAGGAGTCCTTATGGAAATAATAGATCAACAGGTTGTGGAAGAGGCAGACCAAGGAGAAATTGATGATATCGCCTTACTCGCACAAGCATGCTTGAGGACCAAAGGAGTAGAGAGACCAACTATGAAAGAAGTGGAGATGAAATTGCAGCTCCTAAGGACAGGGAGGCTTAGAAGAAAAAGACACCATTCACCAGGAAATAATGGTGAGGCTGAGCATTTGCTGTGCCCATCACATGCTAGAAACTCCCATGCACAGCTCGATCTTGGGAATGCTACCCGTTTGCCTTGTGATCAAGAGACCTCTCGCGGCTACAGTCTAGAGAAAGAATTTGCATCCTCAATCAGTTTGCCACGCTAACTATGAGATACATATATGTATGGTCAAAATAACACAATCCAAACAAGTACTTGCTATGCACCCAAGTTGTTGCATATTTTCAGCCATGAGGCACTGTAATGTATCCTCCCATTAGTCCTTGTTTGGATGTATGAGTATTCACCTCAATCTACATATGTTGGAGTGGAATAAAATTTAGTTTAATTCCACTCCAATCCACTTCAACACATGTGGATTGAGATGAATACATGCGCAAAGCCTTAGATGAGAGTATGCAGTATACCATTTGGTTGTATCATAGTATACTTTTGGCCCAAGTTTGGAATTGGCGATGAACATATTTGCATGGCGGAGCATCTCAGTTGTGTTTGTGTGTGCCTGATTATCTGTGTGATGGACATGGCTAGGTGTGCACAGTATCTTTTCATAAGACATCATGAGCATTCAGCCTCCGGTTCCGGTTGTGTGATGCATGGGAGCATGAGAGCTATCTTTTTGTTAGAGGATCATGAGAATATATGGCCTTGTCCGTTTCTCTTATAATCCGTACTTTTCAGCTTGTTTTTTCAGCCGGAGCAATGTTTTTCTCTCACAACAAAACAGCCGGAACAATGTTTCGGCTTGTTTTTTCAGCGAAGCGAACATGGCCTATATCATCTTAGCTGCTACTCTGCTCTGCTTTTTTTTTAGAGAGAAGGGTTGGATTTTATTAATAAAGTAAAAAGAACTTTTACATCCATCCCCCTGACGGGGCACCGCACAAGAAAAGAGAAATAACAGCTAGATTCTCTTGATGAGCACCCCGTGTTCTTCGCCGTCGTCGACCTTTGTTGCCGCACGCCTGTCCTTCTCCACCTCTACTTGCAAGCCCGGGTCTGTGGAAAATATACAAGAGCTGCCCGCTGCCGCCAAAATGTTGATCAGACTATAGGGCCTCAGGTTTGCTAGGCCGGCAACCTAAAGCAACGCTCGGCCCGAACCTAGTCGATCATGCCAGACGTAGCCCAATGGATCCATACCCTTGTGGCGATGTTTCCGCGTAGTACCCGAGTGGGCTGGTTGGTTCGTTTCGTTCCCCCCGTTTCCGATCCGTCGCTCTCGTGCTGGTCACTCGTGACACGCCGGCAATCTCAACTCTGAAGCACCACTAGGAGCAGCAGTACCAGAGGAGCAGAAGGCGGAGGAGGCAGAAATCGTGGTTTCTCATAGTGTTTATTTTGTGATGAGAGAGAGAGAGAAAAAGCTCATTGAACGGTGCTGCTACAGTTGCTGGTGTAGGAAGAGCCATAGCTAAAAAAATTTGTGTCAAACATGCCCTAAAGAGTTCTGTGAGTTCGTGCAACCAGCCAACAAGATCCTCCTCCATACCAGAAGCCAAAACATTTTGACTTTGCAGATAACAAGCTTGATTGGGCAGCCATGGCAGCTAAGTTAGCAAAGAAAGCGACAATGTCAAAAATAGTATTAATGTGAGTGATCTAGGTGGAAGGTTTCTTGTCCCCTCCAAATTCCTTAACCCGCTGACGTCTTGTTTGTTTCATGCATCCTTAAACTAAGAGAATTAGGAGGATTGAGAGGATTAAATTCCCTATAAGTCAAAATCCTTCTCAATCATCTCCAGTCTCCCTTAATCTCCATGGTTTAGGGATCAAACGAACAAGGTGTGATGGATAGATTATCCCCCAAGTTATTGCATTAATAAAAAGACACTATGGGTCAAAAAAAAAATCCGGACCTTGGGTCCCTTTTTATGAGCTAGAATTCAAGCCCTGAATTTTAAGCAGCAGTAAAATTCTTCTTGCATTTGAACTGGTAATCCAATTCAATTCGGCCTCCCCAATTCTGAGATCCAAGATCCAACCGTAGCCTCAATCATTTTGGCGTAACATGGCATCACCGATCTGATCCTGATCAAGACCACATGCGGATGCTGTTGTCTCCATCAGAGCCCCGAATTGATTCTAAAAAAAAATTAAATAAAATCAGAGCCCCGAATTCACGTGCCTTCGAGAGGGGAAAAAAAAGTCGCAGATCACATCACACCTCTGCCCGGGTCCCTTCCTGCTGGGCCCCATGCCCATGCCCTTGTCTCGATCTCGACAAGTACCACACGGAATTGCCAAAATCTGGAATCCTTTCACGCCGCCACTCTTCTCCCCTCTTCTCTCTTCGTCGTTGCCGCTCCTGCCTGCCTGCCTCGGCGCATCGCGTCGCGGAGAGGGATAGCACAGCACAGCGCCTCCCCCCATCCCTCCTTCATTCCCAGTAAGTATTGCCGTGAATCTTGCAAGGTTTGGTTCCGTTGCGGTGATCTGTTTGCTGTTTCTGATTTTCTTGCTGATCGGTTGCCTGAATCTTCGCCAAGACCTGAAATTCGAGAGCTGTAGGAAGTTTAGAACACGAGTCAAGTATCAAGCACTACTTTGCAAGATCCGCACCGGGTGGAAGCTAGAATTTTTTTGCTATTAATCCCGTATAATACCATTTCGTAGTTTTTCCTCCGTTGCTGAATCTTCTCCATTAATTCTGTGCAGAAATATCATCCTTTTGCATCTGATTGAGCACTGTCTCTGTGCAAGAGAATATAATTTAGTTGTACAACCAAAAAGTGGCAGTATTTTTCAGAGTTTAGAAGAGGGCTGTTTTGAGCACTGAAGGCAGAGAAAGGCAAGAAGCTTTAGGGTCCCTATAGCAGCAGCAATGCTCTGGGCAATGGACCCGCAGGTGACCGTCCATGGCGACTGGGTGTCAGCCGTGGTGCCGCTGATGAAGCTGCTGTGCCTGACGGTCATCGGCCTGCTCCTCGCCAACCCGCGGGTCCAGGTCGTGCCCAGGGCCACCTTCAAGCTGCTGAGCAAGCTCGTCTTCGCGCTCTTCCTCCCCTGCCTCATCTTCGTCCACCTCGGCAAGTCGGTCACCATAGACAACGTCCTGCACTGGTGGTTCATCCCTGTCAACGTGCTCATCAGCACTGCCATTGGGTGCGTTCTTGGGTACATCGTGGCCCTGATCTGCCGCCCACCGCCGCACCTGTTCCGGTTCACAGTGATCATGACCGGGTTTGGCAACACGGGGAACCTCCCGATTGCGATCATCGGGTCGGTCTGCCACACCAATGATCATCCCTTCGGTCCTGGATGTGACACCATGGGTATCGCTTATGTCTCGTTCGCGCAGTGGGTTGCGGTTATTCTTGTGTACACTTTGGTCTACCACATGATGGAGCCACCGATGCAGTTCTATGAGATTGTTGGGGAGGGGAATGAGATACAGGAAGAACCCGAGCAGATCAGCAACTACAGTAGGTCTCTTCTTCATGAGGCGGAGTGGCCAGGGATGGTTGACAAAGAAACTGAGCATTCAAAGACACCATTCATTGCAAGAGTTTTCATGAGCATTTCAGGTTCCTCACAGAATACGTTTCCTGATATTGATTTCACTGAAGAAGGAACTTCTGGTGCTGGACCTAGCAGTCCTAAGTCGCTCAGATGTTTGGCAGAGCCAAGAGTGGTCAGGAGGATCAGGGTTGTAGCTGAGAAGACTCCAATTCAGCATGTCCTTCAGCCCCCGACAATCGCCTCTTTACTTGCCATTATCATTGGCATGGTTCCTGTCTTGAAAGATTTTGTGTTTGGGGCTGATGCACCGCTCTCATTCTTCACCGACAGTTTGGAAATCCTAGCTGCTGCAGTGGTTCCATCAGTGATGTTAATTCTAGGAGGCATGCTTGCGGAAGGCCCAAAAGATAATGCCTTGGGCATGAGGACTATCATCGGTATAATTGTGGCCAGGCTTTTGGTTCTCCCATGCATTGGCATTGGTGTTGTGACCCTAGCAGACAAGTTGCATCTACTCGAGCAAAACCATATGTACCGCTTTGTGCTTTCCCTCCAGTACTCCACGCCAAGTGCTATCCTGCTTGGAGCAATCGCCGGTCTCAGAGGCTATGGTGTTAAGGAAGCATCCGCCCTTCTATTCTGGCAGCATATTTGTGCAGTGTTCTCTCTTTCCCTCTACCTGATTGTATACTTCAAGTTGTTTTCTTTCATTTGAAGACAATGGCTGACCAACCAGTTCTGGCATATATACATAGCAATCATCTCGGGACGGCGGTGGCTCAGAAATAGGATACTAGAAGAATGGTTTTTTGGCCTCGTCCCCTATCAGTGAAAAGTGTTTATTATTTGGTAGTTATTTAAGTTTCAGTTGCGTGTATTGTTTCTTGTTTGTGAACAAGAGATACATTTATTGTCTGTTCATTTTGGTCAATATATTGATGTGCATTTCATGATGCTATTGTTGTATGCAATCATTACCTGGATAAATTTAGTAGAACAAGATAGACAGATAGTAGTGAATAACATTGTTGCTTGATGGTTAATATATGAAGATGATTAGTGTTCAGTCTTCTCGTGGAAGACCCAAACCATCAGGCGACCTTGCCATCTGACATCAAGGATGTGATCCATTTGTGTCAATTGACTTTGAGCATTCCTCGTTCGTTGTCCTGGTCCATTGTCCAGAAAAGCAGTCATGTTCTCTGGTCAGACACTCTTTCCTTCTTCTTTTTTCTCGAACGACGTTGGAGAGCTGTGTGTCGTTTCATTAAGAAGAAGAAAAAGGGAGCTACAAGGGAGAGGTCAAAGACCAATCCTGTACCCCCAACCAGAATGTTACAAAGGGAGGGTCGGGAGACCAATCCCAAAATCCCACACAGCACCAAAACTAAAAGAAAAACGATTAAACCAGCAAACACACACAACCCAACTCAGCTCAACACAAGAGAAGAGGATAGCAATCTGCTGAGGCCTCGGGCTCCAGCAGAGCACCAGAGAATTCAGGTAATGAGCTTGAACTGTGCATTCAGGTAATGAGCTTGAAATTTCCATCCATCCATAAGATCAAGTGTCATACAATAATTTCTGGTGAACCATCCTCCTAAACTGTAGATGGATTTCCCAAATTGCTTATGTCACTGCTAAATGCATTCTCTGCTAGAACCCGGCAACCAGCACCTCAAGTTAGTAAGATTTCTAATAGAGGATGGAATTGCCCCGATGAAATTATTCTAGGAGCGACTAAAGATTCGACCTCTTCGTCGCGCAACCCGCCCGGTCCGTGTGGATTCGACCTCTTCGTCGCGCAACCTGCCTGCCGCGCCCCTATCCCATGCGCTGCCTCTCCCATCTCTCTCCATCTCGTGTCCGCTGACAGTAGAGCGTCTTCTCGGCCTCTTTCTCAACCCCAACGCCGTCAGGATGCCTCGCCGCCGCCGCCCCTGCCGATGGCCGCTAGACGCACGTGCCAGGGTGCCTTGGATCGTCCCAGGCCAAGCCTAGGGCACACACGAGCATGGCCAGATGCTGGTGGCAGGGTTTACAATACCGGTAAGAAAAAAAAATCAGTCCCCGACGATAAATACAAAATTTTGGAAATTTCAGAAATATCGAGTCAAATTTAAATAAATTCAAATTTAGTTTTACAAAAATTTGGCATCATTTCACTAGAAAAACTTCTTAATCCACCATCCATCACAAATTTATATAACATCGACGAAATAATACAATATATCACAGAAATAGAGCCACGGTATTACAGCGGGCTGATGGTGGGCGAGCTTCATATGCTAGTGCCGTCGAATGTGTGAGAAAATTAAATAAGTTTGAAGAAATTTAGGGTTTTAATAAGAGTAGAAGATGGGGAGGGTTATTTTAGTGTGGTTTGGTATAATTTTGAAGTGAAAGATGAATTTAACTAAAAAAAATTTGACCGATATAAAAAAAATTCGGTCCTCAGCAAAAAAGGCGATATTTCGCCGAAATTGTAAACACTGGCAGATGGTGGTCGCGCGCCGCCGGCTCCTAGCCCGACAGCTGGAATCGACCGGCCTCGACCTCCCCACCCCTATGTTGCAAATGCATATTTTATGTGTTTTTTCAGAGGTCTTGCGATTGTTTCATATGGATGTTGCAAAAGTAGAATGACATGTTGCATATGTTGCAGGTGTTTCAGAGGCATATTGCAAGCCTTTTTTCAAAATATTTCATCTGTTCCAGACGTATGTTGCAAGCGTTCTGATCTGAATGTTGCATATGTTTTACACATATGCTGTAACAGGATGTTCCAAATGTTTCAGTTGTTGCAGTAAGTGTTTTCATGTTGCAAATTACAAGTGTTTAATCTAAATTTTGCATATGTTTCACACATACGTTGCATGTGTATGTTTCAAATGTTTCACCTTCTTCATATGTATGTTGCATTGTTTTTATGTCACAAGTGTTTCATGTTTCAGAGATACGTTTAGAGAGTCATGGTGGCACGGTTCGGCCGCCAGGGGATGGGGCGCGTGACTTGCCGGGGGCTGCAGACGGGGCGAGCTGGAGGCCGGCACGCGCCGCGCTGGGGAAGGCGAGCCGTGCGCTCTGTGGAAAGGCTGCGGCGAGTCGCTCTTGTCGGACGGGCTCCTGTGGATCGCATCATACGGGTGAGAAGCTGTGTCCGGACGCGCTGCTGGGGCCGAACGTCCAGGCGCTGGTGGCTCCCTTCGAGGAAAGGTTGAGTTCCGTAAGCGAAGTCAGGTTGCCAATGGAGGTGGAGATGGAGCCTGACAGGCCGTGTCGGCAGGGTCTAGCGCCGTGACACGCCCTGGATGCTTGCTGGAGCATACGACGCCGCTCCATTGGCAGAAAGGGGTGGCTGCGTTCCACGACCTCAGAGCTCCGTTTGGATCACCGGTGATGGCGTTCTTGAAGTCGACGAGGGAGAGCACGTCGCTGCTGTTGCCACGGAACGTTGAAGAACCATGGGTGCCGCTGATTCCACCGCACGGTAGTAACGGAAATATCGCAAGCATGCCGACGCACCAAGCATGAACATGTCAGCACATTAATTACGCTTGCTGACTATATATAGTACCAAAACATATCACAAAACCAATAGTAAAAAGAGGAAATGAAAATGTAGAATTGCATATGGCTCTGCCGGAATCTTAGTTGAACAACTTTTCCAACTCAATCCTCAAGCAGTTGGCAGTAGATTATTACTACTGCTGCTGCTACGCAGTTTTAGGCTTTGATTTATCATGACACAACTTTTCCAACTCAATCCTCAAGCAGTTAGCAGTAGACTATTACTACTACTGCTGCTACGCAGTTTTAGGCTTTGATTTACCATGACAGTTGTTCTTGCTTCTAATGTCTTGTACCCATCGGAACATCTGATACATAACTTCCCACTACCGCTTAACCATCCGCCAATTAAGCTCTGAACATCAGGTGATTTAGCGCACAGAAAAGTACCATTAAAGTTAAAATGAGGTTTTCAATAAGCATTACCTTCCAAATATTCTAGCACTCCAAGTCGAGAAAAATGGCACATGACACCAAGTCTTCTTCGAATTACCATACAACCAAGCTGTTTCAAACTTTCAATGGCGTGAGTACCCAGCGCCACATTTAACTGATACTACAACAAGCTGCTTTGCAGCTATAAGGCCAGGGGTAACAATGGTACCATTGTACAAATGCTGATTCCAGAAGAAACCCAAGCAGTTGCAGGTCAGACGAAAGCCTTTTGGCACATCATCCGTGTGATGAGATACAACATACATACACCTGGCCAATAGCCTGCCTTCCATAAATTAGTCATAACCCATAATGATGCAGATGCTGACTTCAATTAGTTCCAGGTGTCAACGGGCGATGCAACTTCTGTATGAGCGTCCAGTGCACAGCGCAACTCTTCAAGGAAGATCATCTATAATCCCAATAAGACCCAGACAGCAATTAGGATACAGCAATTAGCAAAACGACGTGTAGGAGGAAATCACGACAAGAATTTTACTCCAAGTCATACCTGATGAGGAAGCTTCAGGTGACCCCATGATGAGCTGCTAGATCCAGAATACATTACTGGTTTCTCTGGGCAAACATCAAGATAGCAAAGTTAACAGCATAGCTATCTGGGCAAACATCAAGATAACAGCATACCAAGATAGCAACACTGGCACCACGGACACAGATATCTATCTGAGGTGTCAGGTTGATATGATAAATTCACCAGAATATAGTATTTATAACATGCTATTGAAATTCCCATTTGATCAAGAGACACCTTTCCAGGTAGCATGCCCTAAGAAAACCGATTCCCAACTTTGTTTGACTACTGTAATTTAATGTTGCAGAGCATGATATTATATATAACACTACAGCATCTCTAGAACTCTAGTTGTCGGTGCAGAAAGTGACCAACTAGTAAATATTTGTAGTTTTACTGTACGTTGTGATCGGAGGTGGCCTAGCACTTAATGACACAGGATTTATACTGGTTCAGGCAACGTGCCCTACGTCCAGTCGGGGTTGGTCGGCGACTTTATTCCTGAGCCCAGGTGCTCGAAGTCTGTAGTGGGGGTACAAACGAGAAGGAGGAAGAAGGGGGTGTACAAGAGGTTCGGCTGGGAGTGTTGATGTCGATCTAGTGAGTCTGAGCTTCAAGAAGTCGATCTCCCCTCGTTGGAGGGGGTGCATCCCCTTTTATAGATGAAGGGGATGGCTTTTTACAGGTGAGAGGGAGAGAGTACAGATATTTCTGAGCCTTGCTGCCTACGGTGATGAAAACTGGATAATGGTGGAAGCCCCCCGATACTGTCGATGTCGCTGTAGGATGTCAGATGTGTACGGAAGGTCGAGCTATCTTCTTCAGGAAGGATGACGCCGGTACCTGCAAAATACTTCTGGATGCCTAGTGGCATGTGAGGAGCCGTGCTATGTTCACCCAGTATGGCAAATCCTGGAGCCCATACCGTAATCGATGTCCAGAGACACGCGGAGGGGGCTTACCATATGGGAGTTTCTAGCGGCCCCTACAATACTTTGTGTCAGGGTGGCTGCAGAGCACTGCTTCGTGCAGGGTATGGTCCCTGATACAATGGTGTTGACTTGTGAGCCATGCCTTGCCTTTCTCCGCACGCCTTCTGGTTCTTTCCGAGCGGGCGTCCCCGGTCGGATGGTCCCCAGTCGGTTTTGGCGCGCCAGTCAGAGAATAGCGATGAGCAGGGTTTTCTATGAATCCCGATCAGAGACACGGGGTCGGAGTCGGAGGCGGTCCTCGGATCAGGCTTTCCGAGTGGAGGCCGTGCGGAGGCGGCCGAGGCCTGACGCTAGCGCTCCGATCGGAGAGGCCGTTCGGAGCTGGCCTGAGCCTAAGCTAGTGCTCCGGTCGGAGAGATGGGCCGAAGGCGGTCTGGGCCTGAAGCGAGTGCTCCGGTCTGTTGAGTTCAGACTCTTGGGCCGGTCCAGAAGAAGAAAAGGCCGTTCTTCTGGGCCGAGCCTTAGCGTGGAAGCCGGTCCCCGAGGGACCCCGGGTTTATGAACCCGACACTAGTTCTCTACTCAATATGAACATATTAGTTCTATGAGTTGCAGCAGAGTATATGCACATAACCCTCTACCCAGTATGAGTGTATGACATTCTCAATTCTTAAAAGCCGCTGCAATAGATGGAGCAAAGCACAATAATATATTGTCAACTTTCAAGTTGTCATGCATGTAATAACATACAAGAAAGTAACTAGTAAGGTCCAATTTTTCTCCTCACTGCCAGAGTGGTTCTCACTTCTCTATTATTAAAGACTGGAATATTTGTTTTATCAGTAACCATGGAGAAATGTAGAGTTTAGAGTACTATGAAGGACTCACCTGATGGGTCAATTGTTTGGTCATTGTACATGTTCATTGCAGCAGTCCAACCTACAGAGTCAGAATAAAGGCTTACTATAAGTGAACAATAACTAAGTTAATGAAAGGAATAGTAATGGACGAAAGGAGCACCCAACTTGATATGCTAAAATGTAGAACACACAAACAGAAAACCAAGAATGAAATCAAAGGTTACAGGTGTTCCAGAAGTTGTCTTGCATATTGCAAATTTGAGTATGTGGACACTGGGAAGGCAACCCCCTAAGGTTATCACAGAAGTGACTCCCCAACCCTATTACAATGTAAGAGTACTACACAGTAGTAGCATGCAGCACCTCTGAGTGTTCAAAAAGTTAGAACTTCTGGCACATACATTTTAAAATAAGAGTGTGCAGTTTTGCAGAGAAGGGCGGGCCTGGTGCAAGCGGTAGAGTCTTACCGCCTGTGACTGGAAGGTCCCGGGTTCGAGTCGCGGTCTCCTCGCATTGCACAGGCGAGGGTAAGGCTTGCCACTGACACCCTTCCCCAGACCCCGTACAGAGTGGGAGCTCTCTGCACTGGGTACGCCCTTTTTTTAGTGTGCAGTTTTGCAGAGATACATACGGTCACTGAGAAGCTGTGAAGCCTCACTGGCAGAACATCCCTCCAAAGGCACTAATCCTGTTTGATTGTAGTCATTCTGAACATTGCTGAAGAATGTTTCATGATGAACAATTGGAGGAAGGTTCTTTAATGAAGGAACATGACTCTTCTCTCCATCATTGTTGTAGGAGTAATTAGCCCTATCGGCCCTATCTGTTTGGTGGAATAACGATTAAAAGTGTCATAAGAGAGATGAACAGGACTGCCTAACAACTTAATATATAGCAGTGGCATATTAAGAGATGTGATAACCATTAAAAAAAATACAGTAAACAGAAAATTCTAAGTGCAAACATAAGGTTTCTGAAAAGCCACCAGTGATGATCATTCAAGTACAACACAAATAACAACTTTTTCTCTTAAAATGGTTAATTATAGATACTGTGGTTGCGGGTGTCTTCAGTTTTACATTTTTTTTACAGTTGCAAGTAAATGTATTGAGTAACTTTTTTGGTGTGTGTGGGTTCACACAAGAATGTTAGTTTGTTATTAAAGGATCCTTCTGTTCTTACGAATTTGGAAGCTGAAACTATGTAATCGTCTGTCCATTCGAAGCAGAGCAACCACAATTATTGAACTGTGAAGATTTCTAAACATATTCACAGACTAACTTAGGGGGTGTTTGGTTGTCCCTCCTAAATTTTAGTCGCTGTCCCATCGGATGTTTGGACACATGCATGGAGTATTAAATATAGACTAATTATGAAACTAATTACATAGTTTACGACTAATTTGCGACACGAATCTTTTAAGCCTAATTAGTCCATGATTTGATAATGTTTGCTACAGTAAACATATGTTAATGACGGATTAATTACGCTTAAAAATTCGCCTCGTGGAGTACTGACGGATTATATAATTTATTTTTTATTAGTATCTGAACACCCCATGCAACATCCTCCCGATACACCTCCTAAATTTTAGTAGCTGGATCTAAACACCCCCTTGGAAAGACAGTATTTGACATCAGAACACCCAGATACCGGATCAGATCATATTGACTAAATTGGTGAACAGTAGGACCCCTTATGCGTCAACCCAACCAACAACAACAACAACATAGCCTTTCAGTCCCAAGCAAGTTGGGGTAGACTAAAGTTGAAACCCACCAATAGCCCCAAATCACGCTTCAGGCACTTCAATAGCTGCTTTCCAAGTACTTCTATTCAAACATAGATCTCTAGGTATATCCCAAGCTTTCAAATATCTTTTTATTGTCTCCCCCATGTTAATTTCGATCTTCCTCTACCTCTCTTCATATTATTAGCTTGGCTTAGGACTCCACGATACACTAGTGCCTCTGGAGGTCTCCTTTGGACATAACCAAACCACCTCAACCGATATTGGATAAGCTTTTCTTCAATTGGTGCTACCTCTAGGCGATCACGTATATCATCGTTCTGAACTCGGTCCATTCTTGTGTGACTTTGATGCCTCCCCTTCTAATTTCCACCACTTCATTCTAGCAACCGCAACCCTTGTTTGTTCCCACGAGCTTGCACAAAGAAAAAAAAATATACGTGAATCAGACCATATCAACTACTAAATTGGTGGGACATTATGCGTTATATGAACTCGGCAAACAAGCTGAAGGAAAACATATCAAGTGCCTGATAAGCCTATCCAAATGTATCTAATTTTATTGCAAGAGATGTAGCTCCAGACTTGCGCTGACTGTTTGCACGATTCCTGAACAATATTGAGAATATAAAGACAACCATAAGCAGATACATGTATCAAGATACAAAGCTGACGAAAATGTCAATCTATACAACAAGACAAGGGAGGCATTAATTGATGGTTTGACATTTAAACAACTCTAAATAATGAGAAGCAATACAGAAATCGCAGTATTAGATCAGAAATCCTAAGAAAAGAACTAAGCGGCTTATCAACTGATGAGAAGCAAACGCACAAGAATGCTACAGAGAATCGATTTATTTTTCACACTGAACTCCAGTTTCTAACTGTGACTGCGAGAGATCACTAAACCATGGATCCAACTGACATGGGTGATAAAACAAAAATCGAAGCTAGTAGGCATAACCGCATAATACATGTACACAATTGTGATTAGATCAGATCCGAATACAAATAGTTAAATAGCTCAAGTTAGGGTTCGGGTGCTCAATTTTGCACAGCAGGAAGGGAAGAGAAGGAGCGAGCATGCCTGGTGTGGTGGGTTCCCGTCGCCGGCAACGGGCCCGAAGAAGACATGGGCAGCTGGGCGTAGGGCGGCGGTCGCCCTAGCCGTCGCGCACGCCAAGCGATAAGCGAACGGGAGGAGAGAAACAACGAACAAGTGTGAACGCTGGAGAGTTCTTCGGATGCAGTCTCAGTGACTTTAGTGTGACTTTCTTTCATCTCCAGCGTCTAATTACGATCCAACGGTTCCCACCAATTTGAAGATGAACTTGCAAGAATCAGCAGTTTCGTAGTTGGAAATGGTCCTCTAACTTTTACTCAGGTAAAGTTGAGTCCTTACGCCATGTTTAAGATGGATTAGTACTAGAACTAATTGTTCCGGTTTATAGTTAGCTGACTAAAAATTTGTCTAATGCTCTTTGAATCC
This sequence comes from Miscanthus floridulus, assembly GCF_019320115.1. NCBI lineage: Eukaryota > Viridiplantae > Streptophyta > Magnoliopsida > Poales > Poaceae > Miscanthus > Miscanthus floridulus. The sequence continues at coordinate 181,921,769 of NC_089587.1, read as the reverse complement.
CACGATTAATGTATGTATATATAGTGCTCCATCCGTCACAAATTATAAGACGTTTGACTTCTTTGACCTTAAGTTAGATTACTCGTCTTATTAAAAAAAATTGTGTAAATATAGTCAAATTTAAATCATTCTTGAAGAACTTTTATTAAGAAAGCAAACCACGACAAAAAAAGTGATATTTTGCACAAATTTTTGAATAAGGCGAGTGGTCAAATTTGATGTCAAAAAAGTCAAACGTCTTATAATTTGAGATGGAGGAAGTATTATTTACACGTAAAGACATTTATGCCCTTAACTACTTGCAATCAGAGACTAGGAAGGAGTGTTTTTTACTTTTTCAAAAAGTTTAATTGCCACAATTAGTCTAAATTAGCTAGTTTTTGTCAACTAGTGGACTAACAACTAGTTAGAGGCTTAACTAAGTACTAGTCCATCCATTAGCTCATCCATTTGGATCTATAGACTAAAAATTAGTCAACTGGTTAATCACATGGATCCAAAATTCCAAACGGGACCTTAGTAGATCAATATCTCACTCAAAGTTAAAGAAGACTCATCCTCGTTTGCCCCCCTACGTATACTACTCCCTTGGTCAGCGAGGTGAGTCAAATGTCCGTGCTATAGTAGTGCAAAGGAAATTAGGTTCTGTTTACTTTCAGGGTGTAAAGTTTTGGGGTGTCACATCAGGTGTTATATGGGGTGTCACATGGGGTGTTCGGATACTAATAAAAAACAAATTACATAATCCGTTAGTAAACCGCGAGACGAATTTATTAAGCCTAATTAATCCATCATTAGCCCAACTGCCACCTAGACACATCCGCCGCAAGTGAGGGACTCTGCTACAACTCCGAAGTGAACAATGAACAATATGTTGTCGCTTCTTTGTAATTTATCTCATTGTGATGCGAATTTGGAGATAATTTGGCTAATGCAAGTTCGGTCTTGCTTTTTTTTGTAGTCTTATAAGTGGAAGGCAAATGCATATTCTTCAAGTGGAGCTTTGATTATAGGAAAGTGCTTGCCAACTTTGCTCGCAAAGGAAAATTGCACATTAGAAGTCAAGGCCCCGCATGATTGGTGATCTAGTAGAGATGGATGTGAAGCCTAAACTTGGTGATGATGGCAAGATGGACATCATAAGTTTTGGTTTTATTATTGGTGGTGAATTGGTGATACGAATTGTTCATAGGTGTTCTTGAGTTTTTTTTAGAAGTGGTAATTCTTGTTAAGTGATGTAACGCGAAATGACACGATTTGTAAGTGATGCAATGTGTCCTATAACTATAACTAAAGTGACTTTTGTTGAAGTTTGAATGGATGAAATTAATGGTCAGATCTAGCCTTGACCCGACGGTTGATATCACTGTCAGGTGTGGGGGTCGACAGTGATAAGTGAGCTCCATCATTGTCGATTGCCCCCGCCGTCGGCTTTAATTCTAACAGTGATGCCGATTTTAGACTCGACAGTGATTTGTGGACATATACTAGTGAAGTTCTCGACATGCCCCAAGTGTTCACATTTCATTGATTTATTTCAAGATTTAAATGTATTATTCTTTGAGCCATGAATAACAAACGGGTAGAGTGCATACACGTATTTGTGGATGTGTGTGCATACATGTATGTATCTATATTTGTGTTATGATTCAGTGGTATATGAGATACTTTATATGGAACAATGCGTAGATACTCAGCTTACAAATAAAAGCAACTCGATCCCATCGAATTGACTCTGTACCCAACAAAGCCAGGGAATTCGATGACCCCTCTAGGGTTGCAAGGCGGGTTATCCGTGGACATGTAAATAGTCTATTTTTTCGGGCTACCTGCAGACCTGCAAAACTTAGCCTATTTACAGGCTGTGGACACTCCGTCATGCATCCCCATGTCCCTCCTTTGACAGAAATTGAGAAAATAATAACAACTTAGCAATAAACAAGTAGTCAAATCTATTTGTCTCTGTACCAAACAAAAACAAGGAATTCGATGAATCCCTCTTTTTATTGACAGAAATTGAGAAAATAATAGCAACTCAATAATAAACAAGTGATCCAAATCCAATTGACTCGTACCAAGCAAAACCAAGGAATTCGATGAATCTCTCCTATTGACAGAATTGAGTCGCCCCTTTCGACGTTCTGATCTCTTGTTCTCAAAATAGCACTTAGACGAATGAGCAAAGCCGAATTGAGTTTTTTTGGAATTTGCAATGGATCCTCTAAAACACACACATGCATGTTGTATAGATACTTATAGGTCTTCATAATCTTTAGTCGCCATACAATGATAGAAGTACTTTTGTTTAGAAAAAAAAGAGGCCAGCATTCTATCGTGTTCATGCCGAACAACAAATTCACTTGATACTCGGAACAGAATTCGAAAGCGCATGGATATTGGCTACTCCTACCATGTAACAAAGCTACGATAAGCTACATCGTCATCATGATGCAGGTGCAGATCGGCAGCACGCGGTTCATTCAGACGACTTGACGATGAAGTTGTGGCGCCTGATGGGGTTCATGGCGACGGGCGGGCCGGCGGTGCGAGGCCACGCCTGGAACTTCTTGTCCGTCTCCTGCCACCACTCGTTCGTCGCTACGGTCCGTGGAGTCGTGCCTGCAGACAAAGCAGCAGTGAGAGGTATAACCTAGTTTATCAGTCGTGGTACAGTGTTTTCCTCTCACGATAAATCAACTTCAGCCGGCTTAATTTATCAGTCGTGGTACAGTGTTTTTCTCTTACGATAAATCAACTTTAGCCGACTTATTAAGCCGCAGAAACCAACAGCCGAGCATCCGGTGGCTGGCACCTCACCTCCGAGGACCTTCCTGTCGGCGACATAGACGCCGCAGACGTACGCGAAGGCGAAAGACGCCGCCACCGACCCGATGATGTACTTGGTGGTCATTAGTGCTAGTAAGGTGCTGACGACCTGCCAGATTAAACGTGCCGCGTTTTCAATTTTCATGACACGAAGTATCAGAAATAATGACAGTATTGAGAAAAAAAATAGAAGTAGTACTGTACATGCTAAGTTGTATATGGTACACAAGAAAAAAAGGTTGAATCAAAATGACCTGTAATTAAGCAGTTGAGCATTCACCGTGGTCCGTGGGCAACCAAATGCGGAGTGCAGACTGCAGAGATGAGCAAGTAGAAGTAGGTCTGCAACCTTGCTTTGCTTCCAGCTTCTGACGGGCAGGCCTCTTTATATTACTACACTGGAGTACTTGCTAGCAAGACAAGTTGCCGTTATCATATTTTGGGTCTGAATTTTTTAGATAATGATATTTTGGTTCTGACTGAAACGATTTGCTGGATCCTCAGTATAATAGCACAGTACCTGGTAAGAGTATGCAATTGATGACAATCTGTCGACGAAACCGGGGGGCGCCCGCTGTATCGAGGATAAACAAAGTATTTAACAGCGTCCATCGATCGTTAACAAATTGCTTAGTTGTCATCATCCCCGAACGACCACTCTTATGTTACGATGCACAACTGTTGTTCGTATGTTACACGCACCTCTCCCGGTGAAATCATGCGCTTTAGCTCTGCCAGTTCCTGCTCGGCTATGATCCACCCTTTGACTCTCTCCACAATCGCTACTACGCATCGGACGAGTGCACGTGCACTGTGCACGGTATCGCCCGGACCCTGAAGGCGTGACCCAGACGGCCAGACCCAGGCACCCAGCATATGCAGAAATGCGGCAGCGGCACGGCCGGCCGGGCCCGGGCGCACGGCCTATCGGTGTCTCCGGCCTGGAACGGTACAGCTCGCGACTTCGACGAGTGCCGCTCGCGGCCGTCCTGCCGTGGGCTGTGGTTTGTCCGCCTGTGGGTAGACGCAGGGAAGAGGGGACGTACGGGGTCGCGCAAGATCACCTCATCAGTGGACCGTTCGATGCCACAGCGCCGCAAATGCGATTATGCGCTCGTTTACCCGCGCATCAGTTACCACTGCCTGAATCGTGCTAGTGAAACTTTTTCAACTTTGAATAGATCTGTAAAAAATACGTGCAACATTTATATCTTCAAATAACTTTATTATAAAAGTATATTCAACGATCTAATTAATAATACTGATTATGTACCTAAATATTAACATTTTGTTAAATATATTTGGGCAAAGTTAAAAGTTGATGACTTTTTGGAAATCGATAATAACTCTTTTTTAAGAACAGATGGATTACGTGATTACGCGATTGGGAAAAGTAGAGAGGGCTTTGAATGATATAGGTTGCTTTGGCTGCATGTTGGTCGAAATAAGCGAGGTGTGTGATTGTTAGAAGTGAGTGAGTGCATTCAAATTTCGGACTTGCTTGGTTCACTTCCAAATTTTTTTATGTTAAAGGTTTAGCAAGTCCTGATTTGGCTAGTATTTTATTTGCTCCTAAAACTTACCAAACTCAAATATTTGATTTGCCAAATTTATGGTAATTTTTGTCTAGTTTTTGGCTTGCCAAATCTTTGGTATATCAAATTTTGGCCAAACATGCCCTTTGCCTCAAAATAAGTATACATCTAGTTATAGACTACCAAACAGTATCTTGTTCACTCTCTCTGTCTCCAAGGTGCAGTTACTGAGAAAACTTTAGTAGGTACTGTATATTAATAATTTCACTTGTATTGTATCACTGATCTCTCCAACAGGTCCTGTCAGCAAGCAAGCAGTGCCCTAGCCCGGAATAAACAATAGATCCGGGTCCTCAATCGAAAAACTACCGGACCCAGGATTCCTAGGCCTCCCGAATCCCACGCCGGAAAATTTCCCACTTCCCTCCGTCCTGCATTCGATTCTTCAACTCCGCCGCTTCGCCTTGCTTCCTCCGCCGCCCCCATGGCGTCCGCCGCCGCCCAGAACCCCAATCCCCTTAATCTCAACATCAAGCTCCCCCCATGGCTCAGCGGGCTGCGCTGCCCCTTCACCTTCCTCTGCCCGCCACCGCCTCCGCCGCCTCCTCCTCCCCCGCTGCCACCTCCGGAGCCTGTGGTCCCACGGTCGCGGAGGCTGCCGAGCCTGCGCGTGACCACGGAGTACGATAGCGAGGAGGGCGTGTTCGTGAACAAGGTGTCGTGCAAGCTCGCGGGGGACCTCGCCAAGCTGCGGCTCTCCTTCCAGAGCGACCCACAGGGCCAGTGGCAAGGGGGCGGGGAGGAAGGGGACCCACTTCAGCAGCTCTTCACCGCGCCGTTGGTGGGGCTCATCACCAAGCGCTTCTCCGTGCTCTACGACGTCGAGGCACGCAACGCGCTGCTCCGCGGAGACTGCTCGCTTCCCGGAGGCGCCATCCAGCTCCGTGCCTCGCACGATGTCAAGGTATTGCGCCGTAAATTTGAGTCAAGGAATGGCTTTACAAGTGGTCAGCAAATAATATTTGCATATTAGTTGCACTTAAACTTCCCAAAATAAGACCCATTCGACATTTGGGTAGCTCTACAGGAAAGGATTCAATACCCATTTTTGTTCTCCAACAACAGGACCCAAAAGAGCTGCAAAATGGGTTTTTAGGAGAGAGGATGCTCATATATAGGTCATGTCTCTCCTGGCACCCAAAATGAGTTTGCTGTATAGGTGCTTTGTTGGCGACCCATTTTGAGTTTGGGTGCCACAATAGGTCTCCTGTTGGAGATAGTCTTAGGGAGTATATTTTTTTCTTTCATTCACTAGGTCATTTATATTCAAATTTGCTAAGTTGAAGTGCCAATGTAATATTGGGTTGCTCTCAAAAGAATATATTGGGTTTAATGTGCCTTCCTTGGTTTCTCAGGCCCAACAAGGAGAAGTTTCGGTGATCACTAGTTTGGGTGATCCGTTATATAAACTGGAGTTATCATCTTTGGTGCCTTACAGTGGTTTGGTGAGTATCTAGGTTCCTTTACTGGTGACATTTTTTTTAATCCTTTATCAAATAATTTAGGTATTCTAACAAGGTTCAGATGTCCTATTAGGCTGCTATCATCGTTATGCGTTCAGATAAATCTTGATTTGTCGTTGTCATGGAATTAAACTAGGGAGTTAATCCATGCTCTGGTATCACTTTTACCCTTGGGAAATACTAGAAACGCTACTCCTTACAGACTAAAGAGGTTTGTAATATTAAAACACTGACCATTCAAATACTATTTTGACTGTGTTATACTGTTATCTGAAATATTCTTGTACATTTTGACTTCTATGTTTTCTATTTTTAGTTGCATCATGCAATGTACCATATATCTTAAAGTTGCATTTTAGAGATTTTGTGAATACTATACACATTTATGTTTACTATTCATCAGTTTCTCTTTTGGCTAATAGTATATGGCATCTAAACCCTGTTAAATGTAAGAGTTTTCTCCTTTTTTATTTTATTTGGCAGCCAAGGGCAACGTTCCACTTTCCTATTGGTCAAGTTTCAGTAGAAGAGAGGAGAAATGAAGATGATGAGAAGGTGCTTTCTGTATATGGGATTGGAAAATCTGATTTCTTGGACGGTGTTCTTACTTCTCAGTACAATGAAAATGATCTTAATCTAAGATATTGTTATAAGGTGAGCTATTTAATCCTTTTCTTTGTTCTGTTTTTTGGACTTCCTGTTAAGTTTGATTCTGTTCATATGTTTCCTGTGGCAGGACAAGGAATTAACTTTAGTTCCAAGTGTCTCATTGCCTTCCAATGCAGTATCCATAGGCTTCAAAAGGCGTTTTGGTCCTTCTGATAAGTTGAGGTGAGGCTGCGATCATTGTTCTGTGATCATTATCTTGTGCCCATTTATGAATGCATCCACTAAACATTTTTTTCGTCACAAGGTCTCTGCACTGTTAATGCTTCAGGTCTTTAACAAGTTACTTCCAGTAACTATTATGTGAATTGCACTTGTGTTCCATCTGTTTTGCTACAAATTAGCAAATCTTTCTTGATGATGTGTTCATTAGAGAAAAACCAAGCTACCTTCAGCAATGAAAAGAATATTCAAAGAACTCCATTTTAGTCCCCCTGATGTATCGTTGGAGTCCACTTAACCTGCTAAAGTGCGATTTAGTTAACAACCTTCTTTTTCTTAATCCAGATCACTATTCATCTTTTGCTTTTATTTGATACTGATTTCGTCTGCATGGAGAGAGGGTTGAGCTGTTTTGCCGGTCAAGAATGCTAGCTTGGCCGGCTTTGACATGGAGACTGGTGCTTGACATACATATTGCCGCCTGAAACTCTTCGTTTCTCCTTGGCCTTTTCTCCTTCCTCTCATCTCTCTGTTTGACTGTTTCTCTCCTACAGAGTACAGACATAGGAACTAGTTTCACGAAGCTTGTCTTGTTACCTTCATCAATTGACGTGCCCAGCCCTGAATTTTCTTGCTTCAAACAACGCATCGATCACACAAACTCATGTATCAAATTCAAATCAGATACAAGTTTACTACCTTCTTCCTGTATTGGAATAGTTGCAGTATCTCCATCTTGCTATGGCTTCATGGAATTGCAAGGAAGAGGGGGACTTGTACGCGAAGGTTCTCTATCTCCACGGTGCTTGTAACTGTGACTCCCCTATAGAGATTGTACAGATCAAGTGCCAAACTGATCTCACTCATACAAACCCAGACTCTCTAACTAGCCGCCACTATAGTGCTATTGGGGGCTTTTGTTCTTTACTGGTTCCACAATGGTTGCTACCCAGCAGTAGGAGTGCATTTATTGTAGTCTATTGCCTGCTTTTGGAGCACACAGACTGCCGTAAGAGCAAAAGGTGAATAATGAACCGTTTTAAGAAAGAGGGGGTTAAGTAAGCCAAATCATAGTTTAGCGGGGAGTAAAATGGACTTTTTCCAATATTCAATTACTTTATCTGCACAAGAAGTTTGCTTCACAAAACCTGAAGGGTTTAAACTATTGATAAAAGCACTCTTGCATTTTGCAACTTCTGATCATACTTAAATTCTTAATGTTCGCTCAAGATTTTGCCATATATTGTAAGTTCATCTTCAGATTCTAAAAAGTCAGCAACATGCCCTGCCTGTATGTTGGTGGTATTCCAGCTTCCAGGATCTTAACACTGCACTGCAGTGTTCTGCCTGCTAACTATTTTGTTACAAAGCATAATTAAATAACTACAAACGAAAATTGGCTTATCTTTAGCAGTCCAGTGTCTTTCCCCCTATTTTGTTGGTTATTTTCTTATGATTTGTTATCGAACACTACTATCTATGCAGTTGCTACTTGCTAGAACTTACGGTCATCATATTCCCAGGATTAAAGTTGAAAGAAATTACTTGCAATTGTTTTGAAGGATTACTGCATGGGCAACGTATCAGGTGCAAACCAACCAACCTGTGCAAACTTGGAAACTACCGATCAGGACCACTAGATGCTGATCCAATGGATGGAGTGAGAGGTGGGATTTTTTTGCGCTTAAACCCCCCACCCGCTAGCCTTTTTTTTTTTTGCGCTTAAGCCCCCTCACCCCATCTATTGGATCAACATCTAGTGGTCCTGATTGGTAGTTTTCAAGTTTGCACAGGTTGGTTGGTTTGCACCTGATATGTTGCCTACTGCATGTTGCATGCATCATCCTCTTTCTGCAGTAGATTCGTTTTTCCGGTGGTAACATTGACTTCCTCTCCTTTCAGCTATCATTACAGCTTCGACACTGATGACTGGAATGCTGTTTATAAGCATACAGTGGGTAAAAATTTCAAAGTGAAAGCTGGTTATGATTCTGAGGTGCGAGTCGGATGGGCTTCTCTTTGGGTATGGTACAGCAGCATCTCTTACTTTGGTTATAAGATACGAGCAGATGAGTTTGAAAATAAGCAAAACTTGCATTTCACACTTCTTCCTTATTGTTGGTGATTGCAACCTCGCAATGTATTCAAGGTGACACTATGTTGGGAAAAATGAATAAAACCAAAATACAATGTCCATAAGGAGATGCAGTAATTGTGGTTTGGTTTTGCTATATTAAGATTGTGTTTGTTGGGGGGAATTCCGTAGGCTATCAGGTTTCAGTTATGCATGTCCTTTATTATATTTATAGAGAACCTTATACTAGTAGAGTAGGTACCAAGTTATTTTCTTGTTTGAACCCTGAAACAAGGATACTTGCTAAGGTATTGGATTGCTGTTCAGTTGTCCAAAGCCCTGAGGCCTTACGTATGATATTGCTGTTTCTCAATTTATTGTGGAATGCACTTAAAATAATGAGTACATTGAACATAAGATATTGGCCATATTTTGCACCGAGTATTTAAATCTTAGGGACTATAATTGTTCTTGTTGGCACCTTTGGTAAAATGGTTGTTTGAGGAATGAGGATACCATAGCAACGATTGTCATGGATCAACCTTTATATCCTACGTCACATTGACAATTAGCATTATTGACATTGAAAAACCTTTATATCCTACGTCACATTGACAATTAGCATTATTGACATTGAAACTATCATGGCCTTATGATGGTTTGAAACTTTGAATTGCATATGACATGAGTAGAGTAATATACTAATATATTAATTTTATGAAATGCTTTTTTATGTTAGGTTGGAGAAGAAGGGGGCAAAGCGAAGACTGCGCCAATGAAAACAAAACTTCAGGTTATGCTTCAAGTACCCCAGGATAATCTCAGAAATCCCGTTTTCCTCTTCAATGTGAAGAAACGATGGGATCTGTAACCTGGTGTAAGTTATCCATTTATGTGGAGACTCCAAAGGCTTCGGCGAACCTTTTGTTGCAATCTGCGCAGGTCAACAACGACAACACAATCCATGAGCTCTTTCTATTTATCATGTACTTTCAACTAGTGTACATAGTTAGTATTCAGCGCCAGAAGCAATTCAAAATTTATGTAAATACTACTGAAGATCAGGGACCCAAGTTCGCTGCCTGTGTACTATATTTTCTTTTTGTGGGAACAATAGAGGCTTGCCCTCAGGGCGATTGTACTTATTCTTTGATGGCTTAATGGGTAGAGCTTAGAGGCCGGGGCTCCTTTCAGATTTTAGACTAGGCATTTAGGATTTATGTAAGAGACTGGGTGATTATTGATTTATTCATATACCCAAATTTCCAATTGTCAAGAGCCCATTGGAGTGTAAGAATTTCAAAAGAATTAATTGATTACTGAAGAAATTAGGGAGGAAAATGAGGAGCATGTAGTTTTATTTCTTAATAAAATGATATGCAGATCTCCTTCCAAAAAAAAGAGGAGCATGCTCTCATGTCAGTTCTCCTTTGAAAAAAAAATGAGCATGCTCTCTCTCATGTCCTCGTCAGCCACCTAGGGCCTGTTTAGAAGAACGAAAAACACAAGAACAAGAACAGGAGAAAAAAGAGGAATAGGAAAGGCATGGGCATAGGATCGAAAAACATAGGAATTTCATAAGAACAAGTATTTGGAACGCAGGGTATAGGAATTTTAGAGTTAGCTGCAAACTCAAAGCTTTAAATTAAAATTAACAGTAAACGTTTTTCCTTTTCACTAACAAATAAAGCATGGAAGAGGGCCCCCGCCCCCACAAGTAGCATCTTATCCGTTCTTCACTCAGTTGCTACTGAACTCTATTTTTCTCTTCCTCAATGGAATAGCAGCATCCGTCATCATGAGCTTGATTAGCCCATGAGCGCGCACGCAAGCGATGCAGGAAACATTCCCTTGGCTCCGCTTGGATGTTTTCTTTCTCCAAAAGTAGAGGATTGCTCACCGTTTCAAAGGAAAGGTCACCCTCAATTCCTTCGTTCCAAACGCGACTACAGTGAATAAAACCCTAGGAACTTGATTCCTCTATTTTTCCTATGTTTTTCCCGTGAACCAACGCCCGTCATCTCTTTCCCCTGTCTGTGGGGACGGTGGGCACGGGGAGGGAAGGGAGCAGTGTTGTATCTTATATGTCCGATGTGTTCTTTTGGCATTTAGAAACTGTATTGTAACACCCCTAGTGTTACGAGCTTGTTTAGCACCGCGATTTAGGTCTAAAATTTTTTTTACAAATGAGTTCTCGGAATTTTTATATAAAATATACTTGGTGCGATAAGCGAATCCTGTGTGACTTAGTTTTGTGGACTCAAATAAATGCCTAAGTTAAATTACCCAGTGCGTAAAGATATTTAGGAATGTCGAACTATGATTCTAGCGAACGGTTTGTTCTGTTATATTAAGCATGAAAAGCAACTCTTATAAATAAAATAAAATCCATTAATAAATAGAACGATGTATGTATATATATATATATATATATATATATATATATATATATATATATATATATATATATATATATATATATATATCACGGGTTTATTTTGATAAGCTCGAACTGACGAGAGAGAGAGCGCAGTAGCTTCGTTTATTTTCCCTGGCATGCAGCGTACTCGCCTGGCACTGCTATTGATCGCTGTCTCGTTCTTGTCGTGGCTCTGCATTTGCAAAGTCTACTCATCCGTCCGCATCCATGCTCTTCGGCCTTTGCATTTACTTCTTTGCCTGCCTTGCTTGTCTCTGCTGCCGCGGTCTTATCCATGTCTGCCTCTGCTTATCCTTGTCGCCTCTGCTATGCCAAGCCATCCAGCTCCGCTGCTCACCTGCTTCGCTCAAATCAAGTTTCTCTGTTCTTGCCGTGAAGTAGAGCATCGTTGCTGCATCGCCAAGTCCTTTCTAACTCGTCGACCGGACCACGTGCTCGGACGAGTTCGCTCAGGTCTTCTCGTCCTTTTTCTCTGCGCCGTCTTCTCACCTTCCTGTGCGCGTGCTGGCACGCCACTGCCGGCCGCGTGGTGCCGTGCTGCCCGATCCCCTCCCTCGTCGAGCCTATGAAGCTGGTAACGAGCCGTGCACGACGCCTAGCTCCTCCTCGCATCCGAGTGCGCCCACGCCCTCGGCTCTGCACTGCCCATGCCGCGTCCCGCAGCGCCCCACCATGGCTCCAGTTTGCCATAGCCACCCTTCTTCCCCCCCCGCTCGCTCGTGCTCTCGACCTATCTGCTTGCTCTGCTGAGCCGTGCACCGCCATAGCTGCGCCCACCCGTCGCCGGTCACCCTCGTGGGGGAGCACAGCGCCCCCCCCTTAGCCCCTCCCGCGCTGGTCCCGCCGCTTTTCGACACGACCGCACCACGGCCACCACCACCATCTCCTCACGCGCCGCCGTGGCCTCGTGTCGTACCGCAGCACCGGCGTCCCTCTCTTCCCTGCTCCTCCGCCGCTGCGGAGCTGCCCGAGCTGTTGCCTCGGTCGCCGGCGTACACCATGCCCGCTGCTCCACATAAATCGCCATGGCCGCGCTCGCCATTGTAGCGGCTCACGCCGTCGCCTTGGCCTGCTGCTCGGCCACCGTGACCTGCCGCTGCCACAGCACGCCATGGCCACGACCACGACCGCTGTTTTCCCTGTTTCCCCGCGCCGCCGCAGTCAACTCACCGACGCCACGGCTCGCGCGGGCAGGCTGTCGGGGCCCGGCTCCGGTCTCGCCATGGCTAGCCCATGGCCGCGCGGGTCCCTGTGTAGCTCGCCGGCGAGTTCTCCGCCACTTCCGCGCCTTTCCCAGCCCCACCGCGCCGTTGCCACCGCCGCCAGCCGGTGGCTCTGCTCCATGCCCTGCTTTGAGAAGGAAGGAAGGATGAGAATCCAAGAATAGAATTAATACAGGGTTTTCATTACAAAATACGTGACTCGGGTTAATAGTGTCGAACAATGTCTAGAGTACCATAGATTAATTTAAGGAAAGTATAGGGGCCTTATCGCACATTTACCACCACCGCCCGTGTTGGGTCGCGCTCACCACGCGTGAGCCGACCTGTTAGGCCGCTGGCAGCGCGCCCGCCTGGGCTGGCCTGCTCTCGCGCTGGGCCGGTCTGTGGCCACCATGGCTAGGCCGACTTGTGCCGCCTGCCTGGGCCAGGTGCTGCGCGCCCCGCGGGGCCGGCCTGCTTCCATGCGTGGGCGGGCCGCTCATCCGCCTGGGCCTCCGTGTCCTTGCTGTGCCGATGTGCCACGCCTGGCTGTAGGCCACATGCGCGTCTATGGGCTACTGGGCCAGTTAGTGGTCGCCGGCCCTTTTTCATTTCTAAAATGCTTTTCAAAAATTGGTTTCTAGTTTTAATTGTAAAATCAATATAAAGTTGTATATGAATCCAAAAATGGTGAAACCAGTTTTGTTGAGTTCCTAAAATCATGATCTACCCAGTAGTGTATTCTATTCACATAGACTCGGTATGTTTCTAGGGTTGCTCTAGTTATTTTGAAAATGCTTAATATTGTTAAAAGGAGAACTTGTAGGAATTTATGTGGTAAATTGGTAATAGTGTTGGATCTAAAATTTCTGCAGTAGGTTCCTAGCAATATTAGGTGCTCATTGTAATTGTTGTAGCTCTAGGATAATTAGTTGCTAGATAGATAATGATGTCCTATTTTGAATAAAGATTAAATTGATAAAACGGGATGAAGAAACAACTTGGGTTTATATAACTAAAATAATTGTTGGGAAATAACGTCTTATTCAACAACATGGATACGTAGCTTAGTACGTTAGTCGTTAGAACTAGCTCATTAACTTGAAAGGCGTAAATCGTATTTTACAAGTCACGGTTGTAGTTGGTTATTTACATCTATGCATTTACATCAATGCATACCATATAGGTACGATGATGGATCAACGGATCGATTGAAGGATGATTGGGAATCCAAAGATGGGGTAATGGTATTCTCTCCAGGAGATGATGCAATGGGCTTTCTATTCAGATGATGGTGGATGATCTGAAGATGCAGATACTAACTTTTTGATATATCTTACCCAGGCAAGCCCCGGTGCATAACTGCTACTTTTCTGTAGCTTTAAATTATATTTATGCATTAAGTTTAAAGGAGTTGAATGAAACCCACTTGCATATATATATATATATATATATATATATATATATATATATATATATATATATATATATATATACATATACATATACATATATATATATATATATATATATATATATATATATATATATATATATATATATATATATATATAGCCTTTGAGTCTTACTAGTATGACATGATCGTGTAGATTGCTATGCTGTAGGACTCCGGTAGAAGTCGAGCGATTGCCTATCACTCGCAAGAGAGAGGAAATATATTATTGGATTATTATCACTTGGAATATATAAAAATGGTGGAAAGGAAAAATGATGACCGGGCAGGGATATGGTTTGGGTATTGGTGGGTGTAAGAGGTTGTGTCGCCGTGGACGCGGGGCATGGCTTGGTTACACTGCTTTCCCTATCTGTGTCAGTTAAGGACCGGTCGTTGCATAAGGCATCGTGGGCAAGTCACAGATTTATTATCCCGAGCACATACTTGGGTATGGGCTCTTTGAAGACTTGTTGCTCTCTTGTCGTGGGTTCCGGCTCTTTCTAGACCGACTATCAGGGTTTCTTTTTGGTGGAGGAGGTCCATGCACCGCACTGAGTCCGAGACTTAGGGGCGGGGGGTTGGAGTCTCAGTTTGGACGAGGACCTAGGACCCCAGGACAGGAGGGTGATGGGTTGGTCCTGCTTGTGCCTTGGTACAAGCGGGGCATGTGTTTTTGGGGTACCCAGCCGGGGGCATTAATTCACGAATCGTCGGGCAATCCGGTATGACTTGTTTCGTGTCTAACACCGTAGTAAGAACTGAAAGATAAAAGATGGAAGATGGAAAAAGAAAATCTGATTGCTTACCACCTGCTTGAAAGTAGCACATGTGCTTACATAGAATGGTTAGTTAATGAACCAATGCGGCTATTGATACAAATCGAATATAAGGACGCACGTTTAGTAATGCTTTCTGCAAATGCAATCAACCCACAAGCCAGATAGCCTTGCATATCCTTGGAGTCTTTTCTTTTCTCCTGTCGAGTAAGTCTCACTGAGTACAATTGAGTACTCAGGGATTTATTCCTCCTGTTGCAGGTGACAGGTGGAGGCTAGAGCTGACCCTTGTGTGTGGATTCCTCCTGGTGGGCTCAGATAGGATTTTCTTTACGTTGCGATCATAGTTTTTATTTATAACTCTCACTAAATGTTTTTATGAATGAAAGTATTATAATATGTTGTCATAGTTTATATATCAATGCTTCATCATTTCATGAATAGATATTTATTTCCGTTGTAATTCTGATCACATGTTTATATTCCGCTGTTAAATTAAATTGTTCACAACTCTAATAATATGCTTACTTTCTGCCGTTATAATAATAAATATTATACTCTGATGTTGTATTAAAAGTGATGTAAGAAATGGTTAAGAATGATGTAAGCTTTATTCTCTCATTTGTGATCTTGATGACAAAAATATGGATTTTTGGGTTCTCCACTGGGTGTGCCCGACGGAACCGAGTAATTTAGTGTTCTCCCATAAGTGCTTAGTGTCTGATGAAAGACGAGCACTCCTGTGAGGCATTAGATTAGGCGGTTCTGCCATAGGTGGTATCAGAGCATAAATAAGGAAATAAAGCTTCGAAAACCTTTTCTAAAATAAAATTTGACAACATTTTTTTTTCAAAAGAATAGGACGTCTTTATGCAAAGTATATAAGTAGCCCTATTACTATGGTTATGTATCCAGGATAGATGGCACTTTGCTGACTTAGGTAGTCTTAATCAATTTTTCTGTAGGTACACTGACTCGAGCATAGTCCGATAGTATCGATTAGTTATAGGGAGAGAACAATGTGCCAAAAATCTGAGAATGGTTGACCTATATATTGGCAACAGTGGAAGGACGTATAGGACGTGCATTCATGCATATCCTGTTTGTGCATTGTAGCGCTCATATTGCTTGTAGATACGTCATCCATAGGTGTCACGTGTGTCGTTTTGTGCATGACTGACTCATTCCTATTCTAGAGTTAGGTCTGCACTGTTGCTTCGTGCTCTATGTTCGCCCATGGTTCACGCCTATCGTGACCCACGTCTCCTCGTACCACTTTTCTGCGCTCTTGTCAGACCCTTGACATGCAGTCATACTAGTCAGTAATGGCATCACACGTCGCTCGCCTCGAACACATGGAATTTGGTCGATTCGTCGTAGTGACCCCGCGCGGGAACCCTGGTGGACTATGCCAGGACCACTGTCGCTTCGCCTTTATAAGTAGAGCCTGACTTAGCCATCGGTACCACCACTCGGCGCACTTTAGCTCGCTTAGCTTTTCCTTTGAGCCAGCTTTTCGCTCAGCGTTCCTCACCCCCATCGCCAGAAATGACAGGAGCCTGGGTTAGTAGTTACTGCCTGAATGTTGAGGGCTTTCCTAGAATCCTGCATGCCACCCTGCAAAAGCTTGGAGTCAAAGATTGTCCCGAGTATGAGGGCCGGGAATATGAGGAGCATGGCACCAAGCGGTGTGAGGTTACCGTCTACATCGGGAAGAGCGAAGAGTTCCCTGACCTCACTGAAGCCCGGAGTGTGACCGCAACCGGGTTTAGCTTCATCGACACCTACCAGGTTGTGGCCCGCAAAGCCTTGCGGTACCTCTGCCAGATCTATGAGGAGCCCGTTGCCCGTACCCCCATGAGGTTCTTTCCACCTTTGGACAAGAATCGACAGGCATGGATGGCTCGTATGGAAGCTTTGCAAGGGTGGGATGCGCAAGAAGATAGTCCTACCATGGTGCACTTGATCATGTACCTGCTTGCTCTGGATGAGTAGTATGACCGGCAAGCCTTGGAGCCGAGGGCGTGCCGAGGAAGCCGAGATCTTCAACCGGATGCTCTAGGTGCAACTGGCTAAAGCGCATGCCAGTGCTGCAGCTGCTGAGAGCCGGTAGACTGCCATGTCGAAAGCTTTGAAGGAGGATGAAGATTGGCATGTCCACAGCTATGGGAGGCCTATCTTATCACCAGGGCCAAGCGGAGGACGCTGGCTACTGAAAGGCAGGATGTTTCGATCTTGGAAGGGATCCCTATCCACCCGCTAGAGAGAAGGAGAACCGGTGTTGCAGTGCCACCAGCACCTCCACCTTTGGAAGTGTTAGAAGCAGAACCCTTGGTTCCTCTCACTCAGCCATTGCCCTGAGAAGATGCGGACCCATAGCCTAGGAAGTAGAAGAATCCACCAAGCCTAGGGATGAAGATGCGTGGTCTAGAGTAGCTTAGTTGCCTTGGGATGTTATACCCGTAGTAGTAGTGCTTTCATCGATGTCCTCTGGTGTTGTATTCTTGCTGTTGTTGTCGTCCATAGTGTTGAGATCGTCCATCGTAGGGAAGGTGAATGCTGTGTCGTGAATGAGAGCCTTGATGCCTGCATGATGTACCCGTATGAGACTGTTGGAATATGCATTTTATTTATTTTGTTGTGTGATTACGTCCATCTGCCTTTAGGTCTCAGTAGACGTGCTTAAAGTTTTCAAGGCGATGTTAAGCGGGTTACAAGAGAAGTTGACATTCAGATGCCAACAGGTCAGCCGTGATTGGATAATATTGGACACTGTATCGACTAATTGTGGATGTCCCAGTAGAACACTTGAATCTCTTTAAACCAAATCTGCCGTTGGATTTGGATTCCTTGTCCCTTGTTGTGAAGGGAACCCTTGTTGTTTGAATTTTCCATTGCAATACTCCTCTTATTCTATGGTCTATGACCCCACTGCCTTCAGGGCATGTAAGTTGGTAACAGTTGCCTGGTTAATAGCTTATGGTGCCATGATGAAACCAAAGGCTCTCTATGGAACAGCTGTCACATGTGACGCTGCTCGGCATGCGCTGGTATCGAGGTTGTTAACCAAGTACCTTTAACAAGTTACACTGTCATACCGCTTTTGCTACAAAATATTTTTCCTTGAAAATATTTAGGTGTTCAAACAGGAAATCCACAATGGGTTGATGCAATAGTGTTCTCTCTAAGTAAACAAGAGGAGGTGGTTTTGGAGGAAGAAAGTATGACATGGTCTCAGTCTACATGAAAGACAGATGTGGTCGAGAAAGGGAAAGGAAAGAAGAGTAGTAAGAAAAGTTAGTCATGTATAGTCGAGAGTGATTGTAAAAGCCCGAGTGGATGCCATGTCCCAAGCCTTGTTTTTAGTTGACCGCGCTTTGCATGCAGGGTCATTTCACTGCGTGCCCTACAAACATTGTCTGTATCGGGCCTTTAGCACCCCGTTTTCGCATGGCCGTGGCATCGTGCCGCACTCGTCGTCCTTGTGCACTGTGCGCTTTTCCTTTTCCCAAGCATCCGGTCGGCTCTCGACCCCCACGCCTCATCCCCCGTACCGGTCTCCCCATCCTCTCCCTTCTTTCTTCTTTTGGGGACACGACCGCCCGCACGCCTCCCTCATCGAGCGCACCCTCTTATCTCATCTCCTTTATTTCTCATCCGCTCGCTTATGTAGGGAGCGCACCATGGCCATGTTTACCCCCCCGGCATGACTCGTCTGTGTACTCCATCCATGCCATCTCTACTTTCGGTGTGTTGCGCCCCACCTCCATTCGCCTCTATAAAAATACCTTGGTCCTTGCTCTTCTTCTTCATCCTCATTCCCTCACATTGGGAGTAGAGTTATGAAATCTAGTCGACATTGTGAAGCTAGGTTCATCAGTCTGAGGTGATGGTGTAATCTGAGGAGAAGAAAGGATCCGGTTCATCGAAGAAGTTCAAGTTCCCTTTGGGGTAGTAAATCTTAGGGTTCACGATGTTTTACTTCTCAGTCGACTGTTTCTGGATTTGTTGGACCTACACCATGTTTTAGATACTTATTATCTTGTTGTTTCTTGATTGTCCTCGTCTATCTCGACTTTTGGATTAAGTCTTAGTTGTACTAGGTTTCTCTTAACCAGGTATCCCTAGATCCCCGTGTGGTTTAGTATTTGAAGTCGTGTAATCTTTTGTGTAATCCCTGGTCTACAGAATGTAATCGTGTTTTCCCCCTTTTCTGGTTCTAGCTTCGAATCTCGGGACGAGATTCTTTTTAAGGGGGGTTGGTTGTAACACCCCTAGTGTTACGAGCTTGTTTAGCACCGTGATTTAGGCCTAAGAAAAATTTTAGAAATGAGTTCTCGGAATTTTTATTTAAAATATACTTGGTGCGATAAGCGAATCCCGTGTGACTTAGTTTTGTGGAGTCAAATAAATGCCCAAGTTAAATTACCCAGTGTGTAAAGATATTTAGGAATGTCGAACTATGAATCAAGTGAACGGTTTGTTCTATTAGGTTAAGCATGAAAAGCAACTCTTATAAATAAAATAAAATCCATTAATAAATAGAACGATGTATATATATATATATATATATATATACTCACGGGTTTATTTTGATAAGCACGAACTGACGAGAGAGAGAGCGCAGTAGCTTTGTTTATTTTTCCTGGCGTGCAGCGTACTCGCCTAGCACTGCTATTGATCGTTGTCTCGTTCTCGTCGTGGCTCTGCATTTGCAAAGTCTACTCATCCGTCCGCATCCATGCTCTCTGGCCTTTGCATTTACTTCTTTGCCTGCCTTGCTTATCTCTGCTGCCACAGTCTTATCCATGTCTGCCTCTGCTTGTCCTTGTCGCCTCTGCTACGCCAAGCCATCCAGCTCCGCTGCTCACCTACTTCGCTCAAATCAAGTTTCTCTGTTCTTGCATGAAGCAGAGCATCGTTGCTGCATCGCCAAGTCCTTTCTAACTCATCGACCGGACCACGTGCTTGGACAAGTTCGCTTAGGTCTCCTTGTCCTTTTTCTCTGTGCCATCTTCTCACCTTCCTATGCGCGTGCTGGCACGCCACTGTCAGCCGCATGGTGTCATGCTACCCTATCCCCTCCCTCGTCGAGCCTATGAAGCTGGTGACGAGCCACGCATGACACCTAGCTCCTCCTCGTATTTGTGCACGCCTGTGCCCTTAGCTCTGCACTGCCCGTTCCACGTCCTGCAGTGCCCCACCATGGCTCCAGTCCGCCATAGCAACCCCTCTTCCCTCCCCGCTCACTCACACTCTCGGCCTCTCTGCTTGCTCTGTCGAGCCATGCACTGCCATAGCTGTGCCCACCCGTCGCCGGTCACCCTCGCGGGGGAGCGTAGTGCTCGCGCCCCTCGGCCCCTCTCACGCTGGTCCCGCTGCTTTTTGGCACGACCGCACCATGGCCGCCACCACCATCTTCTCATGTGCCGTCGTGGCCTCGCGCCGTATCGCAACACCGGCGTCCCTCTCTTCCCTACTCCTCCGCCGCTGCGCAGTCGCCCGAGCTGCTGCCTCAGTCACCGGCGTACGCCATGCCCGCTGCTCCACAGAAATTGCCATGGCCGCGCCCGCCATCGCAGCGGCTTGCGCCGTCGCCTTGGCCTACTTCTTGGCCACCGTGACCTGCCACTACCATAGCATGCCATGGCCACGACCACGACCACGACCGCTGTTTTCCGTGTTTCCCAGCGCTACCGCAGTCGACTCACCGACGCCATGGCTCATGCGGGCAGGCTGTCGGGGCCCGGCTCTAGTCTTGCCAAGGCTAGCCCATGGCCACACGGGTCCTTGTGTAGCCCACCAATGAGTTCTCCGCCATGTTCGCGCCTTTCCCGGCCCCATCGCGCCGTTGCCGCTGCTGCCGGCGGCCGGTGGCTCTGCTCCATGCCCTGCTTTGAGAAGGAAGGAAGGGTGAGAATCCAAGAATAGAATTAATACAAGGTTTTCATTTCAATATACGTGACTCGGGTTAATAGTGTCGAATAGTGTCTAGAGTACTGCGGATTAATTTAAGGAAAGTATAGGGGCCTTATCGCAAATTTACCACCACCGCCCGTGTTGGGCCATGCTCACCATGCATGAGCCAACCTATTAGGCTGCTAGCAGCATGCCCACCTGGGCTGGCCTGCTCTCGCACTGGGCCGGTCTGTGGCCACCGTGGCTGGGCCGGCTTGTGCCGCCCTGCTTCCACGCGTGGGTGGGCCTCACATCCGCCTAGGCCACCGCGTCCTTACTATGCCGCTGTGCCATGCTTGGCTGTAGGCCACACGCGCATCTATGGGCTGCTAGGCCAGTTTGTGGTCGTCGGCCCTTTTTCATTTCTGAAATGCTTTTCAAAAATCGGTTTCTAGTTTAAATTGTAAAATCAATATAAAGTGGTATAGGAATCCAAAAATGGTGAAACCAGTTTTGTTGAGTTCCTAAAATCATGATCTACCCAGTAGTGTATTTTGTTCACATAGACTCGGTATGTTTCTAGGGTTGCTCTAGTTATTTTGAAAATGCTTAATATTGTTAAAAGGAGAACTTGTAGGAATTTCCGTGGTAAATTAGTAATAGTGTTGAATCTAAAATTTCTGCAGTAGGTTCCTAGCAATATTAGGTGCTCATTGTAATTGTTGTAGCTCCAGGATAATTAGTTGCTAGATAGATAATGATGTCCTATTTCGAATAAAGATTAAGTTGATAGAACGGGATGAAGAAATGGTTAAGAATGATGTACGTTTTATTCTCTCATTTGTGATCCTGATGACAAAAATGTGGATTTTCAGGTTCTCCCCTAGGGTGTGCCCGATGGAACCGAGTAATTTAGTGTTCTCCCATGAGTGCTTAGTGTCTGATAGAAGACGAGCACTCCTAGGAGACATTAGATTAGGCGGTTCTGCCATAGGAAAAGTGTCATCTATCCTAGATACATAACCATAATAATAGGGCTACTTATATACTTCGCATAAAGACGTCCTATTCTTTTGAAAAAAAATTGTTGTCAAATTTTATTTTAGAAATGATTTTCGAAGCTTTATTTCCTTATTTATGCTCTTATACCACCTGTGGTTGAACCGTCTAATCTAATGCCTCACAGGAGTGCTTGTCTTCCATTAGATACTAAGCACTCAAGGGAGAACACTAAATTACTCGGTTTCGTCGGGCACACCCCAGGGGAGAACCTAAAAATCCACATTTTTGCCATCAGGATCACAAATGAGAGAATAAAGCTTACATCATTCTTGACTATTTCTTACATCACTTTTAATACAACATCAGAGTATAATATTTATTATTATAACAGTGGAATGTAATCATATTATCAGAGTTATGAACAATTTAAGTTAACATCGAAATATAAACATGTGATCAGAATTACAGCGGAAATAATTATCTAATCTTGACATGATGAATCATTGATATGTAAACTATGATAATAGATTATAAAACTTTCATTTATAAAAACATTTAGTGAGAGTTATAAATAAAGACCACGATCGCAGCGTAAAGGAAATCCTCTCTGAGCCCACCAGGAGGAATCCACACACAAAGGTCAGCTCAAGCCTCCAGCTGTCACCTGCAACAGGGGGGATAAAAACCTGAGTACTCAATTGTACTCAGCAAGACTTACCCGATAGGAGGAAAGAAAAGACTCCAAGGATATGTAAGGCTATCTGGCTTGTGGGTTTATTGCATTTGCAGGAAGCATTACTAAGCGTGCGTCTTTATATTCGATTTTTATTAATAGCCTCATTGGTTCATTAACTAACCATTCTATGTAAGCACCTGTGCTACTTTCAAGCAAGTGGTAAGCAATCAGATTTCCTTTTTCCATTCCATCTTTCATCTTTCAGTTCTTACTATGTTGGTAGGCATAAGACAAGCCGTATCGACTCGACGGCGATTCACAAACCAATGTGCCCAGCTAGGTGCCCCAAAAACACACGCCCCGCTTATATCCAAGGAACAAGCAGGACCAACCCATCACCCTCCCGTCCTAGGGTCCTAGGTCCCCGTCCAAACTAGGACTCCCAGCCCCCGCCCCTGAGTCCTAGACTCAGTGCGGTGCAATGACCTCCTCCACCAAAAATAACCCTGACAGTTGGTCTGGAAAGAGCCAGAACCCATGACAAGAGAGCAACAAGTATTCCAAGCGCCCATACCCAAGTATGTGCTCGGGACAATAGATTCGTAACTTGCCTCGATGGCTTATGCAACGACCGGTCCTTAACCGACATAGACAGGGAAAGTAGTGTAACCAAGCCATGCCCACGTCCACGGCAACACAACCTCTTACACCCACCAATACCCAAACCATATCCCTACCCGTTCACCATTTTTCCTTTCCACCATTTATATATTCCAAGTGATAATAATACAGTAATATATTTCCCTATATCTCACGAGTGACATCCAACACTCAACTTCTACCGGAGTCCTACAACATAGCAATCTACACGATCCTATCATACTAGTAAGACTCATAGGATAAAGATATATATATGCAAGTGGGTTTCATTCAACTCCTTAAAACTTAATGTACAAATATAGTTTAAACTGCAGAAAAGTAGGGGTTATGCACCGGGGCTTGCCTAGGTAAGATATATACTAAAAAGTTAGTATTTGCATCTTTAGATCATCCACCATCAACTGAATAGGAAGCCCATTGCATCATCTCCTGGAGAGAATACCATTACACCATCTTCGGATTCCCAATCATCCTTCAATTGATCCGTTGATCCATCACCGTACCTATATGATATGCAATGCGATGAAATGCAAAGACGTAATTAATCGACTACAATCGTGATTCGTAAAAATACGATTTACGCCTCTCAAGTTAATGAGCTAGTTCTAACGACGACTGAACTTAGACTACATATCCATGTTGTTGAATAAGATAAGACATTATTTCCCAACAAATATTTTAGTTATATAAACCCAAGTTGTTTCTTTATTTCATTCTATCTATTTAATCATTATTCGAAATAGGACATCATTATCTATTTAGCAAACTAATTATTTTGGAGCTACAAAAATTACAGTGAGCAGCTAATAATATTAGTAATTTACTGTAAAATTCTCAAAGTCAATACTATCACCGATTTATCACGGAAATTCCTATAATTTCATATTTTTACAATATTAAGTACCTCTAATTAATTATATAGCTTTCGAGAATATTATCAAACTATATGAACAAAATATACTAATAGGTAGATCATGATTTTAGGAGACTAACAAAACTAGTTTGACATTTTTATGATTTTTCTATGATTTACTATGAATTTTACCAGTTTATTTCCAAGACTAAATTAACACATACTTTTAGAAAATTAAAAGGGCAACGGCCACCAAACCAGCCCACAGTGGGCGCTGCCCGCTGGAGCACAGCGCGCGGCAAAGGCACGGTGGCCTAGGTGGACAAGCAACCGGCCCAGGCGCACAGGCACAGGACCGACCCAAAGCGGCGGGCGCAAGTGGCCCAACCAGGACAGCCGACGGCCCACGCGCGGCGAAGGCATGACGACAGTAGGCCAGCCAAGCCCACAGACGTGATGCGCATTTTGCAGAAAGAACCCCGCACTTTTCCCTATTCGCTCCGAGATCCACAATCACTATTCATCTGAGTCACATATTTTTCAATAAGCACCATGTACAAAACTTCGGCTTGGATTCATACCCTTCACTTCCTCTTCCACAATAGAGGAGCAGAGGACGGCAGAGGAGCTCCGGCCGATGACCAATCCCGGCCGAGAGGGCACTACGGCGGTGGAGAACTAGCCAGTGAGGGGTATGGAAGCGCGTGCGACCACGGCTGGCCGCGGCAAGATGATGTGGAGCCGCGCGGATGACAGTGGGACGACACCGGTGTGGACAACGGCAGGAGGTTGGCATGGCCAGCAGCGGCCGTAGGGTGAGCAGCTGCGGCTAGCCGGCAGCCCAGCGGCACGCGACGCGGGAGTAGTCGCATGTACTGTAGGAGATTGCCTGGAGCAGCAGACCACGAGCGCGACCAAGGCTAGCGAGGCGGCTCGGTCTAGTGTGGTGACTGCGGGAGTGCCGGGCAACGGTGGCTCCGGAGGGGCAGCGCTCATGTGCTAACGCGGCGAAGGCCCGGCACCGGGCGGAAGTGGAGCGGCGCGGGTAGGCAGCGCCAATGGACGGTGGTCCAGCGCAGACCGAGGTGGCACGGCGGCCACGCACGGTAGAGCAAGAAAAAGAGGGAGAGACTGATGAGGCGAGCGGAATGAGCTGAGGCGCTGATGGCACTGGCAGCTCGGATGCTTGGGCTATGGAGGAGAGGTAAGAGATGGCGCCCTTCATATGTGGCCCTAAGAATGGAGCTTGGCTGTACAGCTCGCTCAGCACTACAGCAAGGTCGCGACAGAGCTGGTACATAGAAAGACGGCTAACATACGTGGCGCAACTGATGCAGGGGCAGCGGGGCATGGCTGAGCAAGTCGGAATGGAGAGCAGTGTCGGGTAGCGGCTGGGCTAACCTTAGAAGCAAGGGTAGGAGGCAGCAGCAGCTCAGAGGTGACCGACCGGCTTGTCTAATAGAGAGAACAGTGAAGTAAGGACAAGCAGCGGCAGGAGACAAGCGAGGTCAGTGACAATCAAGGTAGGCCGAGGCAGGGACGTGGGAACTCATGAATTGGAGCTTTGCTCACCGACCATGGAGACAACAGAGGCAACAAGGACTAGCGAAGGCAGACAAATGCAATCAAGAGAGAAGTAAAAGCAAAGGTTGAGGAGCATGGATGGAGATGGACGAGGTGACTTTGCAATACAGAGAAATACAGAGCCACGATGAGAATGAGACCGTGATCAATAGCAATGCCACGCGAGTATGCTTCACGCCGCGCCAGGAAAAATAAATGAAGCTGCTAAGTTGCTGCGCTACCTCATGTCTATAACGTGTTTCACACCAACCACGTAAATTTATGAAGCGGCCAGATAGGCAGCTATCGTGGGTACGCTACCAACTTATCCTAGGGACTAAAATGAGTCTATACGTACGTAAACATATCACTAGACCAAAGCTTTTCAACTGAGTGTGCTTATCCAAATAAATACATGAGCTTATATATATCGTTCTATTTCTTAATGGATTTTATTTTATTTATAAAAGTTGCTTTTCATGCTTAATTTAATAGAACAAACCATTTGCTAGAATCGTCGTTCGACATTCCTAAATATCTTTACGTACTGAGTAATTTAACTTGGGCATTTACTTGAGTCCACAAAATTAAGTCACACAGGATTCGCTTATCGCATCAAGTACATTTTAAATCAAAAATTCCGAGAAACTCGTTTCGAAAATTTTACTTAGGCCTAAATCACGGTGCTAAACAAGGTCGTAACACCAGAGGTGTTACAACCAACCCTCCTTAAAAAGAATCTCGTCCCGAGATTCGAAGCAAGAACGAGAAGAGGGGAAACATGATTGCATTCTGTAGACCAGGGATTACACGAAAGATTACACGAACTCAAATACTAAACCACACAGAGATTCAGGGATACATGGTTAAGAGCAACCTGGTACAACCGAGACTTAATCTAGAAGTCGAGATAGACGAGGGCAATGGAGAAACAACAAGATAATGAGTATCCAAAACATGGCGTAGGTCCAATAGATCCAAAAACAGTCGACTGAGAAATAAAACATCGTGAATCCTAGGACCAACTAACCAAAGGGAACTTAAACTTCTTCGACAAAACCAGATCCTTTCTTCTCCTCTGATCACACCATCACTTCAGACTGACGAACCTATCTCCACAATAATGACTGGATCTCGTAGCTCCACTCCAAATGTGAGGGAATGGGATGATGAAGAAGAAGAGCAAGGACCAAGAGTATTTTATAGAGGCGAACGGAGGTGGGGCACAACACACCAGAAGTGGAGATGGCGGGGATGGGATACACAGACGAGTCATGCCGTGGGGATAAACATGTCCATGGTGCACTTCCTACACGAGCGGGCAGAAGATAAGGGAGAGGAGAGGAGAGGGGGTCCGCTCAATGAGGTAGGCGTGCAAACGGTCGTGTCCCCAAAAGAAGAAAGAAGAGAGAGGATGGGGGGGTCCGGTATGAGGGATGAGGCATAAGAGGGGAGAGCCGACCAGATGCCAGAAAAAAGGAAAAGCGCACCGTGCATAAGGACGGCGAGTGCGGCATGAGTCTGTGGCCACGCGAGAACGGAAAGCTAAGGGACCCGACATAGACGGCGTTCGCAGGGCACACGGCGAAATGACCCAGCACAGTCAACTAAACACAGGGCTTGAGACATGACATCCACTCAGGCTTTTACAATTACTCCCGACTATCCACGACTAACCTTCCTTACTACTCTTCTTTTTCTTTCCTTTACTCGACCACATCCGTCTTCCGTGTAAACCAAGACCATGTCATACTTTCTCCCTCCAAACAAACTCCTTTTTTTACTTAGAGAGAACACTATGTCATCAACCCGTTGTGGATTTCTCGTTTGAACACCTGAACATTTTCAAGGAATTATTTGTAGCAAAAGCGGTACGGCGGTGTAACTTGGCAAAGGTACTTGGTTAACAACCTTGATACCAGCGCGTGCTGAGCAGCGTCACCATGTGGCAGCTGTTCCACATGGAGCCCTCGATTTCATCGCGACACCATAAGCTATTAACCAGGCAACTACTACCAATTTACATGTCATGAAGGTGGTGGGGTCATAGACCACAGAGTAAGGGGAGTATTGCAAGGGAAAATTCAAACAATAAGGGTTCCCTTCGCAACAAGGGACAAGGAATTCAAATCCAATAGCGGATTTGGTTTAAAGAGATTCAAGTGTTCTGTTAGAACATCCACAATTAGTCAATACAGTGTCTAATAATATCTAATCACGGCTGATCTATTGGCATCTGAATGTCAACTTCTCTTGTATGCAAAACTTTAAAATGTGATAACTTGCTTATCAAGCATATATTTTAAATTCGGTTTGCACCATTACATTTATTATGACAACATCTATGAAAGTAGATCCATGTTGAATATGTTTCGAAACAATTTTCGTGATGATAAAGTCATACATCTACGAGTATATAGTTTCAAATGTTGCAGTATAAAGTTTCGAAACTTGGAGTGTAAAGTTATTCTGTTTGCACCGCCTCTGAGGCACAGTGCTCAGCCGCCGCCCCTGCCAGGCCACTCAGGCACGCCACCGCCGCCATCCCCCATGGCTCCTCTGTCCCCTGCCACGCCAAGCCCATCCTCCGCCACGCCCAAGGTTGCTTGCGCACCTAGCGCAGGTGCTCACCCAGACTGCTTAGCGGGTCCTTGCCTAGAGGCACACCGGCGAGCTCCATGCGCCGCGGCGACATCGAGCTTCATGATTCGTCCAAGCAGCAAGGTGACATTGCGCGCTGGAAACACATTTTGCAAGAGTAAGTTTTAAGTGTTTCAAATATTTTATCTGGATGTTCTAAGTGTTTCATGTGAATGTTGCAAAAGTAGATCGGTGTCGGTGTAGGACCCATGGGATACCCCGCAAGGAAGGGAGAGGATCTAGTCTAACTAGGATTCTTCCCATGTAATCTTAGTAGTAGTATTATTCTATAATCCTACTAGGAACTCTCATTGTAAACCAACTAGGATTCTGACCTCCTGACTATATAAAGGAGGGCAAGGTTCCTAGAGACAGGACTTGGACGACAATAGAACACTTCACAATCAATCCAACGCAAAGGCTAACACCGACTGGATGTAGGGCTATTACTCGATCTACGATCGAGGGTCCAAACTAGGATAAATCGACTGTCTCTTGCGTTTACCGTCGAGTTCCGCAAACGCTGAAGCCTGAACATACTGCCCTGGGTATCCCCGTGGCAGGCTATCGGTGGTAAAACATCGACAGCTGGTGCGCCAGGTAGGGGATTTTGGCGACTTTGCGTTCGAGAGCTCGACGGACCTCGACAACATGATCTTCTCGATGGGATCAACTTTCATCTTCGGCTCGTGGATCTATGAGGCAGGTGACAATGGCAAGCTCCAAAGTCGTCTCCTCGAAAATTCAGATCACCATGAAGACCATTCTATTTCGGTGACTATGATAGATCAACTTGCTGGAAGATTCGCGCAGCTCACGATGTCCGATCCAACTCAGATTTTGTGACTTTGCGCATCCGACTCAAACTTAGGTTCCGCATCCGAAAAGGAGTCTTACCCAAGTTCTTCTAAGAAACTGAGTTCTTTTCCGATGGGGCTTAAGAACGCGGCCTTAGCCTATCAAGAATACAACTCGGAGTACACTCAGAGTCTTTTCAAGAAGTCAGGTCCTTTTCCATTCAGACTCCACAACATGGCAACGTCTTATCAAACACGACCCGGAGGATTCCTCGATCCAGTGCTTAGAATGCCACTGAAAGGAGCCCAGGAAGGTCTCGTGTTAACTATAACATCTCAAGACTGCATAGTCCACTGGCTAGGTTCCATTTCTGAGGATAGCGGCACCCAACTAGTCGACAATATGACAACAGCAATTCTATCCTACCAAGAAGGAGACTCAATCTGCGACCTTGAAGCCTCTACTAAAGTTATCAACTACTCCGATAGTGTGGAAACCGACGCCGATAGCGGAGCAATTCACGCACGAGAGGTATTCATGGTTCGCCATCCTCGATCACCATTGGTCCCCCCAGAAGCACCCAACATTAGGTTATCAGATGAATCTGAGTCCAACA
The DNA here is from genome assembly GCF_019320115.1 of Miscanthus floridulus. Lineage (NCBI taxonomy): Eukaryota > Viridiplantae > Streptophyta > Magnoliopsida > Poales > Poaceae > Miscanthus > Miscanthus floridulus. The sequence goes on along the minus strand of NC_089587.1, from coordinate 181,892,403 downwards.
TATCACCCTTTACCCAGGGGCACGATGGTGAGACCGAGAGTCAGAGGCAAGCCAGAGAGAGAAAGAACAAATTGAAACAAGGACGTCAACGCCGTGCTAGGCAACGCAAGGAATCTTGGATCAGATATGAGTCAGATCTAGCTGAGTACAATAGAAGAAAATCAGAGCGAGAGGTCAAAGAAGGACGAGCGGCGAATACACCCTACGATAAGATCCGAGAAGCACTAGAAGAACTCAGGGCAACTTCACATCCCAGTGAAAAACAAGAACAACTCCGAGACTTTCTCCGATCAACAGTCCTAAGGACGCACGATGGAAGGACCCACTCAAGACTACCTGCCAGGTCAACATCTCATGAGCAGGAAGATCAAAATCAAAGGAAGTCCACTTTCGAGAGACTTAGACCAAGTGGAAGTCACAACAGAGAAAGTAGAAGAAACCATAGTCAAAATGACCGAGTCGAACAACCAAGAAAGGTTAGAAGCAAAGCACCTACTCGGACAACCACGCAAAACTACTCTCACCAAGACAACAGTTGGCAAGAAGGGGGTGCTGAATCAGAATATACAGAAGCCAGAACGCACAATAAATTCCCCTATTTTGCAAACAGACTTGCTTCAATACAACTGCCTCACAAGTTCAAGCCGTCCAACCACTCCAAGTATGATGGCAAGACCAAACCAAGGTAGTGGCTCAGGATTTACTCACAATCGATTGAATTGGCCGAAGGAGACGATGATATCAAGACCTTGTTCTTTCCCATGGCCCTAGAAACCATGCCCCTTCAATGGTTTGACAAATTGAATCCATGATCAATCAGAAATTGGGAAGACTTGCAAAGAGCTTTCTGTGAAAATTTTGTGGGTATCATTACACACCCAATCACCCATGCAGAGTTAAAAGGACTCAAGCAGAAAGGAGGTGAAAGTCTCAGAAATTACTATTGACGATTTGGCGAACTACGAGCTCAAGTATATGACATCACCAAACGAGAAGTAATCGAAGCTTTCTCTCATGGAATCATGGCTAGGTGGTAATTTCAAGACTTCTGCAAAGAAAACCCAAGAAACAATGAAGAATTCAAATTTACAATAGAAAAGATGATTACCGTGGAGGAGAAGACACGAGAAAGGTTCCCGGATAGAAACAACCGAGACAACCCGGACAAGTGAAATCATCAAAACAATAGACATCAAGAGAGAAAACGTGGACCAGACAATACCGTAGCGGTAACTGACAAATCAAGGAAGTTTCCCAAGCCCAGATGGTATGACGACATTGAAAACATGCGTTACATCTTGCACCCCAAAGGAAATCACACCATCGGAGATTGCTACACCTTCAAAGATCGATACACAAGAAAAGATAGTAAGGAGAATACCAAAGAAGGCAATCAAAAAAAAGAAGAAGACAACCATGAAGACAAGGGATTCCAAAAATCCAAGGGGACAGTAGCAGTAATCTTTGTCAGGGTTCCAAATTCCAGAAGCAAACATCAAGAAAAGCTAGCACTACGAACCATCATGGTAGCAGAACTGGCTACACCAAGATATCTCAATTGGTCACAATATCCAATCCAATTTTCAAGAGAAGACCAATGGACTAGCGTAGGAAACGCAGGCCATTACCCACTGGTTCTAGATCCAACTATTGCCGGTATGACTGTCACAAAAGTACTAATCGATGGGGGAACCGGACTCAACATCATTTTTTCAGAAACTCTAAGGAAGATGGGACTACAACTCGCCGGGATGATTACACCAATGAGCACCCCTTTTTATGGCATAGTACCCGGCAAGGCAGCGATGCCACTTGGACAAATCACTCTACCGGTTACTTTTGGGACTCCCTCAAACTACCGTATAGAGTTCATCAAGTTTGAAGTTGCAGACTTCGATTCATCATATCACGCAATCCTCGAGCGCCCAGCACTAGCAAAATTCATGGCGATACCGCATTATCCGTACCTGTTGCTTAAGATGCCAGGGCCTAACGGTGTCCTTTCTCTTTGGAGTGATTTGAAGCGTGCTTTTGACTGCAATGTTCAGGCAATCCAAATTGTAGCAAAAGCACAAGCCGTCGATGGAAGAAAAGAAATAGCCACTGTCACAGCAGAAATGAGCCCAGAAGAGCTAGAGATACCGGCTAAAAAACTCAGCATCCTCGCACCACCAAAAGAAGCCGACGTCAAGCAAATCGACCTGAGCACCGGTGATCCCTCCAAAACGACAACCATCAGCGCCCACCTCTCGGCAAAATAGGAACTCGCGCTCACCAACTTTCTTTGGGACAACAAAGATATCTTCGCTTGGAAGCCGGCCGACATGCTAGGTGTCCCAAGAGAGTTGTCTGAGCACAGAATTGATATCAATAAAGGCTCCAAGCCTATGAAGCAACGACTACGACGATTCTCACCGGACAAGAAGGCAACAATTAAAAAAGAAATCACAAAGCTAATGGCAGCCGGATTCATCAGAGAAATCCTCCATCTAGATTGGCTAGCAAACCCAGTTCTAGTATAGAAAAAGAATACGGACGAGTGGCGCATGTGTGTCGACTACACAGATCTCAACAAACAATGCCCGGAAGATCCGTTCGGGCTACCACGCATTGATCAGATAGTTGATTCAACAGCAGAATCTGCCCTATTATCCTTCCTTGATTGCTATTTAGGATATCACCAGATCACATTAAAGGAATAAGACCAGAGCAAGACATCTTTCATCACTCCATTCGGTGCCTACTGCTACAAAACCATGTCATTTGGACTCAAGAATGCTGGTGCCACTTACCAAAGAGCTATCCAAACATGCCTTGGCGATTAGATCAGTGAAAACGTAGAGGCATACGTGGATGACGTAGTAGTAAAGACAAAGAACCTGGATACACTAATTGAAGACTTAAAGCAAACATTCGAAAACCTGAAAAGATGGAGGTGGAAATTGAAATCAAACAAGTGTGTATTCGGAGTTCCTTCGGGACAACTACTCAGATTCTTGGTCAGTCATCGTGGAATCGAAGCTAGCGTAAAGCAAATTCAAGCCATCTTAGAGATGGGCCCTCCTCAAAGTGTCAAAGATGTGCAGAAACTAACAGGCTACATGGCGGCCCTCAATCGTTTCATATCAAGACTGGACAAAAAAGGGTTACCTTTCTTTAAACTGCTAAAGAAGATAGACAAGTTTGAGTGGATAGAAGAAGCCAATGAAGCTTTCAAGAAGCTCAAGGCATACCTCACCTCCTCGCCCGTTCTCACACCTCCAAAGAAATACAAAGACATGATGTTGTACATTGCGGCAACTTCTACTGTGATCAGCACAATGATTGTCGTAGAAAGAGAAGAAGAAGGACGTGTATATAAAGTACAACGCCTCGTATACTACATCAGCGAAGTACTGTCAGAATAAAAAATCCGGTACCTGCATGTGCAAAAACGACTCTACGCCCTCCTGATCACTTCACGCAAGCTTCGCCACTATTTTGAAAGCCACAAGATTACCGTGGTGATAGATTTCCCACTCGGAGACATCCTACACAACAGAGACGTAACAAGGCGCATATCCAAGTGGGCAGTTGAACTTGGTGCTCTCAATATCGATTTCACCCCACGGAAGGCAATTAAATCTCAAGCCCTGGCCAATTTTGTTGCCGAGTGGACAAAAATTCAACAACCTATGTCAAATACCATCCTTGATCATTAGAAGATATACTTTGATGGATCACTCAAGCTAGGCGGAGCCGGTGCAGGCGTTCTCCTCATTTCTCCAGATGGAAAACAACTCAAGTACGTCCTTCAGATATTATGGCAAGCTACAAACAATGAAGCAGAATACGAAGCCCTCATCCACGGGCTACGAGTGGCAATTACCCTCAGAATCAGGCGTTTACTCGTATACGGCGATTCGGCAGTAGTCATCAATCAAGTCAACAAAGATTGGGACTGCACCAAAGAAAGCATGTGCGCTTACTGTGCAGAAATACGAAAGCTCAAAAAACATTTTCAAGGATTAGAAATTCTACATGTCCTACGCGATTCTAATATTGCGACAGACGTCCTTGCCAAGCTCAGATCAGACAGGGCAAAGGTCCCACCCAGTGTATTCATAGAAGAGTTATTAGCTCCCTCTTTCAAACAACCCGGTGAGATAACCCCTAAAATCTCAGCTGAAGGCACCCAGATTTTGGTAATCACCACCTCATGGACCCAAGTTTTTATTGATTATATCAAAGAGAATAAGTTGTCAGCAGATAAAGAGGAAGCTACCCGAATTGTTCGCAGAAGCAAGAACTACGTCCTAGTAGGGGACAAGCTCTACAGAAGAGCTACGTCATCAGGAGTACTCCTAAAATGTGTCTCATTTGAAGAGGGCAAAGAGATCCTAGACGAAATACACTCAGGTTGCTTGGAAATCATGCCGCCTCAAGAACACTGGTCGGCAAGGCATTCTGCACTGGGTTCTACTGGCCAACCGCTTTGAAAGACGCAAAAGAACTTGTCAGAAAATGCAAAGGTTGTCAAATGTTCGTAAGACAAGCTCATGTACCAGCACACAATCTCATCTGCATCCCACCCGCTTGCCCTTCTCCTACTAGGGGCTAGATCAAGTAGGACCTCTCAAGAAAGCAAAAGGTGGTTTCAAGTACATCTTCATAGCAATTGACAAGTTCACCAAGTGGATTGAATACAAACCACTCGCAAAATACAGCACAGCCAAAGCAGTCAAGTTCATCCAAGACATTATGCACCGCTTCGGCATGCCGAATCGAATCATCATAGATTTGGGTTCTCCCTTCACAGCCACAGAATTCCAAAGTTGGGCATAGGACTGCGGCTTCAGCTAGATTACGCATTAGTCGCACATCCAGAGGCCAACGGATAGGTAGAAAGGGCTAATGGACTCATACTAGCCAGATTAAAACCAAGATTATATGAAGAACTAGTGGACTATGGATCAAAATGGATTGAAGAATTACCCAAGGTCATATGGGGGCTACGAACTCAAATAAGCAGAGCCACCGGATACTCACCTTTCTTCCTAGTTTATAGATCAGAAGCCATACTACCTGCTGACTTGATCTAGACGTCACCAAGGATAGAACAATATGATGAAGGAGAAGTAGAACACACCCGAAGATTAGAAATCGACAGTACAGAAGAAGTCAGAGTAAACGCTACCCTTCAATCAGCAAGATACCTCTAAGGATTAAGACGCCACTACAAGAAGAATACCCAGCCTTGATCACTACAAGTCGGAGACCTAGTACTAAGAAGAATACAAAAAACTAACGGACGCCATAAACTACTCAGTCCATGGGAAGGTCCTTTTATCGTCACAAAAGTCACCGGACCAGGCACATACAAGTTGATAACTGAAGATGGAAAAGAAGTCAACAATACATGGCACATCAGCCAGCTAAGAAGATTCTACACATGAAAACAACTCAAGGAAGAATATATATACACGCCAAAAGAGATCAATGTTCATGATCAATAAAGATGGTGCTCCTCGACAACATATGTACTATTATGACTTATCAATGTTCATGATCAATAAAGATGCTTCTTTCTCGACAACATATGTCTTATTATGGCTTTCCCTGAGTTGTTTCCAATGAGCATATCGGCCGAGAGCAAAAGAGCTGAAAAGATGCTTGAGCCCGCCGATGAGGGTAGCTAATAAGCTAACACCCAAACCAAAAAGCAAAATGGCTGAAAATACGCCTGAGCATACCGGCCGAGAGCAAAAGAGCTAAAAAGATGATTGAGCCCACCGATGAGGGTGGCTAACAAGCTAACACCCGAAACAAAAAACAAAATGGCTGAAAATACGCCTGAGCATACCGACCGAGAGCAAAAGAGCCAAAAAAATGCTTGAGCCCGCCGATGAGGGTAGCTAATAAGCTAACACCCGAACCAAAAAGCAAAATGGCTGAAAATACGCCTGAGCATACCAACCGAGAGCAAAAGGGCAGAAAAGATGCTTGAGCCCACCGATGAGGGTAGCTAACAAGTTAACACCCGAACCAAAAAGCAAAATGGCTGAAAATACGTCTGAGCATACCGGCCGAGAGCAAAAGAGCTGAAAAAATGCTTGAGCCCGCCGATGAGGGTAGCTAATAAGCTAACACCCGAACCAAAAAGCAAAATGGCTGAAAATATGCCTGAGCATACCGGCCGAGAGCAAAAGAGCTGAAAAGATGCTTGAGCCCGCCGATGAGGGTAGCTAACAAGCTAACACCTAAACCAAAAAGCAAAATGGCTGAAAAGACGCCTGAGCATACCGGCCAAGAGCAAAAGAGCTAAAAAGATGTTTGAGCCCGCCGATGAGGGTAGCTAATAAGCTAACACCCGAACCAAAAAGCAAAATGGCTGAAAACATGCATGAGCATACTAGCCAAGAGCAAAAGAGCTGAAAAGATGCTTGAGCCTGCCGATGAGGGTAGCTAATAAGCTAACACCCGAACCAAAAAGCAAAATGACTGAAACTAAGCCTGAGCATAAATCAGAGCAATTTCAAGACAAGACCCTCCAGCTCCTTGTTCCAAATAGCAAGAGGCTCGGGGGCTATACTCAGAACATCCCAAGAAGCGCTACACAGTTTCGCTCAGGAAAGCACTCAGACGAACAAGACGAGGCTTTCAGAACTCAACCATGAAGTGCTCGGGGGCTTGTCGATCCTAGGATGTTTTTGCAACCAGGGAAAGGACCAGATGCTGACCACATCCTGAGTTAAGCCGAAAATAAGAAGCTAAAGATGTCCTAAGTCTTTTTAGTACTAACAAGAACACAAAGTTTGTCAAGACAACGACATATACCGAGTTGTTTACACGGCACAAACGAAAGCTAGAAAAGCACTCGACAGATCAAGAAAGTTTGTCAAGACAACGATCTACCTAAACCGGGTTATTTACAAGACGAAGAAATACAGGTAAAGAAGACATCAACAAAAAATGAAGATTCAAAAAGAAGTTTAGTGTTCTATTACAGAAGCTGGAGTACAAAGGTCAATTACATCAAGCATTGTCATCAGGAGAAGAAATATCAATGTTAAGATTATCAACAATCCTCCTGGCTAAATCTTCGACATCAGGCTCCACCTTCTCAACAACATCCAGATATTCTTGACTATTGGCTTCATCAGCAACCTTGGACAAAGGAAACTCCGGAGAAAGAACCCGGACCTGGGCAAGAACATTTCTGGTACACAGTTGGGCGCACCTCTTCACGAACTCCTGGAAATGGGTCGGCACTTGGGGAATAAACTGAGCCCAAGATTGACCATCAGTCGCTGAAGTCTGGAGAAGACCGGCTACTGACCGAAAGGATTTCCACAAAGCATTCCAGTTCTTAGTAGCCGTCGCCAACTTGCCAGTCAAGACTTCGATAGTTTTTTGGGCCTGCACAAGATCCCTATCAGCTCCATGCCTAATCAACTTAGCAAGCGCGAGTTCTTCTTCAGCTCGAGTAATTACCTCCTCAGCCCTATTGTGGTTAGTACGAACAAGTGTCTTCATCTCCTCGATACCCTCTGAGAGCTTCTGCTTTTCAACTCGGAGAGCTAGACCAGGCAACAAAAAACAAGTCAGCAGAAAGGCAAATTTGAATACAAAAGGAAACGAAAAAGAACTCACAATACCAATGCACTCTTTCTTCATGGCCTCCACATTTTTCAAGGCCTCTTGGGCAGCTGCATCCCTCTGATTTTCTACCTCAACCACCCAAGCATGGAGAGCCTTCTCCTCCTGATGCGTCTGACACTCGGTCTCTAACTCGACACGACAGAGGTCAAGCTCTACCTTTAGGGTACTCACCTCAGAAGACAACTTTTTCTTGGTTTTAGACGAGAAAAAGGAGCCGGTATGATCACGAGAAAAAGACTGAGCAAAAAGAGAAACAAGACATAAGGACAGAAGAAAGACCAGCATCCAAAGAAAGAACTTCAGAAAAACTTACCTGGAGCTTTTCCCCAAAAAAAGTCGCAAAGGTCACCAAGTTTCCCCAGGCAGCGGTCAGCTCAGACAACCGATGAGTAGCATCAAATTGATGTAACACATCATCATCCAAACGCGGAGCACCGGTACCAAGAGAGGCAGAAGGAGAAGCCGGCGCAGGTAAAGAAGGCAAAACCAGGGCCGTATCCTAGGAAGCCCCGGCTACCTCCTCAGATGGATCCACCCCCATGACCACGGTCACCCCCAGAGTTACCAGATCCAAAGCAGCATGATCAACAGGGGGCCCCGTCTCCCTCACAGCCACCTCACTGACTGTACTTTCTGAGTTCTTTGACTCAGTACGCGGGGGCGCACTAGAGGACTGACAAGAGGGTGGCTGAGGAGTAAGAGAAGGCGAGGGTCTGCAAGATGATAAGAAAACTAAACGATAAGAATATGAGTCAGGAAAAAGAAAACAGAAGCAAAGAAGCATAGCAAGGAATCACTCACTCAACTACCCTCTTCTTCAGAAAACCAATAGAGGACCTAAGAGGGGGAACTATAGCAGCAAAAACATCACCGCCACCCTATGATAGGAGCGGCACGGCCGGTACTAGAGCCCCAGAAGAACTCAAACCCGATGACCGCTTAATACAAGAGAACAAGACCAAAGTCAAAACAAAAAGAGGGGTTCAACAACAAGAAAACAAGAAAACAACTCACCGACGAGTAACAAGGGCGGCATCATCATCCTCTTCTTCCTCACTCTCAACCAAGGCCACCATAGCACCAGCTGAAAAAGGACAAAAGTACTTGGCCAAAGATAAAAACAAACAACAAAAGGACAGAGCGTATTAATATGTTCACCTAAGAGCATGCTAGCTACAACTGGAGTACCTGTACGAGTACTCGACTGGCGAGACTTCTTGGTAGCAGATAGAGCAGAAGAAGAACTATCCGCTCGCCCCCTCTTTCTGACAGTACAAGGAGCTCGAGGAACTGGACGAGGAACATACTCTACATATACATCAAGGTTTGCAGAAGAAACGCCTAGAAATATTGTGGTGGTTTGAAACTTACTGGTCAAGGATGCCCCAGCAAGACTATCCCCAGCCTCCACATTTGCAGGGCAATCATCAAGGGGAATCAGATCAGCGAAATTATGCCCCAATTCCTATAAAAGAGTAAAACAACAAGACAAGGAAGACTAAGCAAAAAGTGGAGACAGCAAAAGAAATACAAAAAGTACCCGCATAAGAAAAAACAACTCATAGCAGTAGGCGGGTTGTTAGCACTATACTCAAGGACAGCAAGCGGGACAACGCTTACTCCTTTCAGCATCTTCTGAAGATGCTCGAGCACCTCCTCATCAGTCAACTCAAGGGTAGGGACCATACGAGAAGGGTCCTTCGCCCTAGAGTACTCAAACCCAAAATTCTCCCGCTCCTTCAGAGGCTGAACACGGCGGCGAAGAAAACTAGAGACAATTCCAAAGTCGGTCAAGCCCTGCTGCTTCAGAGTACATATCCTCTCAAGAAATGGCTTGATCGCTTGGCTCTCATCCGTCGTCAGGGGGTTCTTTTCCCATCGGTCATTAACCAAGGGACCAGATCCAGAATGAACGGAAATAGGAGGAATCAAATTGGCGGCATAAAACCAGTCGGCACGCCAATCCCTCATAGAATCAACTAGGTCATAGTCAAAGAATTTGCTCTTAAGACTCTGGCAAAACTGAATCCCGCAGCCACCAAGAACATTGGTGTCATCACGACGGGGTTGTGGCTTCAAATGAAAGAAGTAACAAAAGAGAGAAAGAGAAGGAGAAATTCCAATGAAAGTTTCACAAAGATGAACAAAAACAGAAAGATGAAGGACATCATTGGGAGCAAGATGGTTCAGGCTAATCCCAAAATAGTTGAGAAATCGATGAAGAAAAGTAGAAGTAGGAAGGTAGAGTCCGGCATGGATAAAGGAGATGAAAAGAATAATCTCACCAGGACCTAGAGTAGGGACCCGATGCTCGCCTGGAGCTCTCCAATCAGCAATGTCCTTGCTCTGAATCAGACCATCGCTAACAAGCTCGTGAAGCTGATCTTCAGTCGTCGTCGGAGCCGGCCAAATCTTCTGAGCAGCCCTCATGGCCATAAACTCTTGATTCTCAATCACGAAAAGTGATGCCTTCTCGTCTACAAAGGCTGCTTGGGACTTGCTCGCTGATTTCTTCCTACCCATATACTAGCGGGAGCAATAAAGAACTAGGAGGCAATGATGATTCAGACGGCGGCACTTAGATGACAGCAACAATGGCAGCGGTGGAAGTTTGAAGACTAGGGTTTCAAGGGAAATCAGGGCAGTAAAGAAAAAGAAGAGGAAATGCCCTTAAATAGAGTTTACACCAGTAAAAACGCGGCCCACCAGGCCCGTTTTAACACGGCATGAGGACGCAACGGTCCATTTACTGACACAGCTAAAATGACGGACGACACAAATCCACAAAACGGTACAGTTCAATGGGCAGATTTTAGACTTATCCATCCAGCACCACGGCGGAGTCATCATATTGCTACAAAAAGAACTCATCAACCATGAAGCAAAGAAGGGTTACCTCACAAGGAACACAACAACCCAGTCCTTATAGAAAGAACTCGGGAATCTCATAAACAACCGGGACATCAGGAGAATAAAGAATGACAACTTAGAAGACAAGATTCTTTCCGTTATAAATGGTTTCAAAAAATAGAAGATTATACATCTTACAAGACCCAACGAACTCGGTACTATGACAAGCAAGGTAGCAAAGAGGAACCCGGACACAGCTAGGCTCTGGAACGACTACGTGTTCCAAATTGCTACTCGGTAGAACAAACCACACTCGGCTACACTATTTTCTTCAAAGGACGGACGCAGTGCATCCAAGGCGAAAATCAGCAGCACGGCGGGACAACATGGAGCAGAGAAGGTCGGCAGGCATTTGTCTACCCAAGTCCGATGTGATGCTGGATATGGTGTTGATCTGCACCGGACAGTCTCAGGGCAGGCGACGAGGATCAACCCAGAATTGCCAGATGAAGGAACGTATCCCACATCACAAGACTCCCTCCGACTACCGCCACGTACTTCCAAGTACAATCCTGCTGCGGGATTAGCCTACATCTAATCCCAACCACAAGACTCTCTCTAGCTACGGCAAGATACACAAGAACTGCAAAATATGCCTGGAGGCTGCTCTACTTCACAAACTACCACATTCATGACTACGGAGATTTCAGACCACGCAACAAAATGCTCGATGAATCAAAACAGCACACAAGGAGGATATTTATAGGCCAAAGAAGCGGTGCACATGGACAGGGAGCACCAACGGAACAAACCTAACAAAGGACACAGTGAAAAGACATAATTCAATGAAAGAGGACTCAGGCATGAAGGAGCCGTACTCAAGAATGAGCATATTCAGAAGAATATATCAACACTGTACAACTCATGAACAAACAACATTTACTATCAACCACCACCATACAACTACATCTGACAACAGCAGACTACCAGAGAACATGCCAAGAACATGTATCCAAGTTCTTTTCGGATAAAAGAACCCAGCAAGAGGCTCGGGGGCTACACTCAGTGAGTGCACTTTGTCCTTAAAAAAACGCACATCACTCAGAAGACTTCCTCAAGACAACAGTTTTTCAAACAACATAAGATTCAAGATCCTCCAACTTTTTATTGCAAATAGCAAGAGGCTCGGGGGCTACACTCAGTGAGTGCACTTTTTCCTTCAAAAAAGCGCACATCACTCAGAAGACTTCTTCAAGACAGACCACTTCAAGGCCACACGACAAAAAGAACCCGTACATAGCTATATCCGAGCTCTTTTTGACAAAGAACCCGGGTATATGCTTAGGAGCCCATCGATAAAGAATCAGAGCGATTTCAAGAGAAGACCCTCCAGCTCCTTGTGCCAAACAGCAAGAGGCTCTGGGGAGCCCATCGACGAAGAATCAGAGCGATTTCAAGAGAAGACCCTCTAGCTCCTTGTGCCAAACAGCAAGAGGCTCGGGGGCTACACCAAAATGGGAGCACTTTTTTCTTCAAAAAAGGTACACACTACGCGAAGATCTCACGAAGCGCTACACCCAAATGGGAGTACTTTTTTCTTCAAAAAGGTACACACCACGCGAAGATCTCACGAAGCGCTACACCTAAATGGGAGTACTTTTTTCTTCAAAAAGGTACACACCACGCGAAGATCTCACGAAGCGCTACACGGTTTCGCTCAAAAAAGCACTCGGACGACGCTTGTTCCTGCTCGACAAGACCTGAAGGAACAAGACGAGGCTTCCAGAGCTTAACCATGAAGTGCTCGGGGGCTTTTCGGTGCGGGACCCACGGGATACCCCGCAAGGAAGGGAGAGGATCTAGTCTAACTAGGATTCTTCCCATGTAATCTTAGTAGTAGTATTATTCTATAATCCTACTAGGAACTCTCATTGTAAACCGACTAGGATTCTAACCTCCTAACTATATAAAGGAGGGCAGGGTTCCTAGAGACAGGACTTGGATGACAACAGAACACTTCACAATCAATCCAACGCAAAGGCTAACGCCGACTGGACGTAGGGCTATTACTCGATCTACGATCGATGGTCCGAACCAGGATAAATCGTCTGTCTCTTGCGTTTACCGTCGAGTTCCGCATACGCTGAAGCTCGAACATACTGTCCCGGATATCCCCGTGGCAGGCTATCGGTGGTAAAACATCGACAATTGGGATGTTACATATGTTGCAATGGTTGTACACGTGTGTTGCAAGCTTTTATTCCCAATGTTTTAGTTGTTTTTCTAGACGTATGTTGCAAGTGTGTTTATGTGAATGTTGCACATGTTTCACACATGTGTTGCATATGTTTTATCTGGATGTTGTATATATTTTGCAATGGCTTTTCAAGCGCCTTTCAGGTGTTTTTACAAGTGTTTCGAACATATGTCGTAAGTGTTTTAACTATTTTCGAACATATGTTGCAAATGTTTTAACTATTTTTGAACATATGTTTCATTTAGATATTTCAAAAATAGATCGGATGTTACGTCTCTCTTCTCGTCTTACGCTGGCTCGCCTCAGTGATGCTGGTGATGTTCGGACGACTTGAGCCCGCATGCACTGGCGGAGCTACCTTAGGGCCATAGAGGGCCATGGCCCCCCTTTGCCGTGCATCAAGTTCCATAGTTGTCATGTGCAAGTGCATGTATATTTCCCCACTGTCTATTGGCATAGCTACATGTATAGTTGTTTTGTCTGTTACTACTGATTAGATGCCTGATGCATGCAAGTTTGCTAGTTATGGTGCCATGCTTGCCTGTAGCAGTAAGTTCTTGAGGCCTGTTTGCCCCTACTTGCTTTGAGCGCTGGCTTCGCCACTGCCGCGTGAAGACACGCGGCCTAAGTGAGGCGAGTCATTCGAGCAGTGCTGAATAGGAGCGGGTGGGGCATGAGGAACGAGCACACCCGGGGCGTGGGGAGCGGCGTCCGGCGCTAGCCTGACCGTTTTCTCCATCTTCTCATGTGGTTTTGTGTTCGTGTGTTCCGTGGTGCCCTGCTAATGCAATTCCGCTCATTTACGTGTTGATAAAGTATTTCTTCCTCAGGGCACAAGATTGACGAAATTTACATAGCAACACTTCTCGTAGTTTTTTAAGGCGTGGCAGCTGCGTATTGTCCAAATAATCAGATAAATAAATAAAATTAGGGCACAAGATTGACGTAATTTACATAGCAACACTTCTCGTAGTTTTTTAAGGCGCGGCAGCTGCGTATTGTCCAAATAATCAGATAAATAAATAAAATTAGGGTAAGAAGTCCGCCTTCCTGCTGCAGATTCCCTGGAGTAATCGCTAGCTTCGTTTATACAGGGAAAACTTACCAAGCTCATCCCGTTTTTGTTTTTCTTGCAGATCTCGGAGATGGCCCAAGACAATGCAAGTCGAAGAGGTGATGGCAAAATTATAGAAATCTTTTATGCCCCTCCCGTCCTCTTCCCCCTCCCCCTCGGCTCCTGACCGTTATTTTTTAACGACAGTTGTTTGGTTGTTTAATTCCTTAGATGCACTCTGGAGGAATGCTCTTTTTGGGGATCCAGAAGGCGATTCGGATATGGAGGCTGAGGAGGATGATCCTAGCGATCCAGAGGGTTTCACCCAAGAAGCCCTGAATGCAAAACAAGTGGTGTTATGCTTGTCCAAATCCATCGTCTCACTTGTCTCTTTTGTTGGTACTTTCACTGCTCTCCACCTGTACCGCACGTGTAACAGAACCGACCAAATCATAAGAACGTAAGTACAAAAACAATCACTGAAGCGATCAAATTCCTGTACTTAAGCTCCCATAATCCCGGTAGTCCGGAAATCACGAAGGATTTCAACCAACTCTCGACATACAAACCAAGACCGTACTGATTCAACACAACACATCATCCGTTACAACATTTCATAAGTAGCATTCGGATTACATCCATCAGAGTTAAATAGAATATTACAAACCAAGTTTGAGTGTGCGGAAGCAACATAGTTTGGTACAACACATCATAGTTTTCAATTACATTGCCAGGTCTGAGTCATGTCCCACAAAAGCATTATCAGGTACGAGAACTAGTAGAGACCACGCCCAACGGTCTAGTCTTCATCCCCAGCTAGGAGAAGGCAGTACTTGCAGCAACCAAAGTAGAACTGGTCATCTGCAACAGGTGGGAGATAAACCCTGAGTACGAGAAGGTACTCAGCTAGACTTACCCGACAAAACCAGAAATAAAAGACACCAAGGATCATGCAAGGCTTTTTCAGGTGGGCTAGCTTGACACAGTTGCATAAAAGAGCTTATGATTATAGTAACCAATTTAAACTTAGCATCATGCTTATCATTATTTACCTGTCCACTAGATTAGCACCTGTACTAGAGCACTCACTTATTAGGAGAAAACAATATTAACCATAGCAGGTGTAATAAGGCTGTCATCATCATATCATCATTTCCGAACCATTATGTTATTAAGTGTATCTACATTGGAGATAAGCCCATCAAGTTCTCACTAACCGGGAGAGACGGCGACTCGAATCGAATTACAACTCAGCTGAGGGGGTATTCCTAACTCTCACCCTGGCATACTTAGCAAGGGTAGCCGTGGGTTACCTTTGGTACATCTCAGGAACCAAATTCGCGGGTTCGATCAGCGCCAGCACTCTCAGGGATTACCCTTCTGCCAGGACGATCAGGACTTTTAATTCACCTGCCCTTGGACTCACGCCTACGGCTCCCTTCCGAGGCGCACTTTATACTTATCGACTCCCGGCCTGAGGTGAGCTACTCGGCTTCGTGGTCGGTCTCCAGACCCGGCCAACTAAGAGAGAGGCATGCGTTCAACATGAACAGGAAAGGCTCCAAGAATCAGTCCTTAAGCGACACAGACGGAGTCACTGCAAACCGGCAAGCCTCCGTCCGGTCTTCATTTCAAATTAAGACTGGTTCTTTTCCACGATAGCAAATATAGCCAACCGTGCCACATGTATCTTCCTATATCTCGCAGGTGACAGGAAATCACCCGACTTCTACCGCGTTTAAGCAGGACTAAGCACTACTCGAGCCTGAGCTACATAGGATTTAGGGTAACAATATCTTGACAAGGAATTGGTAACCAATGCAGTAGTGGTTTGCATCCAACACCTAAACTTAATGCAACAATATATATATAGTTAACAATAATACTGTAACTGCATTTCGGAAATTAGGAGGCTTAATATGCTCCGGGGCTTGCCTTTCACAAAGTTGCAAGGACGGTGATCTGGGCACTCAACGGCGACCTCGTCTGGCACTTCTCCTGAAGGCTCCTCCTCCTGAATCTCCGGTGTTGGCTGCTGCTGCTCGCTCGGCTCCTCGAATTCCAGCAGGGTCACTCCTTCCGGTACACCTATTGCATGCCGATGCAAAAGATAAATACCATGGATGCATAAGGTATGACATGATGCTCATGATGAATGGATCGTAGTAAGTGTTTACGAACGCATTACTGGACACTCGTTTACCGAGTAATTAGCTCTATTCAAATCACTTTAAGCATGTATCCAACTTAACTTAATAACAAGAGCAACTTACCTAACTTGCATAACCTAAGATAAAGATGCTCATCTTCAGTTAAAGGCCTAACACCTAGGAACATTACCACAAACTTAGAGCTAGTAAATACATACTTAAAATTACAGTTAAAGCTTCATATGCAAACAAGTAGTCACTTAATTCAATCATAACCAGAGTTCTATAAATCCAAATGACTTGCAAGAGGACATTCTGGAAAGCTCATGAAATTCTCTACAATTCATTTGTAAACATCATAGCACGATTCTTACGTTAACCAAACTGAATTCCAGTAAATCTAGAATCTGTCCAGAATTGACAGGGTTACTAACTTAATTATTTAATGATGATGCAAACGCCTAATTTGACCAAACAAAGTTTACCAACTTGTTTCACACACCAGAGGAACACTAGAAAGTATAGTGCCAACTTCTAAATAAATTATTTAGTACCCTTTTCTAATTTATTTAATTAATTAGGTGATTAAAGCAATATATAGTAAAACTATTCATAAAAATCTACAAAAATTACAGTAGCTATCTCATGCTGCACATAGACCATCATAAAAATTTCAAAGCCATAGGACCAACATAACTTGCTGTATCCAAAATAACAGATGACATGTCTAATTTGAGCATAATTAGGAAACCCTAATGAAAAGTGTCAAGCAACAGATTTCACATTTTTCCTAACATCATTCTAGCATAAGAACCTTACTCACCAAATTTTACCTTCACTGGATCTATAGAAAAATTATGAAAATTCACACAAGATCCACCCATTAATAAAAGGAAATTCTATAACTTAAAAAACTACACATGCACTAGCTCTGAAATTTTAACCAGAGACTCTACTAAACCAAAATAGAGGACCCACAAAATTTCATAATTTTTGGACCACAGAAACTCAAGATAAAATTCAAACAAGTTTGCATGTATCCAAAAACACATTTCAAAGTCCTATTTAAATCATCAAAAAATTTTAAAACATGTGCTCATATAATATTTTTGTTAAATACTATACATGACCAGGAACTTAACAAAATTAGAACCATAGCATTTGGATCTATATACTAGGAGCTACATATTTTTCAAGATGTACATAAATCTGTGAAATAAATAAACAAAACAAAATAGGAAAACAACACTCAGCCCTACTCGGGCCAGCCCAAGAAACGGCGGCCCACGAGCACACAGGCGCGGCCCAAGCTGGACTCCCACCTGAGCCTCAGTGGCTGACAAGGCGGACCCGCTCGTCAGTGAGCGAAACAGGGGAGGAGCGACGGCCGGTGGCGTAGCTCGCCGCCGGTGGCTTCTCCGGCGAAGGTAAGGGTTTCTACGTGCTCGCCTCATCCTAGCGGACCTAGGGGAGCCCTTAGTAGCAGCTATTGATGCCGCTAGCAGGGGTGGCAATGGCCACGGCGGCGCTCGGCCACGGCAGTGTCGGCTCCGACGAGGCCAAGGCGTCTCGGCCCTAATGGCTGACTCTACGAGCTTCAGTAGGGTTCACAGAATCCAGCGCAAGGGGGAGAAAGGGATGGAAGGGGCTCGAGCAGCACGGCCACGCGCGCGCTCGGTCGGCGGCGGTCATGGCGACCCGGTGGAGCCGCCTACGCGGTGAGCTCTACCTGGGGCGAAAATGGAGTGGCCGTGGTGTCGTAGGCGTAGAGCGGTTCACGGCGGGGCTGTGGCTTGGATGAATCGGTTAATGGAGCTCGGTGATGTTGGATTTGGCTCAGCGGTGTCACGGTGTTCCGGTCGCCGTGCGCGCGGAGGAAGGAGAAAGGAAAAGCAAATGGCGCGGCGAGTGCGTTCGGGCAGGCGCGGGGCGGCTTCAAGGCGCGGCTGCGACGCCAGGACATCCACGGCGCGTGGCCTGCGCGACAGAAGGCCGGCGATGAGTGGCGGACACGCGGCATCAAGACTCTGCGTCGGTCGTTCACGGCGACTGAACGTTTTTCTGAAACGTTGCGATTCAGACTCGACGGACGTGACTGTCAGCGACATTTCAACGCGTCAACACTGCTAATCCGTGGATCGTTTGCAAAAATAGTGTACATGACAATTGTAGGTCTATCATTCCTCTACCATTTCGCTTCAAGGACCAACATCTAATTCGCCATGGATCAGAAGTTACATCAAGCCAAAGTTGGCTTGATCCAACTGAAATGCACCATGACTTAGAATATTTTTCTAAGTGTTGAAAACAGCATGTATTTCTAACTTGTGGGCCATGTTTGACCATGTTCTAGACCTTTTTATGAGTTGACCATAAAACAACTTTTGTTCCTTAATAAATTAGCTACAACTTTGGTAAAGAGTACACAGCCATGCAAAGTTTCTAAGTTGGACTTTTTAAACAGTCAAACTATGACACTCCTAGGGTCAATTCAAGTCAAACATGCAATTAAGGGCATTTTGGTCATTTTGATCTATATGAACAATGTCCAAACAAGTAACCTAAGTGTAGTTAAGGTGTAATAGACCATGATCAACCATTTTACAAAATTGTTATACCACTTCTAATGATCACATGTGATAAAGAAAGTAAAACAAGAAATTCATTCACATGTTGCAATGGAATGTCTCACATGTTTCAAGACCTTGTTGTCATTTTATAATTGCCACATTACTACCATATTGCCATGTTTCCATGTAGGAGAGTTTCATGTTACATTCACAGGTTTCACTACTTCCATTCTAAGCAATCAAGCATGAAACACATACAATTTAAAATGTTGCATATGTATGTTTCAGTGATAATGACATGATGACATAGATAATGCACATGGTTATGAAATGACATGCAATTTAGTGGAAGCCTAAACACCTAGGGTGTTACAGCACGGCTCTGTGTTTTCCATCATCAAGTTTTACACATGTTTCTCGTCATCAAGCTAAGCTTGTGAGTGAAACTCTGATCCTGTTCTGCTACACAATTGTGCAGATGGGAAGCCTCTGTTTGCTTGCACAGGCACGGTGGTCAATCATGTGGGTTCTGAGACATGGATACTCACCTCAGCTACGCTGGTTAGGAAACCTGACACAGACCATGATGCTTACAAAGCGGATGAAGTTAAGGTCAGCGTAACAGCAGATTTGATGTACTCACTTCCTTCATTGATGTGGGGAATCGTGGATAACTAGGCTTTCATTTAATGATCACAGATTGAAGTGCTTCTGCACGACAAAAGGACTATCAATGGGTGCATCTCAATGTGCAATTTGCACTATAATATTGCTGTTGTCACTGTTGAGATACAGTTTGATCTTCCCATGGTGGCGCTTAATGACCTTCCTGAATGTTACTCCTTGCTGGGTCGGCCTGTGATAGCTGTAGCTCGGGACTCCAAGTCACGAGCTTTACTGGTGAGACAGGGGAACATGATTCGTAAAAGAAGCAAGTTGGACTGCAGTGAGCTTTTGCTCTGTACCTGTCCTGTTAATAAGGTAAAAAATAACACAATATTTAAATTTTAATTGTGAGTAAAAAAGATGTGAATATGAATGAATAAACATTATAGCAATTAAAGAAAGGCTGCGTGTCAAATTAGTTTTGTGAGCTGGAAGGGCAGCATATGTAGTTTGCTGAATATTCAGTTACTCTTGAATGATTACAAGGCGGTTTACAGAGTGAGGTCCAACTTTTAATCTGTGAAAGAACATATAACTTCAATTAGAAGTCATACTCTTTTTGTTACGGTGTGCAGATCATTTAACCTTAGTTACTCATTATAGATCATCAGGATATAAATTGAATCTCTTCTTTTATGCACTAATCCTTCCAATGAAGTATTTCCAAAATTCAAATGCTTCATGGGAGATTTTCAATAATTTGAAACTGTATATGCATATCCAACCGATATTCGGGATGATGTGAAAACTTACATTAGCATTATTTTTGGGTTTGTCATATTGTACCAGATTTTTATTAGGGGGGCTAGTCGTAGACTTTGAAAGAAGAGTCATTGGCGTCACTTTTTTTGGCAAGGACACCACTCATATTGTGCCAATCGAGATTATGGCAAGATGTGTGAAACACTTCAAGAAGTTCAGGTGCTATTTATTCTCTTTGGGTCTTGGTTATGTGATATACATTGTATTGTTTAGCTTTGTACTCTTCAAATGTGTGCACCCTTTCACAGATGTATTTTAACATGTATGCCTAAGTAAGTTGGATGCATGTGAAGTAGTTTTTAATAGTTAAGGTCCTTTAGCAGCAAGGATATGGTTTCTTTTGGTTTGAACCGATATTACTGTTATTTTTTATGCAAGGGTTCTGCAAGAAGCTATTTCTATCAGCTTACTTATTAGCTTAGAATCCTTAAATCTATTCTGCGATAACAGCGCTCATTGAGTTTTATTGTTCTTTTTCTTTCTTAACTGTCCTATCTTCATTGTATGTAGCATCACTTGCTCTCGATATTATTCCCTGGTGACTACTTCGTATTTCTTATTGCTTCTTCCTGTTACCTTTTTAAATCACCATCTATAATTTACATTCACCATGCTAGTTTAAGAATTAAAAAATGGTCGGCACCTCTGTGGTTTATAAATTACTGGAGCGAGTCCCTAGTAATGTGAACCGGAACAAAGTAGGGTAGGCATTATTGTAGTAATGCCATAAGGACTCACTGCAAGCATTTGTCTACCACTGCACTTATCGTTTACTATTGAGAAGGTTGCAAATCTTATGATGAATGCAGGACACTCAAGCAGCCTTGTGTCTGCATAAGGGGACATGCTCTTGACAGTTTGGAACTAAGCAGTCTGGAAATTTTATGCCTCAAGTTCCCCAACCTATCTTGTGGAATTGGAGTTGTGGTAGACCAGGTAGTCATCACCCACACACACAGAGGACGGAATAAACAAACCTGACGAGCCCTCCCTATTCTCACTCGCAAACATATTTAGTAACTGCATTAGCGACTATTTGTTTAGTACCATGGTGATCCTTCAGCATGATAGTTATATGTCTATTTATTATGAAATAAAGGGTGTACCCAGTGCAGAGAGCTCCCGCTCTGTGCGGGGTTCTAAGGAAAGGTGTCAGTGGCAAGCCTTACCCTCGCCTGTGCAATGCGAGGAGACCGCGACTCGAACCCGGGACCTTCCGGTCACAGGCGGTAAGACTCTACCGCTTGCACTAGGCCCGCCCTTCGTCTATTTATTATGAAATGCATAAGTTTTTTTGTCATATCTGCATACTAAGGGATATCAAATTCTGTACGAAGTACGATTCAGTTCATGTGGAAAAGTGTGCACCGTTCTTGATATTAAATGCAGTTCACTGTTTGCGTAAACTGAATCAGACCTAATGTGATATTCATTAGTCACAACTCAAAACAAGTGGGGACAAATCTGGGTGCAATACCTTTTCATTTCCTTCAGCTTTGCTGTCTGCTGGTCACTTTCTTTACAGAGGTGGACTGATTGGAAACTTCCTTTTGTTGCTAGTTTGTTACTGAAAAAGTATTTTGCATGATTGCACTGACCTTTAGATTTACATTAGCCCTAAAATGCAAAAACTAAACTAGAACAATAGCATACTGTATATTCTCTTTATACTCGTATTATTCAAGACATTCATTCTTTTGAACTCGTTGAGTGCAACTTGAGCTTCAACGTTCTACTGATACATTGACCCTTTTTGCTATAGGAATAGGGAAAAAAACAGTTGGGACTACAGTTTTTTTTTTTTGGGTGTGTGTGTGTTGGGGGGGGGGGGGGGGGGGGGGGTGCGACGCTATAGTCCTAGTTGGCTGGAAGCATGTATGAAGGATTGGGATTCTGAGTTAGGAAATTAATAGGGGAAGGATAAGAAAATCCTGATGAACAAAGGTCAACAGGAAAGAGTTGCACTATCAGAATGGTGATGCTATTGATGGGAGGACTGAAGCAGATATAAGTGGAGGTGGAAGATGATGAACTGGTAACAATTTTGCAAGAAGAATCAGATGCGAAAGATTGAAAGATGTAACATTAGGTCCACTATATGGTGAATGTTAACAGAGAGGGAGAGGGAGGAATATACTTTCAAAATTATAGACTTAGCGATTAGCAATTAGATGATATATACAATGGCGTCGAGGCCTGATGGGACAAACCAAGTATGGCCTAAATGAATAACCTGTTACTGTTGTACCCATAACTTTTGAACCATTAACTTATGATTTGTATATATGCGTAATTGTTGGCAACACTATGTATTGTGTGCAGTTACAGATAATTTAACACAAAGTTCCCCCTTTTTTTATATAAAATTGTCCACTAACTAAGTAAACAGGGTTCAGGCTCAACAATACAACTCTGCTCCAGCACAAATGCAAAGTATAATCAAGGACACACCCATTTCTAGTGCGTGAGCAGACAATGAACCTAAGGATAGGGCTCTGGATCAGCAGACAAGACAGACACCTTCACCAATATGCAAACCATCTCAAGCACAATCTGTCGACTGACACATCCATGCCGACTAGTTTCAAACTTGCAATAGTGCACAAGACCGCCTTCTTTACCTACCTTAAACTTCAAATACATCATAGTATCATCTGGGACGGCGATCACGAATCTTTTTGTGCCTAACTCTGCAATGTCACCATGAAAAAGCTCAATTTCTCCATACTCCTCTAAAGCAGAAACAAGAGAGACTGAAAGCACTCTTGACTTCTGGTGTTACGACTTCTATTACGGCCTCCATTCCATACTCTGTATGTGCAAAACGCATGTCAAGTGCGCCGCCATGACAGCCACTAAAGCGAAGTGTATAACTGGTCACGTATTCGCGGTTGTTAAAGTATGCTACTCCATCAATCAGCTGGAGGTCATCTTCCTCTTTCTCTCCGGTCTTGATCCTCATGTCAAACTCCATTAGAACATCCGCAAAAATCACAATGCCTCTCGTAGGGCCAGTCATCTCAATGAGTTTACCCTTTTGTATCGTGAGAGGATTATCTCGGCTACGGTTGAAAACATAATTAAGCCGTCCATCCAAAAAATCCCGCGCTGCCAAGTATCCATACAACTGTATGGAGTCACTGTTCATAGGAGTTTTAGCCAACCTCAATGAGCAAATCTGTATCATTTCTTCTCGCGGATGGCGCGTGCAATTTCCAGGATAAGGTAGCATGGGGAGACCTTTGAAGACTTGTATGACACAGTAAGATCTATAGGACAACCACTTCCATAAAATCCTCAATTTTTCTTGTATATAGCTCCATCACGGTGGGTACTCTCCTCCCAGATTCCTCCGGCCGTGATTTTGCTGTCATGGACAATTCCATCCGGCAATCTATCATCAGTGGGCGTGATTTTGCTGTCATGGACACCATTGATCCCCTTCGTCATAAAACTTAATTTGCTTTACGACCCGGCAGAGTCCACCCAGTACTTTATCAGCTAGATCTGGCGCCGCCAGATTCAATGCATAATCACGTCGCCGAAGCGCTGGACTGCTGGAGGATACCAACGGGGCTTCCCAGAAGCGAAGGGGGAGGCGCGAGAATGCATCAAGAATCGAAGAGACCAGTGGGAGATTCTCTGCATCTGAACTGCCTCGGTAATACCTTCGGAAATCGCTGGCCTGATTGACCGAATTTTTTATAATTTAGCTATTTTTTAAAAAGTTTCTGTCAAATAGATCCCTGACGGAAAGAATTCAGAAAATGGACGACGTCATTGATGCTGACGCCGAGGTAGGCGCCATCATCTCTTGCGCCGAGCTCCTGGACACGGTGGATGACCTAGCAGGGAGCTCGGCGCCGTATATCTTGGCGTCGAGCTCAGCGCCAACGTGAATGGCACAGAGCCTTTAATATCTATTGGGCCTACGCCTTTCCTCTCTTCTTCTCCCTCTCTCGCCCTAGGATAGCTGAGCTCCGCCGCCGCCGCCGCCCTCGCCCGTGCCGCGCGCCCCGATGCCGCCCCACGCCTCGGCGTGCAGGAGCGCCGCGCCCCGCGGCTGCGCCGTTGCCTGCGGCTGGCCGCCGCGCCGCCTCTGTCGCCCTCCACCGCCGGCCTCGCCCTGCCTTGCCACCGTCCAGCGCGGGCGTGCCTCCCGCGCCCGTCGAGCCGGGCTCGCCGCGCGGAGCCCTGGGCATCCCGCGCCCGCCGCACGCCACCGCTGTCGTCGGTCGCGCCACCGCCGACCCCGCCACCTGCAGCGGCCGGCCGTGCCACCGCCGGTCCGTATCGTCGGCCTGACCCAAGCCCATCGTCCGCTGCGACTCCATCGACGTCCGCGGAGCAGTCGTTGGAAAGGTCCCCGCCACCTGCAGCTCGCTCAGTCTGCCAGTGTCGTCCTCAGCCTCCTACGTCTGCATGCTCGCCTCTACTAGAGCAATGAGCTCACTCAGTCTGCCAGTATCGTCCTTATTCTCGTCCCCCTCATCAGACAACACAATCGGTGATTGAACGGTACGACCAGCTCGCGATCTATACTCATCTAACTTCTTCTCCTCATACCTTGCACGAGCCACCTCTGCGGCATGTTCCTCGCAGCAACCAATCCCTTCATGTATAAAATGCAATTAGTTAGCAACGCGATTATATTACATTTAAAATCAGGCAACGAAAAAAAGGCTTTCAAGCACTCACTGGCACATAATGTAGCAGCATGCTCGTTCGAGACCTGCATCTGTACTCTTGTCTCATTCCTTGCCCTCTCCTCCTCTAACGTCATCCGCCTCTCTAATCCTCATTTGTTAAGCCCAACATCGACCGGGTTGTAAATACCGCGTTGTCTAGCAAACTCACGCATCTTTTCTTTGTGATATTTAACGAATATGTTGACGTAGTCAGGTCCATATCCCCTCTTCCGTGCAATTAGTTGCCTCTTCTTCAGTTCATCCAAGAACTTAGCTCGACCATCATAACATTCTCACCTGTATTTTCTAGTGCTCTGTTCAAAAGAAATATTATATCATATATGTCTTAGCAAAAGAAATAAAATACGATTCCATGTTTACCACAAAAATAACGAACCTCATCATACTCAATCATATGGCCGCAATAATGACATATTCCAAGCTCCGAAGGGACTAGGCCATAGTTGAATTTAACACCATATTCGCACATGACATGAGGTGCTTTGTAGATTACCCTTTCTTTCTTCTTTTCCTTAACCCTCCGCGGTTCTTCCGGCCATTGGTTCTTAGGACCATACAACCATTCCTTGAAACGACACTTTGGCATTGAAAACACCTAAATAATGAGACATTAGTACATGAACACATATAGCTCAAGATTTGAACACATACATTTTGCACTTACTTCATGCTTGTTTGGACACACAAACTCCAACGTATTCTCAGGGTTTATCATAGCTCGATCTCCACAATCGCACAGAGGAGGTTCCTCGAGTTGTCTAACTGCGGCTAGGTGCTTCTCCTTAGCCGTCATTGACGGAGGGTTAGGGGGTGGAACCCACCGCTTGAAGTGCTCACGTGGATGTCTCCCTCTAAACCAATCGTCGAAAAGGAGGTACCTAGGATCAAACTTGTCTGCACCGTCGATCCACTAAAAGAAAAAAGCACCTCTTATGGTCCTACACAACGAGATTCCAACAAAATATTAGTAGCATACTTACACAAATAAAGAAAAAGGATAGTGTAAATAATTTTTTACATTAAAATGACTGCATGTGTAGAAGCAACGCGCCGCTGTGTCCGGATATTTCGATTGAAAAACATGGGCCAAGAAACCACAGTCACAGTTAGGGACATGGAGGTCAAGAGGGACGGGGACATCTTTGCTAGACGCGTTGGGGTATAATTCTCGAGGACGACTCCGTTTTCGCCAAAACTCCTCCTGAAACATTTCTTGCATCTAACAAAACGGATGTAATTTAACAAACATAAATCAAAACATCACAAATAAATGTCAATGAGAACCATAACTACAATACAACCAATTTCGTTCTAAGAAACGAAAGCAGTTAACATTAAACCCTAAACCTAGGGTTTCCCATTTGATGCACAACAATGAACCCATAACATAACTACATGCGTCTAGGATTGCTAGCTTTTTCCACGCCTTGGCATCGTCCAACGGTTGTATAATATATATATTGAGGGATACAATGAAACCCTAAGTGACGACGATTCTTAGGTTAAAAAATCTGACTAATATATACTGAATCGATGCGAAAAAAACTAGGAGGGGAGCGAGGATACATTGCTCTCGAAGATCTATGGATCAAATCAAGGTTTTCAAGGTCCAATATGCCGATTCGTGAGGTAGGGTGAAGTGAGGAGAGAAAAAACCCGAGAGGGAGTAGAAAGAAGAGGAAGAACGCTCGGGCAGGAAGGTTGGGCCGGGGTTAAATGCAGGGAGCTCGGCGCCAGTCACTATGGCGCCGAGTTCGGCGCCATAGATCTTGGCGCCGAGCTCGGCGCCAGAGTGACTGGCGCCAAGCTCCCTGCCATGTCATCCACCGTGCCCAGGAGCTCGGCGCCAGCATCAATGGCGCCGAGCTAAGGGTCCATTTTCTGAATTCTTTCTGCCAGGGGTCTATTTGTGAGAAACTTTAAAAAAAGGCTAAATTGTAAAAAATTCGGCCTGATTGAGCGGCTGCCGGCTGGCTATTCGCACAGGCGGCGAGGTGGGGATCAGGGGATCAGAGGGGAACGAACGAGCCTCTTCACGACTCTCAGCATCTAGAGTACCTAATATTTTCTTCCAAAAGCATGAAATTTTATAACTCTAACAAAAAGTCCTAGAAGAAATAGAGAAAATCATCTTCAAGAGTTTCTAATAATCTACTCCTAAATTTAGAAGACAATTTTACATCTAGAATCCTATACTATTTCTAGATTATCATAACCACTTTTATATATTCTTTCTCTCTTGTACATTTGCATCAGGAACCCAAAGAGGATGGATTATGAATTGTGGAAAATGGGTTTTTTCTTATCTTGCTAAAAACCAAGGATTAAGAGGAGACTTAGGAAACTTTTGGAGATGCTCTTACTCTCCCTTTTATTTAGGTGGCGTTTGGCTAAAGAAAGGAGTAGCTGCAACACAAAGTTCCCTAGATAGACGATTACATTTTTTGAGAAGTACTACATACGAATCCAAAATTAAGGCAGGGCTTGCAGTTTGTGGAAATTGTCGTTGAGTGTATTTTTCTTCTTTAGAATAATAGCATGTTTTGTTTACATGATTTCTTTTAACTCCCATTTTCATTGGCTTAATCACATATAATTTGTGTAGATATCTGGAATATCATCAGCAAATTTTGGAGGCATCGAGGCTGGTGATATCATCTGCAGTATCTCGACGGGGTTGTTCTGTATTCTGTAACTCAGGTATCATTTTGTCATTTTGTGGGTGCAAATCCTTAACAATGTCTGCATGCCATCTTGCAAATTTAGATCTCTTGTTTTACATTATAACACCATGAATATTTGTTTCAAAAGATATACTTGTTATCATTGAAGTTGCAGAATTGTCTGTTTAAGCATATTGAAATGTTTTGAGTTCCAGACAATGGTTTGTTCGCTTGAACTTATCAGCCGTATCATTTCAGCGAAATAACAATGTTTTTCTCTCACAACAAATCAACATCAGCCGTTTTTCCAGCCAGCCGAATAGGGCCAATGTCAGTTAACAAAAATACCTTCATTTTCGAAACACTGCACTTTCTAGTATTTCATAACATGGTGAAAATTACTCTTCCCATAGTGAAAATTGGTTGTCATTCACGTCATTAGTAGCAATCTACTAATTCCTAACGGCTCACTTCACATCCATCTTCACCCTACTTTGGATGGAGAATTTAGACACTCCTGTCGTATTATTTGAAAGCCTTATTGTACTTTGTGCAGTTCATGCAATGTTTTGTTTCTGATTCCCAGCTTACTGCGATTCTTCTTGATACGGTGTTTGCTATGAAATCCCAGAAGGCAACGATCCTCCAGGTTAGTTTGGACAACTATATTAATTTCCATAGTTTCTTCCTGTTGATACTTCTCCTCTGTATGGGAAATCAGGCAGTGATACAAAGACCAAGAGATAATACCAAATTTATTGCAATGCTGAATATATGGGAAAATGGTTCTGTCGAATGTGGCAATTCCTTTTGTAACAGGTTATTTCTCAAACACAATAGAAGTTTTCGTGTCTCACTATTGATTAATGTTATGACCTAGTTTTTATTACAATTTAAATTTTTGAGAGCCTTTGTTTATTACAATTGTGCCAACGAACTCTTGGCCGAATGGCTAGAGTGGCCGGATGGCACCCCAGTGACCCGGTTTCAACTTCCAGTGGTGGGAGCGGATTTACGTGGCCTGGGTAAAAAAACTCCCTCGTCCGACTCACACAAAGCACGGTGGTTCCGAACCAGCTCACATGGTGAACGGTCCCGTGTAAGGGTGCAGGGGCGGAGGTTCGGGGATTTTCTTGATCTGCGTGAGAGATCTTCTCTACCAGGCTATGCCCAGGGGCCGTCTTACCCCCCGCAGGTCAAGTTTATTACAATTGTAGATGGCCATTGCTGTGAAAGAAACGAGATTCTGGTGTTCAAATATGAAGTTATTGCACTTGAATGATTTAAGTAATTCTTAGGCACTGGAAGTAGACCATATATTTATTTAGCTTCCATCTATCCACCAATTTTCATCGTTCCTAGGCTGTGTTTGGATACGCTCCTCATGACCGTGTGGTGCGGCGTGAAAATGCGGCTCCGAAACCATGCCTTGCTTGCCGTGGGAATCAGGCAAAAAGTCGCGTTTTCGTGTTCTGCGGGACATCGGGACGAGCGGTCACCACGAGGCGTTTGGTTCACTGTGCGTATTTTGCCAGCCAAAATCAGATTACAAGTGTATCCAAACATGTCCATAGTAACTTCACCGTACTTTATTTTTATTTACAAAACCTGAGTTCCATGCAACATGACTACCACTATGACATTAGTAGGAGGTAAAGACTCCTTAGACTGTCTGTTCTCGAGTTTTGGATGTATTGATGTTTATTATCCCCTTTATTTTTTGCCTTTTTAATTATAGGCTAACATTATAAAACTAGGTAGTTGAAACATTTGTCTGAATAGAAATCCTCGTTGGACTTTTATATTATATTATATTGTTGCCTATTTCTTATCCATACTGATAAAATTCCCAGGATGATAAATTCTTGTGAAGAATTTATTTCTTTGAACTTTTAACCTTTAATTGCCACATACCTGTATTAAACAAAGACTTGTAGACATTCACATTATTTGCCTAGTTAAGATGAATATGAAACAGTGTGTGTGAATAGCTGAATGCCTAAGCCCTTGTTTAGGTCCTCCGCTAAAACTGTAAACCCTATCTCATCGAATGTTTGGACACATATATAGAGTATTAAATATAGACTAAAAAAATAATTAATTACACAGATTGCGACTACTTTACGAGACGAATCTTTTAAGCCTAATTAGTCCATGATTTGACAAAAAAGTGCTACAGTAACCCATGTGCTAATGACGGATAATTTATGCTTAATAAATTCGTCTCGCAGTTTACTGACGGAGTCTGTAATTTGTTTTTTTATTAGTATCCGAACACCCCATATGACACCCCATGTAACATCCGATGTGACACCCCAAAACTTTACACCCTGGATCTAAACACCACGTAAATTTGTTAGTCCAAACATCTGCATCGGTAATGGCTGTTAACAAATACCGTCCACTTTGTTGGCTCTTTTCTTGTCACATGTTAAAAATTGAAGGTGTGACATACACATCGCTCTCAAGTATCGAGCCTAGCACTGTATTCACAGATGTAGGGTTCTTCTAAGTCAAAACATCTCCTCACTCCCAAGTCTTGGCATATTATTTTAGAGATACAAATGTTGCTAATATTCAGCCTGTTCGCTTGTTGGTTTCAACCAGCCCAAACCAGCCAGCCAACAATGTTTTTCTCTCACAACAAACCAGCACCAGCCAGTCCAAACCAGCCCAGAAACCAACCAGCGAACAGGCCGATTATCTACAAAGCTAGTCAAAGTTAAGAAAGTTAGACCGACACGTTTCCCAAAACATCACTCTATATGGGGCAGAGGGAGTATTCCGGTAAAAGGAGGACGGTTCCTAATCTTTTGATCGGTAAAGGGTTCGATGCATTAATTTTTGCCTATAAACGAGTCAATCAGCTAGATCTACTTGCGACTAACGGCACATTCCTTTCCAGCCAATGGTATGTAAGGCAATGGTCGTTATTGAAGTTCAGATAAGGGAATACCCTAGGTTTTGGCTTTTTCCACGGTTCTGTAACGGTAGGTTTCAGCTCCTCGCTAGATCCCTTCTGCTCCTACTAAGGATGCCGCTGATCCGATATGATTTGCCGAGCGAACACTACCATAACTTATGGTATCTTACTAGTGAAAGAAACACGACTACCTGTGCTGTCACGTGGCTCCATTTATCAAAGAAAGCGATCAGACTATTGCCATTAAGGCAATGAAATTGACGCAAAAAAAAAAGGAAGAGTAAGGAGTTTGGAATGACAACTAGTCACTTCTCGCTGAAGATCTGTTAGGATAATTAACTGAATTAATAAAAAAATCTGCATATACATTCGAATAATTAAACATTTCACGAGTATTGTACTAAATTTCTTGTTATTACAACAAAAAATTTCCACGGGTTCATAACCATTTAATCCATAATCATGAGCAAATGTATAAATATATTACTGAAAGAAAAGTGAGTAGACGAAGTAGTGTTGACGAAATTTTTGTTTTTTCTGAATATCCTTCGAATTTTTCCATTTGTTTTTCTACTTGAATCAGAGAAAAAACATTTCTCAGTTTATCGAATGATGATACATAGTGCAATATGATCCGAACAAGATGTTGCATAAGTTGCATAATACAAACCCAAGAAAGAAATAGAGTCTAATCCATCATAGAACTTTTTCCGCTCCTTTTCTATCATAAACATTAATGTTTGTTCTAACTACAAAACAAATAAGAACAAATCTTTTATTTTATACAGTCTCCCATGATGGACGACATGACACCACGGGTCGAGAGCAGAGCAGAGGGCGGCGATCAGGCGTCCGATGGCCTCCGTCGCCCATGGGACGCTGGGCGGGAAAGCACCTGTGCTCTGCCTCTGCTCCCACTTTGCTTTCCCGTGATCGAAACGAGGTCCTTGCTCGGAGTCCGATAAAACGCAGATGCCTCCTCAGCCCTCTCCTGCCTCCTCCCCAGCAGCGGCGCCGGGCGATCCCCTTCTCCACCAAGGCCACACCGGGGCGTGCAACTGACCTCCCAGCTGCTAGTACATCGGTACTAGAATAGGTAGAGATGGGTCCGAGTCGGGGGTTTGGTAAAGGAACCCTAACTTGATCGGATGGTTCTCTTTTCCGCCTGGGTTTGATTGAACTGCTCCCAACAGTCAAGTTCACATCTTGGATTGCTTGTGCTGTATGTTAGGTCACTGATTTCGGTCTATCTACTGGTGGTTCTGATTCCACGATGAGCTGAGCCCCACGGCAGGTACCACATGGCGGACACCGAGGGCCACGATCGTCATCCTGAGACGCAAGAGGTAATCGTTGCTAGAATCCCCAAGCACATAGCTTTTCCCTCGCCTAATTGTTAGTGCGCGTGGTAAAAGCCCTCTACTTTTTCTTAGCAATCGTGGTCATTGCCTCCCAGGAATTGACTATTGGGAGCTCCAACAGCAGCGGTGGACAAGCTCCACAGAGCAGTAGATACAGTCTACGTGGTCGCAATGTTGATTCAGAAACACAGTTGAGGAGAGACGAACTCAAGAAGGAGGGGGAGAGGGAGATAGAGAGACGCATTCAAACTAAGCGCTTAAAAGAAGAGCAGGAAATCAAAGATAGAGAACATGTGGCCGGGATCTTAAAGCTAAAAGCAACCATGCATGCCCAATACGACTTATGGGAGAAAGAACAGGAAAAGCTTCGGCTTTCAGGTGACAGCAATGGCGGCGACTTCAGTGGCAAAAAGGGGGAGAGTGAAACAGTTTATACATGTTAGTGTTTTTACCTTTCTTCTCCTTTCTCTCCTGATCCTACTATTGCCTTCTTTACTTACTCGGTGCATCAACTTGTTGTAGATGAGACTATCAATAAACCTCCAGGAAGTTACAGAGGTTTGCTTTTATTCCCTTTTACCACCGCTATTACAATCAGGAACTAGTTTGGTTTGTGCCGTAGTGCTTCCAGCATTCAGTAAATGGCATCGATTCTTAATTTGTAACTAGGATGGATGGACTGGATACCATATGAACCGGACCTTGAGTTTGGGACAGAATTTGAGCTGAAGCACATAAACTGGCAAGTTGAGAAGTCCACTCTGGAGCTTGCTCGATGTGTGGTTGGCCTTGAATGTTTTACAGGTGAATAACTTCATCTGGATGGGCGTTGTTGCTTGTGTTAGTGTTGACTCTAACAACTAGTGTTTCATTTCTTTTGTCTGCAGGAGACACGGAGATTTTCTCTTGCTCTGGCACAATAGTTGAGTATGAGGATGATACTGCTTATGTAGTTACATCTGCAAGTTTGATAACATGTCCAGACAAAGACGAGCAAGTCGATAAACCTAAGGTTGCTGGACTATTCTCATCCCGTACATAGAATCGTTGTCTTTCTTTTCCTTAAAACGGTATAAGTATTTAACTTTGTTCTTACAAATTTGGTTGTAGATCAATGTATGGTTAGCAGGTGGTCAAAAACTTGAGGGCTTTGTGTCAAATGTGGACTTCTATTACAACATATGCATGATCAAGGTCCCTTGCACTTTTCACCTGACAAGCAAAAGCTTCAACCAAAACTCTGGACTCTTCAATTTTTATGAAAACTGTACAAGAGATGTTGTAGCACTAGGCCGTACTTGTGAGCCTTGCGGCTTAAAGGTTGCTTCAGGAAAGCTTATTCCAAGGAAAAGCAGGTTTGATTGTGAAGAGCTATTAGTTTCATCTTGCAAGATTTCACAGGTAGGTCAAGCAAATTGCAAACTGATGTCGGGTCTAGTAATTTTACAATTTATTTGAAGACCATTTCGAACTGAATTACTTCTTGGGCCCTAAGCACCTTTATCTGAGTACCTTTTATAGAGCTATGGAAATAATTTCCTAAAGCTCAAGGATGTTGTTTATAATACCATAGTTTAGATCTCAGAGACATTATAGTATCCAATTTATTGTGCCGTAAAAAAACTGTTATGGACTTTTCTTATAGAGGGTGATTGAGCTCCTTCACTATCTTGTGGATTTTTTTTTTCGGCCAGTCATACGTTTTAGATCCATTTAACTGTAAGTCCGGGGATCCAAACATAAAATGATTTGTCTCAATCATCACATAGTCGTTCCTTGAGGCCTGACATTCCTTCTTTCCATGTTCCAACCAAATGCTATGGGTCTGACTTAAGAGGACAGGAACCAAACTTAAAAATTCTTAGAGGTGTATTGTCTTCATCTCTCTACAAAACTTAGTAAAAGCTTTACTCATACAATCATGAGCTTCTACACTCTCCCTGAAATGTTTCTTATAAAGACTATGCATTCATTTTTATTTGCATCGTTTGCTTCCCAAGATTTAGTTTATCTACCAGGAATATTCTTGACCAAAAACATGTGAGAACAAGTGCCTATAACATTTAGCTCAAGTACTAGAGGTGAAATGTTGCTATTAGCCTTTTTCTTTATTATCTTTGCAAAAGTTGAAGTTTTGGACCTCTCAACTGAGATAGTGAGTAATGCCATGAATATATTGGGCAGGCGAGAGGTGACACAATTTTTTTAACAGATTATAAGATTTGCCATGATTTCTAAATTTTTTAGGGATAAAGAACAGTTTATATTGTCATTATGTTTCGCTAATGTGTAGTTTTTGAATTTATAAACATCATTCTGCATTTTTGCTCCTTCTTAGGATGACTACTGTAGTCAGGTGCTTGTAGCCAATTGCATGCCTCACTTAGACATGTCCATTACCTGTACTATATGGTGGTATGTTGCAGGGGAATGATGTGGTGGCTTTTAATCATAGATTATTTTACTATGATAAAGAAGCTTTGTTAATTTTTTATCTCGAACATGCAGGAGAGCTGTGTATCGTTACATTAATAAAAGAAGAGAGTTACAGCACAACAAAACACCCCTCATAAAACATATTACACCCGCACCCGTTAAAGATTAGACGAAAAAAACGACCGACCTAGTGCAACTAGTTATCTGAGCTAGGGCCTGAGGGCAGCCCCTTGGCTCCTGCCATATTCCATAGCTGGCACTCCTCACCAGAAAGAGTGAGGACCGTGGTGATCCTTTGGGCAACACCATTAAAACACACACTCGTTCCTGTGTTTTCCAAATGCTCCACGCACCCAAGATGATAAGAGAGTTTAATCCTTTATGAACAGGACCATTCACAGCTGAACTATGTTGGAGTTGTTCCAAATTCACTCTAAGATATAGGCCAGGCTTCTGACGGAGCGAAGCGGAGGCCCGTCGCCGGAGGCTTGGGCCGGAGCGTAGCGGGGGGCGGAGCCCCCCGCGGTACGGTACGGTATATACACCCTTGCTAGGGTTTCGTGGAGACTTGATTCTCTTGTAAGCCGCCATAGGTGTGTAACCTAAAACTCTTGAGATAGTGAGATTGTTGCTGGCTGGTGCCCGTGGTTTTTCCCCTTCACATCGGAGGGGTTTTCCACGTTAAATCGTGTGTCTCCTCTGTGGCTTGATTCTTTACTTCATATTCCTATACGTCGTTCATAACAAACTAGCCCTGCACCACCAATCATCAAAAGAAGTCTCTGTGGTCTGAGGTGAGGGGATAGCGAGGCCCACCCTTTGCAGTAATAGAAACCAAAACTGGCGGGCGAAAACACAAGAAACCAAAAGATGATGGATGATCTGTTGTTCATGGTCACAAAGAGGACATGATTCAGGATGAGGAAGGCCCCTCCGTGCCAACCGTTCTGCTGTCCAGCAGCGATTATGATCCACAAGCCATAGGACGAAGTGACATTTTGCTGGCGCCCAAGACTTTGTTAATTAAGCGCTCATGTTGAAAGTTCATGGGTGCGGCTATACTAGGAATAGGAATAGGAAATTTGCAACTTTTGCTTGATGTTCAGGTAGAACTAAATGGATTTCTTCTATCATATACAACGCAATCCATGCTTTACCTATATTTCTTACAAATCATCAGTTAAATACTAACAAAATATTGTGCAGAAAGGTGTTGGTGGTCCTCTGATGGATTTTGATGGAAATGTAATTGGAATGTGTTAGCCCACATGATCACCGGCTCAGGTGAGTCGACCACTCACCAGTCTTGCCGACCACCCGCTAGTGTTGCCGAGCATCCACTAGCTATGCCGACCACAACCAAGCGTTGTCCGTCCCCACACTATGGCTAGAGGTTGAAGAAGAGGGAGAACAGAGCATACACACAGTACATGCACCAGCGTTGGCCGAAGCCCTGTATAGGAGATGGTAAATCTAAACTCTCTCTGTTGAGTTGCAGGGGCAAACTATATATACAACTCTATCCATCTAGTACTAGTATAGCGCACATGCTGCAACAGTAACTAGATAACACAGCAGGACTGACTTCTACGCCTGTCCCTGTATGTGGCTACAGTTCGGCAGGTGAGCCGTTCGGTGCCTGCCTCTGCAGCGGCTACAGTACCATAACAGGGGGCCTTTTCGACGCCGTCTTCCCTTGCTGTGTGTTCACACAAGGAAGCAGTAGATTATCTAACAATTCTTCCCTTAATCTTACTGCTATCTCTTGTACCCCCTCCATGACAATCATTTCCTTTAGCTCCGTGAGTCGAAGACGTCCGAGCGGCATGGTGAGGACGTCCGTGAGTTGCCGGCCAGTTTCGATGAACTCGATGACGATCTGCCCTTCATCGACATAGTCCCTGAGGAAGTGGAACTTTATGTCGATGTGTTTGCTCCGGTCGTGCAGAACCGGATTCTTCGCGAGGGCGATGGCGGGCTGGTTGTCCACCATCAGTGCTGGTGGGTGAACTTCCGCACCGGTTAGCTCGCCTAGCAGCCAGCGAAGCCACACAACTAGACACGCCACTATGGCCGCCGCTAAGTACTATGCCTCACACGTAGATAGCGCCACCACCTTCTGTTTTAGCGATAGCCATGAAATTGGGGCCGACCCGAGGAAGACGAGTACGCTAGAGTCAAGCTTGGCATTTCATGCTCGTGGGGCCTGCCGTAGCACGTAGAGCGCCTTGCACAGTTGGAGCACCCTGTGCTCCTATCCCTTGACGGTAAAACCTAGAGGTTGCCTGATGAAGACCGTCTCCAGCAGCTCGTCGTTGAGGAAGGCCGATTTAATGTCCAAGTGATGGACGTGCCAGTCCTTTACTGCTGCCAAGGCTAGTAGCAAACAGATCGACTCCATGTGCGCTACTGGCGCAAAGACCTCCTCGAAGTCTATGCCCTCATGCTGAACAAAGCCTCAGGCGATGAGGCATGCCTTGTGCTTGACAATGGCGCCAAGCTCGTCCCGCTTGACCTTGTACACCCACTTCTAGCTGATCGGACAGCATCCTGGAGGTGGATCGACGAGCTGCTATGTCTCGTTTTCCTTGATCGCCTTCATCTCCTCCAACATCGCCCGTCGCTAGTTTCCATCGCGCTCCACCAGTGTGAATGTGGGTGGTTCCTCTGCACTGATGAGCAGTAACTTTTGGTCATTGAGCAGCCGACCAACTAGTCCTGAGGGCCCTATGCCATCGACGATGTTGTCCAGCCTGTAGAACCACACCTCCTCACCTTCGTGGAAGGCATCCACGAACTCAGTGATATCACTTGGAGGTGAGATGAACTCAATTAGTGTTGATGGAGTTCCTTGTTCTGCCGGAGTGCTCAGCACAACACTTGGAGCTTGTGCCAGATGAGCCTCAGCCTTCTTCTCCTGCTTGTGATTTGGGCACTCCCGTGCCCAATGGCCCATCTTCTCACAGCGCCGACAGGCATTGGGGTTGACCTGCTTCTTCTACTCTGAAGAAGCCTTGCCGCGGCGCTTGCCATCGCCACCGTGGCTGGAGGAGGCTGCCTTCCCGAAGTTCCTTCGAGCAGCCCACTCCTCCTCTGTCAGTAGCAGTTTGCCACTATCCTTCGTTGCTGTCGCCTGCTCTAGGCGCTCGTCCACCGCCCGCAGACGGCCTGTCACATCCTTAATGGTGAGGATGGACAAGTCCAGTATTGTCTCTATGGAGAGAGCGATCTAAATGTACTTTGCCGGCATGGAGTGGAGGTACATGGAGACCGCCTCCTCTTCGTCGATGGTGACGCCATGGCTCTTTAGCTTGCTGATGAGCGTCTGTAGGCGGAGGCAGAAGTCCTCCACCATTTCACCATCCTTGAACTTGAGGTTGACGTACTCCTACTTCAGAAGCTAGACCGTCGCCTTCTTTGCGCGGTCGGAACCGACGCGCATCGCCGCAATAGCCTCTCATGCCTCCTTTGCAGAGCTCTTCACCCCAACGACTCCCTGTACTCTGCCGGTACAGCAGCGAGGATAGCCTCCAACGCTGACATGTCATCTTCCTCATTGTCGGTGCCTTTGTCAACAACATTCCAGAGCCGTCGGACTCTGAGCTTGACCTTCATATTCACCGACCACTCTTCATAGTTGGTGCGAGTCAGCGTCAGCCAACTCGTGTCGTCGACCTCCCGCACCGTGCGAAAAACGACCTTTGATCATGGCTGGGCAGCCTATGGCGGAACCGCCTAATCTAATGCCTCCTAGGAGTGCTTGTCTTTCATTAGACACTAAGCACCCAAAGGAGAACACTAAATTACTTGGTCCCGTCGGGCACACCCCAGGGGAGAACCCGAAAATCCACATTTTTGCCATTAGGATCATAAATGAGAGAATAAAGCTTACATCATTCTGAACCCTTTCTTACATCACTTGTAATACCACATCAGTGTATAATATTTATTAATATAACAGTGGAATGAAATCATATTATCAGAGTTATGAACAATCTAATTGAACAGAGAAATATAAATAGGTGATCAGAATTACAGTGGAAATAAATATCTAATCATGGCATGATGAAGTATTGATATATAAACTACGACAACAGATTATGAAATTTTCATTTATAAAAGTATTTGGTGAGAGTTATAAATAACAACTACGATCGTAGCGTAAAGGAATCCTCGCTGAGCCCACCAGGAGGTATCCACACACAAGGGTCAGCTCTAGCATCCACCTGTCACCTGCAACAGGGGGAATAAAACCCTGAGTACTCAATTATACTCAGCAAGACTTACCCGACAGGAGGAAAGAAAAGACTCCAAGGATATGCAAGGCTATCTTGATTGTGGGTTTATTGCATTTGCAGGAAGCATTACTAAGCATGCGTCCTTATATTCGATTTTTATTAATAGCCGCATTGGTTCATTAACTAACCATTCTATGTAAGCACCTGTACTATTTTCAAGCAGGTGGTAAGCAATTAGATTTCCTTTTCTTTCCATCTTCCATCTTTCAATTCTTACTATGGTGCTAGGCATGAAACAAGCCGTACCGGATCGCCCGGCGATTCGTGAATCAATGCCCCTAGCTGGGTACCCCAAAAGCACACGCCCCACTTGTACCCAAGGCACAAGCAGGACCAACCCATCACTCTCCTATCCTGGGGTCCTAGGTCCCTGTCCAAACTAGGACTCCAAGCTCCCGCACCTGAGTCCCAGACTTAGTGCGGTGCAAGGACCTCCTCCACCAAAAAGAAACCCTAACAGTCGGTCCGAAAAGAGCCGGAACCCGCGACAAGAGAGCAACTAGTCTTCCAAGTGCCCATATCCAAGTATGTGCTCGGGATAATAAGTCTGTGACTTGCCTCGATGGCTTATGCAACGACCAGTCCTTAATCGACATAGACAGGGAAAATAGTGTAACTAAGCTTTGCCCCGCGTCCACTACGACATAACCTCTTACACCCACCAATACCCAACCATATCCCTGCTCGGTCACCAATTTCCTTTCCACCATTTATATTTTTCAAGTGATAATAATACAGTAATATGTTTCCTATCTCTTGCGAGTGATAGGCAATCACTCGACTTCTACCGGAGTCATGTAGCATAGCAATCTACACGATCCTATCATACTAGTAAGACTCATAGGATAAAAATATATTTATGCAAGTGGGTGTCATTCAACTCCTTAAAACTTAATGCACAAATATAATTTAAACTATAGAAAAGTAGGGGTTATGCACCAGGGCTTGCCTGGGTTAGATATATTAAAAAGTTAGTATTTGCATCTTCAGATCATCCACCATCAACTGAATAGAAAGCCCATTGCATCATCTTCTGGAGAGAATACCATTACACCATTTTCAGATTTCCAATCATCCTTCAATTGATCCGTTGATCCATCATCGTACCTGTATGATATGCATTGATGCAAATGCATAGATGTAAATAATCAACGATAGCCGAAACGCTTAGAAATCTGATCATGCCTCACAAGCTAACGAGATAGCTCTAACGCCGGTCTATATATCCATGTTGTCGAATAAGGCGTTACTTCCCAACCAATGTTTTAGTCATACAAAACCCAAGGTGTTTCTTTATTTCATTCTATCTATTTAATCTTTATTTGAAATAGGTCATCATTATCTATTTAGCAAACCAATGATTCTGGAACTACGAAAATTACCGTGAGCACCTAATATTGCTAGGAGCCTACTGTAAAATTTTTAGATCCAACACTATTACCTATTTATCACAACAATTTCTACAAGTTTATATTTCTACCATATTAAGTACCTTAAATTAATTACATAGCTTCCAAGAATATTATTAAACTACGTGAACAAAACATACTAACAAGTAAATCATGATTTTAGAAGACTAACAAAATTGGTTTCATAATTTTTGGACACCTACACAACTTTATATTAATTTTACAAGTTTATTTCCGAAACCCAATAAGCTAGATGTTTTAGAAACTAAGTGCCAGCGGCCATCAATCGGCCCAGCGACCAACGAGCCGACCTGGCCGTAGGCGCGCGCGACCCAGCATAGGCGACACTAGGCCGGCCCGAGTGAGTGCAAACGGCGGCCCAGCACGCGGTCAGCGGCAACCGGCCCAGTGCGCGGCCTGCCCAAAGACGCGCGTGCCACCCATTCATGGCGCAATTGGCCCAGGCGAGGCGCGGAGCAGGCCGCGGCCATGAGGGCGCAGGGCGAGTGGCCCAACAGGCCGGTGCGCATGATAGTTTTGCAAAGACGTCCCTACGCTTCCATTTATTTTGTACGCCACTGTTCTAGTGAGTCACAGTCATCACGCCTAGAACCCTAGAAAGATTATCTTCTTACCCCGCGGTCCCTCTCATCTTCTTCCCAAGTAGAGCATGAGCAGAGGACGGCGGCTCCGACCGATTCTCGCCAGAGGGACGGCGACCAGGCGGCACATGAGCAGCAGAGGGCCCGGTTGTGCACGCGGTTGACGATGACATGGCCTGAGGCGGCCCACGGCACGGTGGCCACACACGCATGCGGGGGGAGGCCATGGGGCGACGGCGACAGAGGTGAAACAGCTCTGCGGCGGGGGTGTTTCACTAGCTCCAGGTAGTAGGAGGGCCGACACCGACGATGGCGGGGCGGCGCGGCAACATGGTCCTAGGCGCTTGCACGAGCGATGACCGGAAGGCGCTGCAATCCAGCGCGGCAACATAGCTCGGGCGCACGGGAGGCAATGCACCGGTCGAAAGGGGTGGCTCGCTGGCGGGGCACAGCGCATGCTACGGAGCACGGAAGGGCGATGGTTCAGCGTGACCGTGGGGCATGCATGTGCATGCAAAGGGAGGCGGCGTGGTGCTACGGCCATCACAACCGTAGACGCAGGTGGTTGTGGAGCTCAACGCGATGGCGGGTGCGCGTGTGTGGGGAGAAGTACGTGGCCAGGTGGTGGCGCTCGCGAGAGGGGAGGAAACCAGCGACCGACGAGAGGAGATGTAGCAACGGCGCTGCAGCATGGAGGAGAGGAGACGAAGCGGAACCACACATGGCCTCGATGAGCGGGATGAGAGCGGCGGCATAGGGAAAAATAGGGGTGTCGGTGCTGGCAACGGCCGGCCACAAGCATGGCGACTACGGCGTACCGCGGCGCTGCAGAGGCCATGGCTAGGCACTGCAGGCATAGACGCATGACACGGGGAGGAAAGGGGAGGGGCGCCGGTGCCTGGTAGCGTGGGCAGCGAGGGAGAGACGTGCATGGCATGGAAGCTGTGGCGCAGGAGCTAAGGAGGGAAAACAACACTATGCGTGAGAGAGGAAAGCGAGGAGCCACGCACGGGCAGCGAGGAAAGGAGGGGCAACGCTGAGAGCTTGCGCGAGATGGGGGAGGGGAAAGCTAACGATGGCGAGCAGGAGTTTGGCAGCAAAAAATAGAACAAAGAAGGGGACAGCAGCACGAGGAGGGAGTGAGAGGCCAGCCTGGCTTAGCTTGGTAGATGCAGAGGATACAAGTAAAGGCAGACAGGGACAACACCGAGGCAGGCAGCAGAGGCAGCATGATAAGGCTCGATGAGACAATGGAGGCAGTGGCTGCTCGGTGGTGATCATTAGAGAGAGGACACGCCAAGCATAGATAGACAAGACCGAGGTAGCAAAAATAGAAAAGAACAGGAGAAAACAATGGGAGTGATCCGGCCAACTTCAATAACACCGGGATAGTGTGGCGTGCTTCGATGGATCGATGGGACGATGAAGGCAGACTGTGGTACCATTCCATCAGCGATATCTAGCGAGTCCGCGTACATGGCGACATGGTCCGACAACACGGCGCGACGTTAATAATTCAGATGCTAGATTTATTCAGAGTAGGGGAGGGACGCACCACCGTACTCAAGCGTCCAGAACCATAGTGAGACAAGGACAACAGTGGCACAACTTCACCTCAATAACGCACGCCAGAGCACGGACGTGAGAGATCAAGCAGCAGCTGAACGTACGGGCCTCGCGTGGCTCTACTGGTCGCCTCCCTACACGCGAAATGACTCGACGCAGATGTGAACAGTGATACGTCGTCGGCAACTCTAAATCGTATCGACTTCCATCAGTAGACATTTCACGCGATAGCTCGTACTGCATACCAAGCCATGGAACAAAATATTAGGGTGTTATATAATTATTTTGCACAAAACAAATCGCCACAAACAACGCTTTAAAATATAATTTCTGATTTTTTTACCGTTGACGCGAAAAGCTAGTTTTTAAAATTTTAACTTCGATGAACTCATTTATGAAAATTTTTACTTAGGCCTAAATCACGGTGCTAAACAAGGTCGTAACACCAGGGGTGTTACAGCCAACCCCCCTTAAAAAGAATCTCGTCCCGAGATTCGAAGCAAGAACCAGAAGAGGGGAAAACGCGATCACATTCTGTAGATCAAGGATTATACGAAAGATTACACGACTTTGAATACTAAACCACACGAGGATTTAGGGATACATCATTAAGAGCAGCCTGGTACAACCGATACTTAATCTAGAAGTCGAGATAGACGAGGACAATGGAGAAACAATAAGATAATGATTATCCAAAACATGGCGTAGCACTAACAGATCCAGAAATAGGACTCCTAAAACTCAAACATTGTGAACCCTAAGACCAAACTAACCAAGGAAACTTGAACTTCTTTAGAAACCAAATCCTTTCTTTTCAGATTACACCATCACCTCAGACTGACAAATCTCGCTTCACAATGGCGACTGGATCTCGTAGCTCTGCTCCGAATGCGAGGGAAATGGGGATGAAGAAGAAGAACAAGGACCAAGGGCATTTTATAGAAGCGAATGGAGGTGGGGCACAACACACCAGAAGCAGATGCGGCGGGGATGGGATACACAGATGGTGCATGCTGTGGAGATAAGGTCAGAGACATGGTGCGCTTCCTGCGTGAACGGTAGGGGGAAATAAGGGAGATGAGAGGGGGTTCGCTCGACAAGGCAGGCGTGCGGGCAGTCGTGTCCACAAAAAGAAGGAAATGGGGGGTTCGGTATGGGGATGAGGCGCGAGAGTTGAGAGTCGATCGGATGCTGGGAAAAGGAGAAACGCACAGTGCACAGAGATGGCGAGCATGACACGATGCCGCGGCCCCGTGAGAACGGGGTGCTAAGGGCCCGATACAGACAGCGTTCGCAGGGCACGTAGTGAAATGACCCAGCATGCATAGTGCGGTCAACTAAGCACAGGGCTTGGGACATGACATCCACTCAGACTTTTCTATTACTCCTGACCACCCGAGGCTAACTTTCCTTACTACTCTTCTTTTTCTTTCTTTTACTCGACCACATCCGTCTTTCAAGTAGACTAAGACTATGCCATACTTTCTTCCTCCAAAACCACCTCTTGTTTACCTTGAGAGAGCACTTCTGCATCAACCCGTTGTGGATTTACTGTTTGAACAGCCGAATATTTCCAAGGAAATTATTTATAGCAAAATTGGTATGGCGGTGTAACTTGGTAAAGGTACTTGGTCCATAGCCTCGATACCAGCGCGTGCCGAGCAGTGTCACCATGTGGTAGCTGTTCCACAAGGGGCCCTTGGTTTTGTCGCGACACCATAAGCTTTTAACTAGGCAACTATTACCAACCTACACGCCATGAGGGCAGTGGGGTCATAGACCACATAATAAGGGGAGTATTGCAAGGGAAGATTAAAACAACAAGGGTTCCCTTCACAACAAGGGACAAAGAATTCAAACCCAATGGTGGATTTGTTTTAAAGAGATTTAAGTGTTCTGCTAGGACATCCACAATTAGTTGGTACAGTGTCCAATGTTCCCCAAATCATGACTGGTTTGCTAACATCTGAATGTCAACCTCTCTTGTAACCCGCTTAACATCGCCCTCGAAAACTTTAAGCACATCTAATGAAACTTAAGGTAGATGAACGCAATAAACACAACGAACTAAATAAATGCATGTTCCAACGGTCTTATATAGGTACATCATATAGGCATTTAGGCTCCCATGCACGATACAACATTCACCTTCCCTATTGGCGGACGATATCAACAACTACGGACCAACAACAATGGCAAGAATACAATACCAGAGGACAGTGACGAAAAGCACTACTACTACGGGTACAGCATCCCAAGGTAACTAATCTACATCTTCTCATGGCAATGGCTGAGTGAGAGGAACCAAGGGCTCTTCTTCTGACACTTCCGAGGGTGGAGGTGCTGGCGGTGCTGCAACACCAGTTCTTCTTCTTTCTGGCGGGTGGATAGGGTTCCCTTCCAAGATCAGGGCATCCTGCCTTTCAGCAGCCAGCGTCCTCCGCTTGGCCCTGGTGACAAGATAGGCCTCACATAGCTGATGGACATGCCAATCTTCAACCTCCTTTAGAGCTTCCGACATGGTAGTCTCCTGACTCTCAGCAGCTGCAGCACTGGCATGCGCTTCGGCAAGTTGCACCTGGAGCATCCGGGTGAAGATCTCGGCTTCCTCGGCTTGATGGAGGCAGCTCCTTAGTTCCAAGGCTTGCTGGTCATATTGCTCATCCAGAGCAAGCAGGTACGTGGTCAAGTGCACCATGGTTGGACTGTCCTCTTACACATCTCACCCTTGCAAGGCCTCCATGCGAGCTTTCCATGCCCATCGATTCTTATCCAAAGGTGGAAAGAACCGCATGGGGGTACGGGCAATGGGCTCCTCATAGATCTAGCAGAGGCACTGTAAAGCTTTGTGGGCCATAACCTGGTAGGTGTCGGTGAAGCTAAACCCGGTTGCGGTCACACTCCAGGCTTCAGTGAGATCGGGGAACTCTTCACCCTTCCTGATGTAGACGGTAACCTCACACTGCTCGGTGCCATGCTCCTCATACTCACGACCCTCATACTCGGATGATCTTTGACTCCAAGCTTTTGCAGGGTGGCATGTAGGATTCCGGGAAAACCCTCAACGTTCA
The DNA here is from genome assembly GCF_019320115.1 of Miscanthus floridulus. Lineage (NCBI taxonomy): Eukaryota > Viridiplantae > Streptophyta > Magnoliopsida > Poales > Poaceae > Miscanthus > Miscanthus floridulus. The sequence continues at coordinate 181,847,415 of NC_089587.1, read as the reverse complement.
GGCAGTAGGTACTAACCCAGGCTCTTGCCATCTCTGGCGGTGGTTGTAAGGAAGGCTAAGCAAAAAGCTGGCTCAAAGAAAAAGCTAAGCAAGCTAAAGTGCGCCGAGTGGTGATACCGATAGCTAAGTCAGGCTCTGCTTATAAAGGCGGAGCGCTCAGTGGTCCTGGCGCGGTTCACCATGGTTCCCGCGCGGGATCACTATGATGAATCGACCAAATTCCGTGCGTTCGAGGTGAGCGACGCGTGACGCCATTACTAACTAGTACGACTATTGGGCAAGGGTCTGACAAGAGCGCAGAAAAGAGGTATAGGGAGACATGGGTTACGACAGGCGAGAACCACGGGCGATCGCAAAGCACAAAGCCACAATGCAGACCTAACTCTAGACAGGAACGAGTTAGTCGTGCATAATACGACACGCGTGACACCTATGGAGGGCGTATCAACAAATAATATGGCACTACAATGCACCAACACGATATGCATGAATGCACGTCCTATACGTCCTTCCCCTGTTGCCAACATATAGGGCAATAGTTTTTAAATTTTTGGCACATCGTTCTCTCCCTGTAGCTAGTCGATACTATCGGACTATGCTTGAGTCAGTGTACCTGCAGAAAACTTGATTAAGCCTATCTAAGTCAGCAGAGTGCCATCTATCCTAGATACATAACCATAGTAATAGGGCTACTTATATAACTTCGCATACAAACATCCTAACTTTTTGAAAGAGATTTGTTGTCAAATTTTAGTTTAGAAAAGGTTTTCGAAGCCTTATTTCCTCATTTGCGCTATGATACCACCAGTGGCGGAACCGCCTAATCTAATGCCTCCAAGGAGTGCTTGTCTTTCATTAGACACTAAGCACCCAAAGGAGAACACTAAATTACTCGGTCCCGTCGGGCACACCCCAGGGGAGAACCCGAAAATCCATATTTTTACCATCAGGATCACAAATGAGAGAATAAAGCTTACATCATTCTGAACCCTTTCTTACATCACTTTTAATACCACATCAGAGTATAATATTTATTAATATAACAACGGAATGAAATCATATTATCAGAGTTATGAACAATTTAATTAAACAGTGGAATATAAACAGGTGATCAGAATTACAATAGAAATAAATATCTAATCATGGCATGATGAAGTATTGATATACAAACTACGACAATAGATTATAAAACTTTCATTTATAAAAGCATTTGGTGAGAGTTATAAATAACAACTACGATCGCAGCGTAAAGGAATCCTCGCTGAGCCCACCAGGAGGTATCCACACACAAGGATCAGCTCTAGCATCCACCTGTCACCTGCAATAGGGGGAATAAAACCCTGAATACTCAATTGTACTTAGCAAGACTTACCCGATAGGAGAAAAGAAAAGACTCCAAGGATATGCAAGGCTATCTAGCTTGTGGGTTTATTGCATTTGCAGGAAGCATTACTAAACATGCGTCCTTATATTCGATTTTTATTAATAGCTGCATTGGTTCATTAACTAACCATTCTATGTAAGCACATGTACTACTTTCAAGCAGGTGGTAAGCAATCAGATTTCCTTTTCTTTCCATCTTCCATCTTTTAGTTCTTACTACGGTGCTAGGCATGAAACAAGCCGTACCGGATCGTTCGGCGATTCATGAATCAATGCCCCCAGTTGGGTACCCCAAAAACACACGTCCCACTTATACCCAAGGCATAAGCAGGACCAACCCATCACTCTCCTGTCCTGGGGTCCTAGGTCCCCATCCAAACTGGGACTCCAAGCCTCCACACCTGAGTCCTGGACTCAGTGCGGTGCAAGGACCTCCTCCACCAAAAAAACCCTGACAGTCGGTCCAGAAAGAGCCAGAACCCACGACAAGAGAGCAACAAGTCTTCTAAGCGCCCATACCCAAGTATGTGGTGAAATTTTTGCAGTTTAGTCCTTTTTAAAAACTATTTCTATAAGTAGACCCCTGTAGAAACTATTTTTAAAAATAGACCTAACCCTCAGCGTTAAATAATAAAACGCTGAGATCTTCGTGTTGGCGTTATGTCAAAATACGCCAAAGTCTGCCACATCAGCACCAGCGTGGCGTGTCACTGCCAGACCTCGGCGTGAGATCATTCCACGCCGACCCGTTAAATATCGGCGTTTAGTAGTCTCACGCCTAGGACCTGGACGCTTTAAAACGCCGGTTTGCTTCCTGGCGATTTGCTACTTGCTACTTGCGGGGCATTTACTTTTGCGATCGGCACTGTTTAGGGAGCAGGCAGCAAGCCGGGTGTTTGCCCCTTGATCAAGCAAAACAGGTCATGTATTAAAAAAAACATCTCTAATCGGCCAGGCGATACGTACTCGACTTAGCTTCTTCTCTCCGTCCGCATCCTTCCTGTAACACCTCGGTGTTAAGCATGCACTAACATTCCATCCCATGAGCATAATCATCATCACCTCATGCATAAGCATCATTCACGCATTTCATTTCAAAAGAAATGAAGTATCATTTTATGTGATGCTTAAGTTGATTGAAATTTATTCATGTTTCAAACAATGTGAAATGCCATGCTCATGCTTGGATGCCATGATTACTTATTTTTATCACTAAATTAACTTGGAAATAATTAGGATGCAATTTGGAGCAAAGTTCATATTCAAAGTTTTGCCAAATTATGCTTTTAAAATAATTCTCCAAAATTAGGGTTTTGAATTAATATCGATTTTATTTTGTAATTCAAAATCTATTTGGAATTTGACTTTGGTCATAAAAGCAAAATTGTAGATCTTGAAAAATGGAACAACTTTCATTTTTACACCAACTTTTGAAACTGCTTTGAAATAGTTCAAAATTTCATTTGAATGAAAAAGGATTTGGAAAGAATTTGAAAAAGAACATTTTTCATTAAATGGGCCACAGCCTCGCCTTCGGCCCAGCTCGCAAAGCCGGCCCAGCTCGCTCGCCCGGCCTGCCCCCGCGCGCCGCGCCCGTTCCTGCGCGCCGCGCCTAGCCGACGCAGAGCGCGCACGCCGCGTGGCCGCCATGCGCCGGCGACGCACGCCGCGCGGCAGCCCTGGCCTGCCCCACGCCCTCCTGTCGCGCCTTCACCTGCCCGACCGCGCTGCGCTCCTCCTCACTCCTCCACTTCGCTCTCTCGCTCGCTCAGCAGCAGCGACAGCAGCAGCGCACGCCCGTCTCCGCCACCGCGCACCGCGCCTCGCCGGAAGTAGCTCGCCCGGCCATCCCAGCTCGCCGTCAACCTCTTCATCTCGCCAGCAACATCACCTCCACTTTTCGCAACCGGTGCTCACACCAATTCACTGGGGTAAGTCCTCTCCGGCCAGTAATTCCTCGCCGGAGTAAGCTCTTCCTCGCCGGAGCTTGGCTCCGCGCGGACAGCCCACCTCCGCTCCACCTCTCTCCTTCTTTTCGCACGCATGAGCACCGCCTTGCCATCGTGAAGCTCGTGCGCGTCTCCCCGTGCTCTGCCATGGCCGGAGTCGGCGTACCACCGACGAGCTGCGCCTCCAATCCACCATGCGCGCTGTCGAGCTTCCTTCCGAGCTTCTCCCGTGCCCGTTCTTAGCGCATCGGGTCCGCCTCGTCGTGGAGAGCCCCTGGTGGTGACCTCACCGCCAGCAAGCTCACCAGCGGCGAGCGCCGGCCGGTCAGCGACGGCCCTGCTTGGCTCCGGCTGACGCGTGGGCCCGGTTTGACCAAGGGTCCTGCCTGGCAGCCCCTCTGGGTGCACTGCACCGGGTGCACCTAGCAGTTTTGGGTCGGTGGAATTTCAGTGTTAAAGAAAATGATTTCAGAAATTGATTTACAAAGCATGTAAAATGTATATCTCCAGTTATATTGCTCCAAAAATGGTGCAACAAATTTTGTTGTGCTTCTTGTCACCAGATCTACATGATAAAAATATTGCATGTCATTCTTGAGATACTTTTCTGTGGAGTTTTATTTAATCATTGAAATTGTTGTTTTCTTGAGAAAGTCATAATAAATCATAGAAAGATCAGAAAAATATGATTCCAAGTTTTTTACTCTTCTTGTGTAATGTACTTCCTGTGAAAAATATATTCCATACATGTCCTGTAGAAAAATTGTGAGGTGTAGTTCAAGTGCCTTTAATGACTGATTTTTGTTATTTTTGCTAGAAAAACATGCATGTGATAATTTTTGTGCAATGATTATTTACTGTATAGAACATAGGAAAAATATTACATCTGTTGTTTGACACTTTTCATAATACAAAGTATTTTCATGTTCATAATTATGCCATAGCTTGTCATTTTTGTGTAGGCTACTCCACTTATTCAAATGTCATAAAAATTTAATGGTAGACTACTTAGGGTAGTACTGTGCTATGGTAATTTTCTAAGATTTTTCTAAGCTATAAAAATAGATGTTGCTATTCAAACCTATTATTAATTAGGGTTTAATCAAATGTTGCTTGGTGCATGATTAAGAAATTAGTGAAGCTTTGGTGTATCTTTGAAGCATTTAATGAGATGTGTTGACTTAGCATATTAGTAGTAGAAGAGAATGCAGTAGATGACATGTGCTTGTAGTACATGTTCTTGGATGATGTTGACTACCTTGCATTCAAGCATATCCATTGTGTTCATTTCATCCGATGCACCTTTTGCATAAGCACTTACGCACCTGCATCATATAGGATCGCAAACCGAGAGCCCAGTCGTCATACCCGAGGAGCAGCTCGAGGTGTAGCCGCAGGAAGTGACCGAAGCAGACGAGGAGGACGTTGAAGAACTTTCGAAGTGCCCCGATCACCGTCCGAGCTCCTTCGAGAGAGGCAAGCCCGGAGCATTTTTCTCCCCGGTTTGCAATTATTAATTAAATACTTTACTTTAATTGATGCATTACGTTCAGGAGTTGTTTGCAGCCGTTGCTGCATTATACCTTGTCTACCTTTGTTATACTATATCCTTGTTACCCTGGTATTCGCAGTCGAGTCAATGCTTAGCTGGCTTAGACCGATAGAAGTCAGGTGATTTCCTGTCACCTGCGAGCTATAGGTGGTTACCTGGATCTGCTTGGATAACTATGTAGTCATGGTATAACTAAGTGTTAATTTGAAGTTGAGACTGGACGGAGACTTACAGAGTTTTGGACTGTAGTGCCTTCCGTCTGTGTCGATGAAGGACCGACTGTTGTTGGGCCTCAGGTCATGTTGAACGCATGCCTTACATTTAGCTAGCCGAATAAAGTACCTTTCGACCGTGAAGCTGGGAGATTATTCAGACCGAGTAGATTGCCCGCAGCGCACTTTACCGGAGCAGGCGTGGTAGGACACGGGGGCGCGATGATAAGACCAAAGGGCAGTCGGTCAGCCCCCGGGTACATGTGGTTCCTTGCAAACTCGAGATTTTTCCTGGATAGTTGACTCGGTGACCGATACCTCACTTTAGCGGGTGAGTGAGGTTTGTGTAAGGAATAAATCACCAGCTGGTTAGGAATCGATTCGAATCGCCATCGCTCCTGGATAGTGAGCACTTGACTTGAGTGACTTCATCGTAGTAATGTTAATGAAACACTTGGACAGTTATAATGAATATGACATTATGAAAGTTGTTAATGATCGTTGGTTATCATTATTTGCTTAATCACATGCTTGCTCTAGTATAGGTGCAAATGTAGTCGGCAGGTTAATAATAATTAACTTGACAATAATGCTTCTGGAAAGGTTCTTGAAATACTAAAAATGTCTCTTTTTGCAAATGAGTCAGCTACCCTACTATAAAGCCCTTCATATCCTTGGTGTCATTTTATTTTCGGTTATGTCGAGTAAGTCTAGCTGAGTACCTTCTCGTACTCAGGGTTTTATTCCCACTTGTTACAGATGGGCAGATGTATTACGGCTACTGTATCAACTGCCTTTATCCTACGATGGGTGATACTTAGGACCATGTGCATGGTCATTCCTTAAGTCTCGTCTGATGCTTTTGTTGGAGATGATCATTAGCTGGCACTGTATTTGAACTCCCTGTGAGTGTGTGTGGTTTTGAATAAATGGCTTCCGCTACTTCTATTTGAACTCGTTTTGTAATAACTATGTTTAAACTTTGATGTATCTGAGATGCGAACTTTTATGTAATATGTGATGGTGACCGCTAAACTTATTACGATCTTGGCTGGTATGTGAGTTGGTTTAAAATCCTTCGTGATTTCACGGACTACCGGGTTATACGGGCTTAAGTTTGCTAAATCGTCTGCTCTAGTAGATGATTTTCTTACTTAATTTTGTATAATTGGTCGGTTCTGTTACACTTCTGGGTACGTACCCAAAGCTTGATTCTACTCGTTCCATTCTAAATTATAAGTTGTTTTATTTTTTAAAAAATATTTTTTTTGTTATGCACATATATAGATATAGACTATGTCTACATACGTAATAAAAGATTTGTACGTAGAAAAGTCAAAAGGACTTATAATTTTCTTTTTTAATCAATCCTTTCCTTTGGACGAAAGTTCTTTTGACTTTTCTACGTACAAATCTTTTATTACGTATGTAGACATAGTCTATATCTATCTATGTGCATAACAAATTTTTTTTTTTAAAAAAAATAGAACAACTTATAATTTAGAATGGAACGAGTAGAATCAAGCTTTGGGTACGTACCCGGAAGGATGCGGACGGAGAGAAGAAGCTAAGTCGAGTACGTATCGCCTGGCCGATTAGAGATGTTTTTTTTTAATACATGACCTGTTTTGCTTGATCAAGGGGCAAACACCCGGCTTGCTGCCTGCTGCCTAAACAGCGCCGATCGCAAAAGTAAATGCCCCGCAAGTAGCAAGTAGCAAATCGCCAGGAAGCAAACCGGCGTTTTAAAGCGTCCAGGTCCTAGGCGTGAGACTACTAAACGCCGATATTTAACGGGTCAGCGTGGAATGATCTCACGCCGAGGTCTGGCAGTGACACGCCACGCTGGTGCTGATGTGGCAGACTTTGGCGTATTTTGACATAACGTCAACACGAAGATCTCAGCGTTTTATTATTTAACACCGAGGGTTAGGTCTATTTTTAAAAATAGTTTCTAGAGGGGTCTACTTATAGAAATAGTTTTTAAAAAGGACTAAACTGCAAAAATTTCACCAAGTATGTGCTTGGGATAATAAGGATGCGACTTGCCTCGATGGCTTATGCAATGATCGGTCCTTAATCGACATAGATAGGGAAAACAGTGTAACTAAGCTATGCCCCGCGTCCACGGTGACACAACCTTTTACACCCACCAATACCCAACCATATCTCTGCCCGGTCACCAATTTCCTTTCCATCATTTATATTTTTCAAGTGATAATAATACAGTAATATATTTCCTATCTCTCGCGAGTGACAGGCAATCACTCGACTTCTACCGGAGTCCTGTAACATAGCAATCTACATGATCCTGTCATACTAGTAAGACTCATAGGATAAAGATATATTTATGCAAGTGGGTTTCATTCATCTCCTTAAAACTTAATGCACAAATATAATTTAAACTACAGAAAAGTAGGGGTTATGCACCGGGGCTTGCCTAGATAAGATATATTAAAAAGTTAGTATCTGCATCTTCAGATTATCCACCATCAACTAAATAGAAAGCCCATTACATCATCTTTTGGAGAGAATACCATTACGCCATCTTCAGATTTCCAATCATCCTTCAATTGATTCGTTGATCCATCATCGTACCTGTATGATACGCATTGATGCAAATGCATAGATGTAAATAATCAACGATAGCCGAAACACTTAGAAATCTGATCACACCTCACAAGCTAATGAGATAGCTCTAACGCCGGTCTATGTATCCATGTTGTCGAATAAGGCGTTACTTCCCAACCAATGTTTTAGTTATACAAAACCCAAGGTGTTTCTTTATTTAATTCTATCTATTTAATCTTTATTTGAAATAGGTCATCATTATCTATCTAGCAAACCAATTATTCTGAAACTACGAAAATTACCGTGAGCACCTAATATTGCTAGGAGCATACTGTAAAAATTTTATATCCAACACTATTACTTATTTATCACAACAATTTCTACAAGTTTATATTTCTACCATATTAAGTACCTTAAATTAATTACATAGCTTCCAAGAATATTATCAAACTACATGAATAAAACATACAAACAAGTAAATCATGGTTTTAGAAGACTAACAAAATTGGTTTCATAATTTTTGGACACCTACACAACTTTATATTAATTTTACAAGTTTATTTCCGAAACCCAATAAGCTAGATGTTTTAGAAACTAAGGGCCAGCGGCCATCAATCGGCCCAGCGACCAACGAGCCAACCTGGCCCGTAGGCGCGCGTGACCCAGCACAGGAGACACCAGGCCGGCCCGAGTGAGTTCAAATGGTGGCCCAGGCGGGGCAGCACCAGCCAGCCTAGCGAAGGCGCGGCCAGTGGCCCAGCGCGCGGTCAGCGGCAACCGGCCCAGCGCGTGGCGTGCCCAAAGACGCGCGCCCAGCCCATTCACGGCGCAATTGGCCTAGGCAAGGCGCGGAGCAGGCCACGGCCGCGGGGGCGCAGGGCGAGTGGCCCAACAGGCCAGCGTGCATGACAGTTTTGCAAAGACGTCCCTACGCTTCCATTTATTTTGTACGCCACTGTTCTAGTGAGTCACAGTCATCACGCCTAGAACCCTAGAAAGATTATCTTCTTACCCCGCGGTCCCTCTCAACTTCTTCCCAAGCAGAGCATGAGCAGAGGACGGCGGCACCGGCCGATTCCCGCCGGAGGGACGGCGATCGGGCGGCACATGAGCAGCAGAGGGCCTGGTCGTGCATGCGGTTGACGATGACATGGCCCGAGGCGGCCCATGGCATAGCGGCCATGCACGCACGGGGGGTGATGCCACGGGGCGATGGCGACAGAGGTGAAACGGCTCCGCGGCGGGGGCGTTTCGCTGGCTCCAGGCAGCAGGCGAGCCGGCACCGACGACGGCGGGGCGGCGCGGCAACACGGTCCTAGGCGCTCGCGCGAGCGAAGACCGGAAGGCGCTGCAATCCAGTGCGGCAACGTGGCATGGGCGCACGGGAGGCAATGCGCCGTCCGAAAGGGGCGGCTCGCCGGTGGGGCACAGCGTATGCTGCGGAGCGCGAAAGGGCAATGGTTCAGCGTGACCGTGGGGCACGCACATGCACGCGAAGGGAGGCAGCGTGGTGCTGTGGCCGTCACGACCGTAGACACAGGCGGTCGCGGAGCTCAACGCGACGGCGGGCACGCGTGCGCGGGGAGAAGTACGCGGCCGGGCGGTGGCACTCACAAGAGGGGAGGAAACCTGCGACCGATGAGAGGAGGAGGAGCAACGGCGCTGCAGCGTGGAGGAGAGGAGTCGAAGCGAAACCGCACGCGGCCTCGATGAGTGGGAGGAGAGCGGTGGCGTGGGGAAAAATAGGGGCGTCGATGCTGGCAACGGCCGGCCACACGCATGGCGACTACAGCGTACCGCGGCGCTGCAGCAGCCACGGCGAGGCACTGCGGGCACAGACGCGCGATGCGGGGAGGAAAGGGGAGGGACGTCGGTGCCTGGTAGCATAGGCAGCGAGGGAGAGACGCGCATGGCACGGAAGCTGTGGCGCGGGAGCTAGGGAGGGAAAACAACACTGCGCGCGAAGGAGGAAAGCAAGGAGCCGCGCACGGGCAACGGGGAAAGGAGGGGCGGCGCTGAGAGCTTGCACGAGATGGGGGAGGGGAAAGCTGACGACGGTGGGCAGGAGTTTGGCAGCAAAAAATAGAACAAAGAAGGGGACAACAGCACGAGGAGGGAGTGAGAGGCCAGCCTGGCTCAGCTTGGCAGACGCAGAGGATACAAGTAAAGGCAGACAGGGACAACACCGAGACAAGCAGCAGAGGCAGCACGACAAGGCTCGACGAGACAACGGAGGCAGTGGCTGCTCGGCGGTGCACGGCAGAGAGAGGACACGCCAAGCATAGATAGACAAGACCGAGGCAGCAGAAATAGAAAAGAACGGGAGAAAACAACGGGAGTGATCCGGCCAACTTCAATAATGCCGGGATAGTGCGGCGTGCTTCAATGGATCGACAGGACGACGAAGGCAGACTGCGGTACCATTCCATCGGCGATATCTAGCGAGTCCGTGTACACGGCGACGTGGTCCGACAACGCGGTGCGATGTTAATAATTCGGATGCTGGATTTATTCAGAGCAGGGGAGGGACGCACCACCGTACTCAAGCGTCCAGAACGACAGTGAGACAAGGACAACAGTGGCACGGCTTCACCTCAATAACGCGCGCAAGAGCACGAACGCCAGAGAGATCAAGCAGCAGCTGAACGTACGGGCCTCGCGTGGCTCTGCTGGTCGCTTGCCTACGCGCGAAACGACTCGACACGGATGTGAACAGTGATACATCGTCGGCAACTCTAAATCCTATCGACTTCCATCAATAGACATTTCACGCGATAGCTCGTACTCCATACCAAGCCATGGAACAAAATATTAGGGTGTTATATAATTATTTCACGCAAAATAAATCGCCACAAACAACGCTTTAAAATATAATTTCTGATTTTTTTACCGTTGACGTAAAAAGTTGGTTGTTAAAATTTTAACTTCAATGAACTCATTTACGAAAATTGTTACTTAGTCCTAAATCGCGGTGCTAAATAAGGTCGTAACACCAGGGGTGCTACACAGCCACAGCAGTGCCACTGCTATCGTCCATTTTCGAACCGCCCGTCATCGCCAGCGATTAGTCTGGCGACGACGCTTGTACGGCTCTGATACCACTTGTTAGCCCATAAGATCACCGGCTCAGGTGAGTCGACCACTCACCAGTCTTGCCGAGCACCCGCTAGTGTTGCCGAGCACCCGCATGACCAAGCGTTGTCCTTGCCCACATACTATGGCTAGAGATTGAAGAAAAGGGAGAACAGAGCATACACACAGAGTATAGGCACCAGCGTTGGCCGAAGCCCTGTATAGGAGATGGTAAATCTAAACTCTCTTTGTTGAGGCAAACTATATATACAACTCTATCTAACTTGTCCTAGTACAGCGCACATGCTGCAACAGTAACTAGATAACACAGCAGGACTGACTTCTGCGTCTGTCCCTGCATGTGGCTACAGTCCGGCAGGTGAGCCGTTCGGCGCTTGCCTCTGCAGCGGCTACAGTACCACAGCAGAGGGCCTTTTCGACGCCGCATTCTCTTGCTGTGTGTTCACACAAGGAAGCAATAGATTATCTAACAGAATGAACTTCTATGACAAGAAAGGAACTCCTTTCCTTCCAGGTTTCATTGCGTTGAAGTGTTTTCAGCACTTTGCTAACTTTGGGTATGTATTGTGTTACTTATCTTTGCACATTCACTTTACTAATTACTATACTCATTAAGTGCAGCCTTAATTCATTTCGATATCAGGGGAAATGTAGTCCCACATGTTCTTTTTTTTTAAGATTATGCCTCATGCTCTTTGTAGCATTGATGAATAAAATGATCCATATGTTGATGCAGGAAGGTGATAAGACCTTTGCATGGACTGCAAGTTGAATGTCTTTATGAAGCAGATCTTAGCGTACTTGAACAGATAGTAAAGGGTGGGGTCCCTGCGAGGTGTGGTGTAATTGTGGTGAAGGTATGGATCTTCCATCTTTTGCACTTATCTCTGTGTTAATGTTTCTAATTCAATGCTGCGGATGTGAACTTTTTGCCATAGTAATACAGAAACTCTGTCTCGGTATGTATCCAGCTGGTTTGTCTTTTGGTTTCAGGTCTTCTGTTGCGAATAAGAAGCTTTTGTTTTCTGTGTATTTGTGTTGCAGGTACAAGAATCTTCCACGGAACTTTCTTCTGAGATAAAGGTTGGGGAAATAATCACTCATGTTGATGGTGTGCCTTTCTCCAATGCTGCAGAGGTATGTACGATTTTAATCTTATGTGGAATCCTTGGTCCGTCAAAAATGGTGCTGAATGTCATCGTTTTTTTGTACTAGTTGGGCAGCATACTTCTGGACATGTGCGGTAAGCTTTGGCTGGACCGACAGAAATTGAACGTTTCAGATGACTTGAACGATATGGCAGCAGTGATGAGCGTTAAGGTTCTATTCTCTATAATTGCATTGGGTCTTTGTTAAGGTTATATCCAATCCAGTTTCTTGTGAGAACATATAGTGGTTGTAAACCTGAAGTCACAACTCGAACAATCAACGTCAACAAGTTTACCCCCAGCAGACTTAACAGGTAGTTTTCATATGATCTACAAAGTGTAGCCTTCGGAGTATATAATATATTAGCACTTTGTTTACCTGCAGGTGGCCACTTCCCAGGCCAATTATTGTCCGGCAACATGCAAATGGTAAAGTTGTCGACGAAGAGTGGTACATGACTCGTGAAGACTGAAGAGTGGTAGACAATGGTGTTTTGAGGGAAGCGTTGTGGTGTTCTACAGCAGCAGCATGGGCGCAATTTTTGTGTTTGTTTTATGGTGAAATGGTTCATATACCCTCAATTGCTAGCTGAATGCAGAATGCTTATTAATTTAAGCTTGGCAGTGATGGCTTCTGAATGTTGTAGCTGACTAGCAACCAGGATGAGGGATGAGCATAACTTATCTTCCCCACATGCTATTAGGTGGCTCTCTGTTAGGGAAGTTGCATTAAGATCGAACTTAAACGTTGATTTCCTAACCTTTGTGATGTGCTCCGACTTAACAAGATTGGTTATAGTTTTTGGTGTTTGTCAGTTCACACTGGGCTCAACAAAGTTTTCTTTTGGGCGTGTGGGAAAGGTGCTATGTCGAAATTAGGAGTGTGGGTGTGTGTTGTAAGGGCTCTTGCCCCTTTTTTCTTCTTAATACAAAGATACGCAGCTCTCCTGCGTATTCGAGAAAAAAAAGTTGCTATGTCCGCAGTACCTATCGGTGGCCAAGTTGCCTATCCAATCCACAAGTGGTGCTTTGTAGACATGTTGTATAATGCAAGGTGGTTACCCTTTAGACACGTGTTTACAGAACTCATGGACACTTATAAGCAGTCTCAATGAAAAAGTTTTAGTCAGTTTTTAAGATTTAAGAGTGTCACGTCAGTTTTACAAAGGACGTGGCTAGCGCTCGGACGTTCGGATACTAGCCCCCTGTTGGCCCCTTGGATCTTCGGAACGGGTGAGCCGACCACACACTATGGCTAGAGGTAGAAGAAGATATTGAGAATAGCTCACACACACTCTGCACAAGCACCAGCGTTGGCCGAAGCTCTCCGCTATAGCTCTGAACCAGAGCTCTGTAGTCTGAATGTGGCAACTGAACTGAGTATTCCATTGCCTTGTGCATGGAATATATACAACTCTATCTGTACCTCTACCAGGTACATAGTTGTTGGCCAACTACCTACTCCTGAGTACAAGAGTACACCAACTACCTACTCCTAAGGTACAGGGTACGCCAACTACCAACTCCTAAGGTACATAGTACACTTACTACTCCTAGCAGTACAAAGCTTACCTCAGCCCACTACCAAGACATGGCTCATGTAATAGCTACCAACTAATATACTACAGCTATAGCTACAGGAACTATTCGGCAGAGCCGATCAGTCCCCAACTCCCAACAGGGAGTGGTCGGCCGAGCCGACCAGTCTCCAACCAAGGAAAATGAGGAGCAGCAGATTATGTATAACAATTCTTCCCCAAATCCTGCTGCTAGCCCGATGCCTTGACCTCATCTATGCCAATCATCTTCCACAGCTCCATGAACCGCAGGCGTTCGAGTGACTTGGTGAGGATGTCAGCGAGCTGTCTGCCAGTCTCGATAAACTCGATGACGATCTGCCCTCCATCGATGTAGTCCCGGAGGAAGTGGAACTTGATGTCGATGTGCTTGCTCTGGTCGTGGAGGACAGGGTTCTTGACGACAGCGATGGCGGGCTAGTTGTCCACCATCAGAGCTGGCGGGTGAGCTTCGCCCAGCAGCCGGCGCAGCCATACTGCCTGGCACGCCATCGTGGCCGCTGCGACGTGCTCCGCCTCACACGTTGACAGCGCCATGATCTTTTGCTTCAGCGACTGCCAAGCAATGGGGGCTTCTCCAAAGAAGACGAGCACACCGGAGGTGCTCCGTCGCCCATCAATGTCGCCCGCCATATCCGCATCGCTGAAAATAGTGAGCTCTGGCTCACATTCCTTTGCCTTGAGGGGTGCCTCATTGAACACCGTGAGTCGCAACCCTCCCTTGTCGCCACTCTTGGGGAAGATGATCGCTTGATCGAGCATCCCCTTGACGTAGCGCAACAACCTTTTCACTGCCGACCAGTGATCTTCGCGCAGGTCTTCCATGAACCGGCTGACGTACCCGACCATGAATGCGATGTTCGGCCGAGTATGCGTGAGGTAGCGTAGCCCGCCGATGATGCTCTGATAGCGCATCGCGTCTACCTTCGCCGCCATGCTGTGTTTGGATAGCTTTAGCCGCTCTTCCATTAGAGTTGCACACGACTTGCACTCTGCCATGCCGCTCCGCTCTAGCAGCTTCTCCGCATAGGCGCGCTGGCCCAAGGAGATGCTCCGCTTCCCCTGCCTCACCTCAATGTCGAGGTAGTAGGAGAGCGCGCCGAGATCGCTCAACTTGAAATGAGCCGCCATCTCATGCTTGAAGCTGTTGATGTCCGCCGCACGTGCGCCGGTGACATTCAAGTCATCCACATACACGCCGACAAAGAGCTCCTCCTTCCCTGTTGCCACATGTAGAGCGCGTGCTCGGTTGCACACCGCGTGAACCCAAGCTCGCCCATTATGGCGTCAATCTTGGCGTTCCATGCTCACGGGGCCTGCCGCAGCCCGTAGAACGCCTTGCGTAGTCGGAGCACCCTGTGCTCCGCTCCCTTGACGGCGAAACCCAGAGGTTGCCTGACGAAGACCATCTCCGCCAGCTCACCATTGAGGAAGGCCGATTTTATGTCCATGTGATGGACGCGCTAGTCCTTCGCTACTGTCAAATCCAACAGTAGTCGGACAGACTCCATGCATGCTATCGGCGCAAAGACTTCCTTGAAGTCGATGCCCTCACGCTGCACGAAGCCACGGGTGACGAGCCGAGCCTTGTACTTGACAATGGTGCCGCGCTCATCCCGCTTCATCTTGTAGACCTACTTCAAGCCGATCGGCCTATAGCCCACCGGTGGATCTACCAACTCCCATGTGCCATTGTCCTCAATGGCCTTCATCTCTTCCAACATCGCCCGTCACCAATTGGCGTCGCGTTCAGCCACTGTGAACGTCGGTGGCTCCTCGGCACTAACAAGGAGCAGCTCTGGATCGTCGAGCAACTGACTCGCCAGGCCTATGGCCCCTGCATTGCCGATGATGTTGTCCAGCCTGCGGAATCGGACCTCCTCGCTGTCGTGGAAAGCATCCATGAACTCGCTGATGTCGCTCGAAGGGGAGATGAACTGGATCGGTGGTCCCCTCGGCACTGCTGCTGAAGTGCTCGGCACCCCCTCTACAGTGCTCGGCACCCCTCCCGGAGTGCTCGGCACTGCTGCTGAAGTGCTTGGCACCCCCTCTGCAGTGCTCGACACCCCTCCCGGAGTGCTCGGCATAGCGCCAGGAGTGCTCAGCACTGCTGCTGAATGCTTGGCACCCCCTCTGCAGTGCTCAGCACCCCTCCCAGAGTGCTCAGCACAGCCCTAGGAGTTCTCGGCTCTGTTGCTGGAGTGGTCGGCACCTCCTCTCCAGTGTCTCCACCACCGTGGATGACCAAGTGCTCGATGACAAAGGTGCTGGTGAAGCTGCCAGCTTCCCCTGTGCTCAGACTATCCTAGTTCCAGGCCACCTTCTCATCGAACACCATGTCCCTAGAGATCACCACCTTGCCTCTCTTGGGATCATAAAGCCGATAGGCCTTGTTGCCCTCCGCGTAGCCCAAGAGCACCATCGGCGTGCTCCTGTCTTCCAGCTTGCCGAGGTGAGGCTTGGTGTTCTTCATATGGCCGCCGCAGCCAAATGTCCTGAGGAAGGACACATTCGGCTTGCGTCCATGCCAAACCTCGAATGGCGTCTTGCCCTTCAGGGCCTTGGTGGGCACGTGGTTGAGGATAAACACCGCCATGGTCACTGTCTCACCCTAGAACCTTGCCGACATGCCCATAGCCTTCATCATGGATCGAGCCATACCGACCACCATCTAGTTCCACCGCTCCACCATGCCATTCTGCTGTGACAAGTACGGCATGGTGTGGTGTCGTACCACACCCTGATCCACGTAGTACGCAGTGAATTCCACCGAAGTGAATTTGTCGCCGCGATCAGTCCGTAGCATGCGTAGCTTTATGTCGCTCTCCGCCTCTACGCACGCCTTGAACTTATTGACCGCTTCCACCGCCTCGGTCTTACTGGTCAGAAGTTGCAGCCACATGTACCGGCTGTAGTCATCCACCAGCAAGATGAAGTACTTGCGCCCGCCGGGTGTTGCCAGCATGATAAGCCCATAGAGGTCACCATGGACTAGCTCGAGGGCCTCTGTCGCACGATACTTCACCGTCTTCGGGAATGGCAGCCTTCTTTGCTTCCCGGCCAGACAGCTGTCACACAGCTCACCTGCATGCTCGATGTGAGGCAGCCCAATCACCATCTTCTCCAGCCGACCAAGAGCGTTAAAGCGAAGATGTCCATACCGGGCATGCCACAGCCATGGCTCCTCCATGTGTCATGCAGCCAAGCAGATGGGCTGCTCCACCTTAAGGTCGAGCAGGCACAGTTGGTTTTGGGACCTCTTAACCCTGGCAAGAAGCCGCACGGATCCTAAAGACGTCGTCCTTGATCAGTACCTCGCTGCCATGCTCATCTAGCTTACCAATGCTGATGATGCTTGAACGCAGCTGTGGGATATAATATACATCCGTTAGCGCACGGTGCTCGCCGTTCTGGCACCTAAAGATGATGGTGCCGCGCCATCGGATCACCACCCTTGAGCTGTCATCGAACTTCACCGTGCCGGTCACATCGTCGTTGAGCTCAGAGAAGACTGCCTTGGAGCCCATCATGTGGTTGCTGGCGCCAGAGTCTAGGTACCACCGCTGCTCCTGCTCATCGCCCACACATCCAAGGTGGACTTGGGCACGCGGTTTGTCGAGGTTGACAGCCTTTAGAGCCTTCCCAGGCCCTTCCACCATCACCACCTCTCCCTTCTCTGCCTCAACGTCGTGCAATGCACAGAACGTCACCATCAGGAGAGTGGCGTCGTCATCCTCATCAGCTTGTGCTAGATGAGACTCAGCCTTCTTCTCCTGCTTGCGATTTGGGTACTCCTTTGCCTAATGGTCCATCTTCCCGCAGCGCCGGCAGACGTTGGGGTCGACCTTCTGCTTCTTCTTCTCTGAAGAAGCCTTGCCGCGGCGCTTGCCATCGCCACCGCGGCGGGAGGAGGCTTCCCCGGACTTCCTCTCCTTCATTCGGGTAGCCCACTCCTCTGTCAGCAGCAGCTTGCCGTTGTCCATCGTTGATGTCGCCTACTCCAGGCGCTCGTCCATCGCCCGCAACTGACCAGTCACATCCTCAATGATGAGGGTGGACAGATCCAGCATCATCTCTATGGAGAGCGATCTGGATGTACTTCGTCGGCACATAGTGGAGGTACTTGGAGACCGCCTCTTCTTCGTCAATGGTGATGTCGTGGCTCCTTAGCTTGCTGATGAGCATTTGTAGGTGGAGAGAGAAGTCCTCAACTGATTCACCATCCTTAAACTTGACGTTGGCGTACTTCTACTTCAGCAGCTGAGCCGTCGCCTTCTTTGCGTAGTCGGAACCGACGCGCATCGCCGCAATGGCCTTCCAAGCCTCCTTAGCAGAGCTCTTCGCCCCCAACGGCTCCCTGTACTCTGGTGGCACAGCAGCGAGGATAGCCTCCAATGCTAACATGTCATCTTCTTTGTTGTCGGTGCCCTTGTCAACAGTATTCTAGAGCCATAGGGCTCTGAGCTTGACCTTCATGGTCACCGCCCACTCGCCATAGTTGGTGCAAGTCAGCGTCGGCCAACTGGTGCCGCTAACCTCCTACACCGTGCGCACAACAACCTCCTGTCGTGGCTGGGCCATCATAGCAGCACCGCTGCTGTCGCCCATCTCCAAACCATCCATCATAGCCAGTGGTTAGTACGACGACGGCGCTTGTATGACTCTGATACCACTTGTTGGCCCCTTGGATCTTCGGAACGAGTGAGCCAACCACTCACCAGCGTTGTCGACCACACACTATGGCTAGAGGTAGAAGAAAATATTGAGAACAGCTCACACACACACTCTGCACAAGCACCAGCATTGACCGGAGCTCTCCGCTGTAGCTCTGAACCAGAGCTCTATAGTCTGAATGTGGCAACTGAACTAAGCATTCCATTGCCCTTTGCATGGAATATATACAGCTCTAGCTGTACCTCTAACATGTACATAGTTGTTGGCTAACTACCTACTACTAAGTACAAGAGTACACCAACTATCTACTCCTAAGGTACATGGTACACCAACTATCTACTGCTAAGGTACAGAGTACACCAACTACTCCTAACAGTACAAAGCTTACCTCAACGGATGTAATAGCTATCAACTAATGTACTACTGCTACAGCTATAGGAACTGTTCAACAGAGCCAATCAGTCCCCAACTCCCAACAAGGAGTGGTTGGCCGAGCCGACCAGTCTCCAATCAAGAAGAAATGGGGAGCAGCAAATTATGTCTAACACCCCCGTTCGAATGCCCGTGCCTGCTCCACCAACTGCACGTTGCACCCGCTCGTGCCTACCCGCTCGCTGCATGCTACGCATGCTGCCACTATGCATGCTGCTGCTACACATACGCACGTGCAACTGATTGATTCGCTTGCTGTGTGCCTGCTACATGCTACGCATGCTGCCACTATGCATGCTGCTGCTAGGCATGCTGCTACACCTGCATGCGTCATGCCGCCTGCTGCTACACGCATCACGCCTGCTGCTGTGCATGCTCATGGAAACCGCCTACGCTCGCTTCGCTTCCCGCACGCACACGAGGACCACCTCCGCCTTCGCTCGCTTTTTCACGCCTGCTAATGACAACACTTACAACATGAAGCATTTACTGCAACAAACGTCTGGGAATAGGTGAAACATTTGGAAAATACGTTTGCAACATATGTGTATAGCCTTTGCAACATATGCAACATCCACATAAAACGCTTGCAACATACATCTGAAACGCCCGAAACATTTAAAACATGCACTTGCAACATACATGTATAGTCATTGCAACATATGCAACACCAGATCTACTTTTACAACATCCAGATAAAACACATTGCAGCGTACGTCTAAAACAGCAGAAACATTTGAAACATATATTTGCAATATACATGTATAGCCATTGCAACATATGCAACACCAGATCTAGTTTTGCAACATTCAGATGAACACATGCAACATCCAGATGAAACATACATCTAAAACGTATAAAACATACGGAGGTCCACGCCGTTGCAGAGCTTGATGCCACGGAGTGGCGCGGAGGTCACCGGTTGCGGAGCTTATTGGTGGCACGGACCTTGGAAGTGGCATCGGCAGGCGGATGGAGACGCGGTGGAGGCGGTGAATCCATGCGGACAGGGCACGTGGCACGAGCGGGGGGCGGGGGCACGTGACGTAGGCGGGCGGTGCGGGCCAACACCCTAGGCCATGGCATCGAAGACGTTGCACGCCGAAAGGAGCCACCATGTCCCTGACCCCGAGTGGAATCTTCACTGCACCTAGAAGTGCCCGATGACCACTACAACGACGCCGAGCCATCTCATGGACACAACCCAGCGAGCGTCGCCGTTCTACGCTGCGTTGGAGCCGTCGTCTGAGCCCACGCGACCACGACGTCCTCCTCGCCTTCCCCGGCAGCACACACGCTGAGTCGGTCCATGGGCGCGCAGCAGCCGCAACGCCGAGTCGGTCCATGGGCGTGCGGCAGCCGCAACACCGAGTCGGTCGAGGTGGTGGTGGCGCTTTGCACTCCATGGCTGCGATGAGCGAGGTGGATGGGTTGCGGCGGTGGACGCCCTGCGTGGTGCGGGATAGGGCGCAGCAGCGAGGCAAAGTACGCAGGCAGACGGCGCATGCGACCGCTGCGGCGCGGATGGCGCAGGGGCCGCGGCTGCTACGGGCGGACGACGCGGTGAAAGCGAGTGTCGCGAGTGGGGAAAATATTTAGGAGTGGGAGAACGACGTGTTTCCTGTCGGACGCAATCGATGCATAGGCCCAGGAACGGGGGCGTCCGAACGGACACGCCTGGACGGATGTCCTCGTCAAAGCATTATCGTTTTACATATGTTAGTTGACGATGAATCAATACTTCTCTATATTACACAGTATTGCGGACGGGCAAGGAGCCCGGTGTAAGGCTCAAGGTGGTTGCCCGGTGGTAAGTCCTCAAGGCGAAGAGCTGGCTGGCGGGCCCGGTGGTAAGGCTCCAAGGTGGGGAGCCGGCTGGCGGGGTTTCGAGCCGCCGTCCCACACCTGGCCTCCTGAAGGGCGCTGTTCAAAAAAAAAAATACACAACATAGAATTTAATCTTTGCACAAGGCTCAAATGTGCCATATCAATTATGTTGCTGGCTACTAAAGCATGGTGTCATCCTTGGCAATGAAATCGCTCACAATGACTAAGTTGGTTTCACACTAGAAATTATGAAGAGGTTTTGAGTTTTTTCTGCCCTCTTAAGCAGTAGGTTCCATACAGAGGGAAATAGAGATAACGAATTTTGACATGGACTAAATAGATTGGTGAAGATTTGCTTCAGTGTATAAAACTTGACATTAAGACAACTATCTGGTGCAGTATATATATTTTACATATGCCAGGACATGCAGTAATGAACTTCGTCAGGCTCATGTCTATTGACTCTTGGAATTGGCTGCATATCATTCCTTGTTCGTCATGAAAAATCAGGCCTTCTTTTGCTGAATGTCAAACTTGGCCTTGCTACAGCTATGATCTGCATACCTGCGAATCTACGACTACTGTACGCACTTATAAGCTGCCACTTCTCTATCTAGACCTGCACCTGCACACTTGCATCTATCTTGTTGCAACGAACTCCTTATGAAGTCTGCAAATATCTCAGAAGGAGGCATAGATTACAGAATACTCCTGTTTTCATATTACAGATTACAAACTAAACTGTAAGATAGTTCCTAGTAGTGACCATAAGATTTCAGAAGGAAGAAAAAAGACACCTGCAGTAGCAAGAAAGGTTGCATTCAGTTCAGACATAAACTACATAGATCAAAGTAGCTGGCCAGCTGCATAGATCAAATTAGCTCCTGACAGTACCATGAAAGGGTTCATTGAGTTCAGACCAGTAGTCACGTACCTATATAGATGTAAATGCAGAGAGCAACAAGAGAAATTTCAGTATAGTTCCTGCAGATAACTGATATGGCTTCTGGTAATGGCCTTCTGGGAGCTCCTCAGATCTTGAAGTCGCACTCACAGGAGAGGATGTCCTCGCGACGCTCGTCGCTTGTGACTTTGGCGCGGTCCATCTGCGGGTGGCTGGCTTCGGAGTCGATGACCTGTTCCATGAGGTGGGGCGCGGCCAATATGTTGAGCTAGCAGCAATCCATCCCTGAGTGCCATCACCTCTGCTGTTGGGGCATCCACTGTGTGCTCAAGTATGTGTATGATCAGGATCCATTTGGATCTCTAATAACCACGCCTGTTCCACCGTTTCCATTCTCCTCTCTGAAACTCCCATCGAAGTACGTTGGTTCCAGGCGAAACCAGGTGAATTACAAAGTTCGGTGCATGGTCTGGTCTAAAAATAAGTCTGAATCATCAACTCCCTATCTTGCTAACTGATTACAGCACCTGCTGCAAATTGAGACTAAACAGATCACGTTTGGTCCTTGCACGCCCTTCATGACCAGGCGGCCAGTCGATCCGTGCCTCATGTGCTTAATTAGCTGCTCCAGCCGTACGGAACAGAACAAGAAATACTTGCACGGAACGGTTAATTCCAAAAAAAAAAAGTGCTCTTCTATATATAAACTTATTTAGAGAGGACTCTCTAAGTAGATTTTAGGATAATTTACCACTCGATGTGCTTGTCAAGGATTCATCTTAGCGATACCCACTTACCCAGGCGTATAGAAAATAGTAAATATGCGAACACAAGGTTGACAAGTATTCTTGTGTGTTCGTTTTGTGATGAGTGATTGTCAATGTGATCCACGAAGTAGGTTGAGTGGTGACTAACCCTACCATGGCGAAAGCTATGTGTGCGACATGTCTTTTGGCTTGTGTTGTGCAGGTGTGGAGCTCGGATGCGGTGGTCGACGGCGAGGTGAAGGTCAAGGAGGACGTGCCGTGCCGACGGACCGGGAGCGGTGAAGGACGGACGTGAGGCTTGGACCGAGGGACCCAGAGGCCGGGTGACTAGCCGCGGTGGCTGACACTTGGGACATCAACAAGTGCAAGAAGACATGGGGTGACGGTGTTGACTGGGTCAAGACGGCGGACGCGTGAGTCGAGCGAGGCTCAGGAGGACTTGGCGGGCCGGCCGGTCGAGGACGGCGGTGACACGCGTCGGATGGCGGGGGACGCGTATGGAGTACGCTACTCGCGGACGGTTTGATGGTTTGGACCTCAAAACCATCGGATGGACGGTTTACGGGTTTGGGCCTCAAAACCCGGGCGGAGGTTCCGAGGAGGGACGGACGGCACGTGGCGGCACCGGGGAGTTCGCGTCGAGGCGAAGCTACCGGTGAGAAGGCGCGGTGGCCGTCGGATCAAGATTACACCGGGTTGGACAACAACGCCCTTGGGCTTAGCGGTTCAACTCATTTGTATCCAGGGGCAAAACTGGGAATGTGTAATAGCCCTGTTAAATAGGATGAGGGAGCCCCCATCTTCCTTACCTCCTCCAGTTTTTCATTTTCTCCTTTAGGATTTCTTCCTCTAGTTTGCTTCCATGTATGAGAGAGGTCCACAACTCAAATTGTGACTTGGTTTTGAAGGAATCGGTGGCCGTAACCACCGTATGTCCTCCGGGATTCATGATTTAGTTGTGTTCTTGATGTGATTTTGGTGTTCTTCACGAGCTCCTTTTGTCCCTTCTTGTTTCCCCTCTCATTTCTTCGACTTGGGATGGTTTCGGTTCGTTCTTGTTGCCTTGGATCGATCAGTGACATGAGTAGAAGCTTTCCACCGAAGGAAATCCACTAATTCCTCACGAGATCGCAGATCCGGGCAATTTTAGTTCTTGACCTATTTTTTGGGGTTTTCTTTAATTCCTTCGATTCACGGAGTTAGAGTTTGTCTCGGGCTATGATCTTTTAGAGGTTGCCTTTCTACCCGCTTGTGAACTCTTGTGCAAAGTTTCAAGTCATTTGGAGTTGATTTGATCAAGTTATGGCTTGATTTAATTTTTCCCGAGACTCTGCTCGTTCATACCGGACGTGTCCGATATCATACCGGACGTGTCCGATATTTCTCACTTTGGAGTTTTGAGCTGAAATTTTGTGGAGATCTTCCCTTGGTGTCTAAAGAGCTATGGTTAAAATTTCATGATTTTTGGACACCGTTTGATGGGGTTTCGGATTTTTCTCTTTTGGTCAGCTTGCTGCTGAAAATACCGGACGTGTCCGATATCATACCGGACGTGTCCGATATTTCTCACTTTGGAGTTTTGAGCTGAAATTTTGTGGAGATCTTCCCTTGGTGTCTAAAGAGGTATGGTTAAAATTTTATGATTTTTGGACACCGTTTGATGGGGTTTCGGATTTTTCTCTTTTGGTCAGCTTGCTGCTGAAAATCCCGGACGTGTCCGAGATCATACCGGACGTGTCCGAAAATACCGGACGTGTCCGATATAATACCGGACGTGTCTGATATTTGCAGGAGCAGTGCTGTTTTATTTTGGGAGTTTGCTCGTTTGGGCTTCGATCCTTGTTCCGTTTGCTCTGTGGTGACCCGTTGTGTTCTGAGGGAGTATCCACCCTTCTCTAGGGTCGTGGTCATCAAGTCTTTCATGAATGCTTTTTTGGGGATTGATGTTGGGACAGTGGTTGAAAATTTCGGAAGAAATTTGAGGCTCCCATTCACTCCCCCTCTGGTCGCCGTTTCCGGTCCTTCAATTGGTATCAGAGCCGGTTAAGGATCATTCCACCTTAATCGGTCAGTGATCCACGAAGGCGACATGGAGCGTGGTTCCGGCAAACCACCGCACTTTGATGGGTCCAACTATCCTTATTGGAAGATCCGCATGTCTGCGCATCTCCAGAGGATTGATTGGCTCGTCTGGGAAATTTGCGAGGATGCTACTTACGTTGTGCTCCCTGTCGCGGCTCGTACCACCCAGGATCACAAGGATCGGCACAACGCAAATAGCAAAGCTCGCAGTGTGCTTTTCTCAAGTCTTTCGCTCTCTGAGTTCGAGCGTGTCTCCGATTGTACTACAGCTCGAGAGATCTGGGTGAGGCTTCAGAGCTATCACGAGGGGACCGCACAGGTCAAGACCAGACTCTACGAGACGTACAAGCGCGAGTACGAGAACTTCTCTCAGCTTGATGGCGAGTCCATCGATGCCATGTTTTCCCGCTTTCAGACTATCGTCAACAAAATGAAAGCGAACAAGGCCAACCTACCTTATAGTGATCATGAGAGGGCGCTCAAGCTTCTCTATGCCCTTGATCGAAAGGTATGGGATGTGAAGGTGTCGGCGATCATCGAGTCCGCCAACTACGACACCCTCACCGTTGATGAGCTTTTCAGCAAGCTCAAGTCCACAGAGATCGACTACCAAACCCAAGCCAAGCTCAAGAATCCCTCTGCACCAACCATGGCTTTGGTCTCAGGTAGTGGTTTAAGTTCATTGACTAACCCTTCACAAGCTTCTTTCTCTTTGTCGTGCTTGATGTCAGTCACAGAGGAGCAGCTGGAGTCTCTTGGGGATGATGAGTTGGCACTCGTCATCAGTCGGTTCTCTCGGTTTCACAACAACCGTTTGAATCGCCGACGCAGTGGTGGCCCGAAGGAGGGATGCTATGGATGTGGAGATCCGGACCACTTCGTCGCGCACTGCCCCAAGAAGAAGCCCTTCATCAACAAGTACGACTCCGGCAAGCGCAAGGATAAGCGCGACTACACCTCTGGCAAGCACAAGGCCAAGGGCGGTTTCGACAAGGAGGCGATCAAGAAGGTGTACTGCAGGAAGGCCAAAGCTCAAGAACGCGCCATCCTCGCCTCCCTCAGCGACCTCGACGACGACTCCAACGATGATCACTCTTCTTGTCCCTCGACCGACGATGAGTCCGAGAAGAAGCGCGAGGACAAGCTCAACGGCCTCTGCTTTGTCGCCGGTGCAAACCGTGGTGGGTTTTGCACTATGGCGGTTGACGGTGGAGCAAAGCTCAAAAAGGACGTCGACGTCGATGACGACGAAAACGAGGTACCGCCCACACTTGACTCACTTATGCTTGAGCTTGATACTATGAATGATACATTGATGAGTCAAGATAAGTTGCTTAAGCATGCTGCCCGCGAGAGAAAAGAGTTTAAGGACCAGCTAGAGGTTGCTTTGAAGGAGTTGGAGCTTGCCAAGAGTGGTGTAGTGGTGTCAGAGGAGGAGGAGTGCGATGAGTGTGCTATACACATGTCTAACCTCTCTGACTTGCAATCCAAGTATGCTGTTTTGCTTGATGAATGTGATGAGCTGAAGTCTCGTTCTGGGTTGCTCGGTGCATGCAAGTCCTGCTCAGGCTTGCAATCTGAGTTGGCAGAGAAGGTTACCAAACTTGCTGAGTTTGAGAAGGCCAACTCAGATAGCACCACCACTACATGTGTTCGATGTGAAGCTTTGGTGTTGGAGCTTGAGTCCTGTAGGCACGACAAGATGGGAACCGAGGAAGAAAACACACAACTTCGGTCCATCTTGAGCTGGGTGTCGTGCAGTGAGCCTCAGTTGGGCATGATGGTGAGCCAGTTCAGGCGGGGAACTGACTCATCGGGAGTAGGCTTTGCTATAGGTGGGAAGGGTGAGCATGTCTATGGCAAGGTTGGTGAACATAGTGGTTTGAACCCAAGTGAGAAACCCACCAACACTCCCAAATTGATCAAGATCCCTCCACCAGAGTCTACCAAGCCTATGATCAAAGATGGTGTGTTTGAAGAACCACCAAAAGCTCCACCATCCAAGCAAGTTTTGGTTCCCAAACCGAACCACTTTCGGAACTCACTCGATACTCTACCCAACATCTCTAGTGCACCCCTTCCTAAAACCAAAAAGCCTCAGAGAGTGAACCACATCCACAAGAGAGTGAGTCAACCATCATCCAAGAGAGAGGTGAGGTACCACTGTGACTATTGCCATAGAGATGGTCATTTGGCTGAGTTTTGCTTTAGGAGGAAGAGAGATGAGCGGCGCGAGTACGAGTTGAACAACCGGAATATGTACCGTCCTCCCCATGGCGTACATGTACCGCCTGTTCAGAGGCACAATGTTAGGCCTAGAGGTGCAATGCCTCAAGGTGCTAGGCCTCAGGTGGCGAGACCACATGGTGGTCGTGCCCGGCGTGGCCCAAGTCATGACCTATATGACTCTGGACCTCGCGACGGTGGCTTTCAGTCCCACACTCCTAGCGGACCACATTTTCCCCCACGTGGTGATCGCTTCTCTCCAATGGGACATGGCATGTATGGTGTTTTTCCTAACACTTTTCCAGGGCAAATGACTCAACACTGGTATTCTCCTCATTTCACTAACCCCAGTGTTGTGCCATTTGCTCACCCCCTGTCTTTCTATTGATGCAGAGCGGAGGCCTGGAGAACACGTGGCTTGTTGATTCCGGCTGTTCGCACCACATGACCGGAAGTTCCAAATGGTTCTCCAGCCTCGACCCCATGCAATACAAGGAGTACATCACATTTGGGGACAATAGCAAAGGTAAGGTGTTGTCTCGTGGGACCATTCGGGTCAATGAGTCTTTTATCTTGAAGGACGTTGCTTTGGTTTCAAGCCTGCATTTCAATTTGCTCTCTGTTTCACAACTCCTTCAAGATGGGTTTGAGGTGCGCTTTAAGACTGGACTTTCTCGTGTGCTCGATTCTCAGGGACATCTAGTTTGTCAGATCGTTCCTTTCGGTCGAGTTTTCAGAGCTGATTTCTCTCAGTCTTTCGGTTCTTCTCGCTGTTTGGTTGCCGGATCTTCTTCTGATTTGTGGAAGTGGCATAGGAGACTTGGTCACTTGAGCTTCGATCTCCTAGTGAGGTTGAGTTCTCTTGACATGATCCAAGGATTGCCCAAACTTAAGTTTGAGAAGGATCTGGTATGCCATCCCTGTCGCCATGGAAAGATGGTGGCTGCTTCCCATCCTCTAGTGACTCAGGTCATGACCACGAGACCCGGTGAGCTACTGCATATGGACACTGTTGGTCCGGCTCGGGTTCGGTCAGAGGGAGGGAAGTGGTACGTTCTAGTGATCGTGGATGATTTTTCTCGTTATTCTTGGGTGTTTTTCATGGAGGGCAAGGACGAAGCGTTTTCTCATGCTCGTGACTTGATCTTGAGGTTGCAAACTGAGTTACCAAAGAATGCCATACGAGCTATCCGTAGTGACAATGGCACTGAGTTCAAAAACTCACAGTTTGACACCTTCTGTGCTTCCTTGGGTCTTGAACATCAGTTTTCTTCGCCCTATGTCCCTCAGCAAAATGGTGTTGTTGAGCGCAAAAATCGGACTTTGGTTGAAATGGCCAGGACGATGCTTGATGAGCATAGGACTCCTAGGCATTACTGGGCCGAAGCCATCAACACCGCCTGCCATGTTTCAAACCGCATTTTTCTTCGTGCTTTCTTGAAGAAGACATCCTACGAGTTGCGGTTTGGGCGTCCACCCAAGGTGAGTCATTTTCGAGTCTTTGGTTGCAGGTGTTTCATTCTTAAGCAAGGTAATCTTGACAAGTTTGAATCTAGATCTTCGGACGGTATATTTCTCGGTTACGCTTCTCATTCACATGCGTACCGTGTGCTTAATCTTGAGACTAACCGTGTCGTGGAGACTTGTGAAGTCACCTTCGACGAAACCATGCCCTCTTCTGTTTCCGTCCTTGAACGTGCAGGTGATGAAGAGATGGGTGACAGCATTTTCGTTGAGGACGACGACGACGCCGATTGGGATGATCCCAAGCCATCTCAACCAGCTGCACCGATTGAGCCAGCTTCAACTACCTCGGCTCATGGCCCCGAGCCCTCCACCTCTACTTCATGGGGTCCGTGCGAGCCGCTTCCTCAATCGACTGAGGAGGCCCCAGCTATGGATGAGGGGGAGGCGACTTCGTCTTTGGGTGCACCTCGACACATCCAGCGACGCCATCCTCCTCAGACCATGATTGGCGACATCGACGAAAGGGTAACGCGTTCCAAGTCTTATCATATTTCCCATTTCGCTCATTCTGCTTTCGTAGCTTCTTTTGAGCCTCGAGATATTGGACACGCACTATCTAATGCCGATTGGGTTAATGCTATGCACGAGGAGTTAGAGAACTTTGAGTGGAACCAAGTGTGGGTTTTAGTTCCACCTCCACTAGAGTGCCACCCCATAGGTACAAAGTGGGTTTACAAGAACAAGCAGAGTGAGGATGGGGTGGTGGTGAGAAACAAGGCGAGATTAGTGGCTCAGGGTTTTTGCCAAAAAGAGGGAATAGACTATGAAGAAACCTTTGCTCCTGTTGCCCGTCTAGAAGCCATTAGGATTCTTTTAGCATTTGCAGCTTCGAAAGGGTTCAAGCTGTATCAGATGGATGTAAAGAGTGCCTTCTTGAATGGGTACATAGAGGAAGAGGTTTATGTGAGGCAACCCCCTGGCTTTGAAAATCCAAAGTACCCCAACCATGTTTTTAAACTCCACAAAGCCTTGTATGGTTTGAAACAAGCCCCGAGAGCCTGGTATGAGCGTTTAAAAGCTTTCTTGCTTGATAAGGGTTTTATGATGGGTTCCGTAGATAAGACTTTGTTCCTCCTCAAGCAAGGCACAGATATCCTTTTGGTTCAGATATACGTGGATGATATAATCTTTGGTGGCTCTTCTCATGCTCTTGTTGCCAAGTTTTCAGATACTATGAGCAGGGAATTTGAGATGAGCATGATGGGTGAATTGACTTTCTTCCTCGGGCTGCAAATCAAGCAAACTCATGAGGGGACGTTCGTGCACCAAGGCAAGTACACCAAGGATGTGCTCAAGAAATTTGATATGGGTGAGGCCAAGCCTCTTTCGACGCCCATGTCAACCACGACGGCCCTGGATGAGGACAAGGAGGGAGAAGCCGTGGACCAGAAGGAATACCGAAGCATGATCGGGTCCCTACTGTACCTAACGGCGACGAGACCAGACATCCAGTTCGTAGTCTGCTTGTGCGCGCGCTTTCAGTCTTCGCCGCGCACGTCTCATCGTCAAGCCATCAAGCGGATCCTCAGGTACCTTCGTTTCACACCCGAGTTTGGTCTTTGGTTTTCAGCCTCCTCCTCTCTTTCTCTTTGCGAGTATTCTGATGCAGATTATGCTGGTTGTCGTGTTGAGAGGAAGTCCACTTCGGGGACTTGTCAGTTTCTTGGATCTTCTCTTGTGTCTTGGTCTTCTCGCAAGCAGTCTAGCGTCGCCCAATCCACCACAGAAGCTGAGTATGTTGCTGCTGCTGCTTGTTGTTCCCAGTTGCTTTGGATGATAGCTACTCTGAGAGACTTTGGGTTAGAGTTTAGGCGAGTGCCTTTGTTTTGTGATAGCACCAGTGCCATAAGTGTAGCCAAAAACCCAGTCCTTCACTCAAAGACAAAGCACATAGAAGTTCGCTTTCACTTCTTGCGTGACCACTATGAGAAAGGTGATATCGATCTGCACCACATTGATACCCAAAACCAGCTCGCAGATATCTTCACCAAACCACTTGACCAAGCCCAGTTTGCTCGCTTGCGAGGGGAGCTTGGAGTTTGTTTCCCTTTTTAGAGGAGGAGAATTTTGGTTTTTGTATTCTAGTTTTGCTTTTCTTTGTAGTTTAGCCTTTGTTTTTGTTTTTATATCATACTTGCATATCATATCATCATGTATCATATTGCATCATGAGCTTCATCCTTATAGTAGCTAGATTGACACTATGCTCTTGTTGGGGATGTTATGGATATACATGATGTGCTTTTGGCTTAGGCTCCTCTTGATCAATTGATGCATGTTATGAGCTAAGCTTGTTTTCCAAACTGTGAACTTGATTAAAACTTGTTGAAACATGAAATGTGTTCACCACTACTTGTGGCACTAGCATGTGTAGAATGTGTTGAGATCTTTTTCTTGCTTCATGTATATGCTTAGTTGCTACGGCTCATACTTTGAGTTACACACTTGCTTGAGAAACTTGAATTTGTGCTAAAACTTGAAAATCAAACTAAGTGATTTGAAAAGATCGGGATGGGTCTGTACTATCCTATATCAGAGTATCGAGACAGCTCCAAATTGCACTTATTGGTGAACTTGAGCTCTGTAATGGATACCGAGATCATTGTCTTAAGCTTCTGATTGCTTTTGGCATAGGCTTGACATGGTCGCTAAGTCAGGTTTTGGTGGCACAGATAACCTCCCGCACACACTTGTCTGACAAACTTTGGTAATAAGCTGCATAACTCTGATAAATTTCAATTGGTGTCTAAATTTTGATCAAACCACAAGTTTGTCTCATGACATGATGTGTGAACTTTGTTTGGGGTAGTTCACTTTGCATACATGTGTAGCACAAGGTCGATCTCCTGTCTATTTTTGCTATGTGCTCCTTTGGTGGTGAACCCTCTTTTAAAATTGCTCAAACTTGATCAAAATTGCTTAAATGCCATATTTCGTCTCATTTGGTCACTTTGAGCATTTGCTAGCACTTGTATGTGTTGCTCTATATACATGACAGCATCAACTAGAGCCTCTTTTCAATCTACTTACTATAATCTTGAAGCTTCTGCATTCGTGCATTTCTCCATTCATAGCATGATTTGAGGGGGAGATGCAGTCTTTGGGCTCTAGCTTGATAAGTGCATGTGTCAACAAGGGGGAGAAGTTTCCACACTCACAATGTCACCTAAAGTTGAGCGATATACATTCATTTGAGAGAGATTGCACTTGTTCAGGGGGAGTTGCATTTGAGGTGTTGTGCTAGATGTGTTGAGCCTTTGCCTCTTCTGGAGGGTCTAGCAGTTTTTCAGTTTTTCGAGCTTTGCGAGTGGTGTTGAGCCCGTTGCCTCTTCTTGAGGGCTAGCTTTGTTTTACTTGGTTGCGTCGAGCCGTTGCCCATATCTTTGGGGACCAAGTTTTGCTCATTTTCAAATGACCCGGTTCTTGGCTTTTCTTTGGCTTTTGGTCATTTGGGTGAGTTCTTTCTTTTCTCTTCTTCTTCTTTTTCTTTTGCTCAAGCTGTTCGTGTATTGGTGTTGACAATGCACTCATCAAGGGGGAGATTGCGAACACAAGGTTGACAAGTACCCTTGTGTGTTCGTTTTGTGATGAGTGATTGTCAATGTGATCCACGAAGTAGGTTGAGTGGTGACTAACCCTACCATGGCGAAAGCTATGTGTGCGACATGTCTTTTGGCTTGTGTTGTGCAGGTGTGGAGCTCGGATGCGGTGGTCGACGGCGAGGTGAAGGTCAAGGAGGACGTGCCGTGCCGACGGACCGGGAGCGGTGAAGGACGGACGTGAGGCTTGGACCGAGGGACCCAGAGGCCGGGTGACTAGCCGCGGTGGCTGACACTTGGGACATCAACAAGTGCAAGAAGACATGGGGTGACGGTGTTGACTGGGTCAAGACGGCGGACGCGTGAGTCGAGCGAGGCTTAGGAGGACTTGGCGGGCCGGCCGGTCGAGGACGGCGGTGACACGCGTCGGATGGCGGGGGACGCGTATGGAGTACGCTACTCGCGGACGGTTTGATGGTTTGGACCTCAAAACCATCGGATGGACGGTTTACGGGTTTGGGCCTCAAAACCCGGGCGGAGGTTCCGAGGAGGGACGGACGGCACGTGGCGGCACCGGGGAGTTCGCGTCGAGGCGAAGCTACCGGTGAGAAGGCGCGGTGGCCGTCGGATCAAGATTACACCGGGTTGGACAACAACGCCCTTGGGCTTAGCGGTTCAACTCATTTGTATCCAGGGGCAAAACTGGGAATGTGTAATAGCCCTGTTAAATAGGATGAGGGAGCCCCCATCTTCCTTACCTCCTTCAGTTTTTCATTTTCTCCTTTAGGATTTCTTCCTCTAGTTTGCTTCCATGTATGAGAGAGGTCCACAACTCAAATTGTGACTTGGTTTTGAAGGAATCGGTGGCCGTAACCACCGTATGTCCTCCGGGATTCATGATTTAGTTGTGTTCTTGATGTGATTTTGGTGTTCTTCACGAGCTCCTTTTGTCCCTTCTTGTTTCCCCTCTCATTTCTTTGACTTGGGATGGTTTCGGTTCGTTCTTGTTGCCTTGGATCGATCAGTGACATGAGTAGAAGCTTTCCACTGAAGGAAATCCACTAATTCCTCACGAGATCGCAGATCCGGGCAATTTTAGTTCTTGACCTATTTTTTGGGGTTTTCTTTAATTCCTTCGATTCACGGAGTTAGAGTTTGTCTCGGGCTATGATCTTTTAGAGGTTGCCTTTCTACCCGCTTGTGAACTCTTGTGCAAAGTTTCAAGTCATTTGGAGTTGATTTGATCAAGTTATGGCTTGATTTAATTTTTCCCGAGACTCTGCTCGTTCATACCGGACGTGTCCGATATCATACCGGACGTGTCCGATATTTCTCACTTTGGAGTTTTGAGCTGAAATTTTGTGGAGATCTTCCCTTGGTGTGTAAAGAGCTATGGTTAAAATTTCATGATTTTTGGACACCGTTTGATGGGGTTTCGGATTTTTCTCTTTTGGTCAGCTTGCTGCTGAAAATACCGGACGTGTCCGATATCATACCGGACGTGTCCGATATTTCTCACTTTGGAGTTTTGAGCTGAAATTTTGTGGAGATCTTCCCTTGGTGTCTAAAGAGCTATGGTTAAAATTTCATGATTTTTGGACACCGTTTGATGGGGTTTCGGATTTTTCTCTTTTGGTCAGCTTGCTGCTGAAAATCCCGGACGTGTCCGAGATCATACCGGACGTGTCCAAAAATACCGGACGTGTCCGATATTTGCAGGAGCAGTGCTGTTTTATTTTGGGAGTTTGCTCGTTTGGGCTTCGATCCTTGTTCCGTTTGCTCTGTGGTGACCCGTTGTGTTCTGAGGGAGTATCCACCCTTCTCTAGGGTCGTGGTCATCAAGTCTTTCGTGAATGCTTTTTTGGGGATTGATGTTGGGACAGTGGTTGAAAATTTCGGAAGAAATTTGAGGCTCCCATTCACCCCCCTCTGGTCGCCGTTTCCGGTCCTTCAAAATACATGTGAGACATCTATCGTGCACTGATCTTGCCCAATATAGTTACCGATCTGCTATCTTCCGCAGCAGATTGTTGCACAGGCTGACAGGCACACAGCATACATGGACCAACCCCATGCTAACAAGTTTCATAAGCTACATAAAAACGGTGAATCCTAGCAAAATATCTTCCTAGAAATATCTAGTTTAGAAGGTTGTGGCAAAGGCTGAGACATGAATCCGAGGACAAATTCTATACATCATATTTAGGAACAGCGACCTTTAAAGTTTAACCTTCAAGAACACAGCCTACAAAAGACTACTCATTTGTAGTCGAGGTCATATCCGCTAGGGGTTTTTATATGAAATTCAGAGAGAGGTGTAGTTCTAGTCACAGGACGTGGCCACATAGAATCTGTGTCGCTATCATCATTTGTGCTTGGATGCCTCCATTCAGCCTCAAGTACAGGCCATATGTAATTGAAGAAACTTGGTGAAAACATCCACACAAAAAATCCAATGAAGTAGTTATGCTGTGTCAGAAAGAACCTGTTTTGCTTGATCGTATCGACGTTAGCATTGACAGTTGCAATGAATCCAGAACCATCACTCGGCCTGAGCACAAACACCTATTCCCAAATGCAACAGTGTTATATAAATGGACACCTGTACTATGGATGTAAGGATGTTGAATCATCCCAACTGCATAACACAACTAGTGCAGCATACCTCAAAAACCATTCCTCCAGGGTGTTCTACAGCACACTCCGCCTTGTCCAAAATCAATTCATGGAACTGGCAGGATCAAAATAAAACCATCAGGCACCCTATGTTTTTTTCAAACATGCAACAGAGATGCATATCTTTGTATTAAAAGTGCACTATGTTGGCATAGTGATTCTTGCAACCCTGAAATAACCAAACAAAGCTGTCCAAATTTATGGTATTTATTAAATTTATAGAAAATAGAAAATATTAAAGTTATTGGCCTCCCGAAGTCTGAACTGTCTTCCGGAAAAATTGCCACTTGCCTACTGAAGCAATTGCTTTCAAAATATTTAATGGTACAAACAAGTAACATAAATATGGCTATATAGCTTTTGACACGACGTCATAATGATATGGGAAACAAAACAAATTAATGTTAAATTGAACTATGCAGATATAGCCCATTAAGATTCTTCTTAGAAAAAAGAGCAAATTCTACAGTTGCTATTTGTGCTTCAGATATTTGAATCGTCTGGAGTAGGTTTTAATTCATTGTCAATTGCTCGTATAGCATGTGTTTGTTCTCTTAAATCTTAATGCAATGATGTCAACTCTCCTACATATTGAAAGAATATTTCAAGAGAAAAAAATTGTATTTTTCCTAAATTCATATGAACATATGATGTACTTTATGTAATTTTTACATTTTATTAAAAATATATAAAACATGTTACACGTGCAAAACTATGTTGTTTCACGTTGTACAAAAAGGAATAAACAATTGACACAAAAACACACTAAGCCTTTCTGTACAGATAGATCTGTTTTCCTTTTGTAGCACCGTGCACATATGGACAATTTTGCAGGTGGACATGTGTTTACATGATGAGCATGCATACATTTCACTGAAAGGGCATGCTTTTATGCCAAGGAGAGTAAGTGTGAATTTTAGAATTCTTGAAATGTACGAAATGGGACTTCAACCAAGTTAAGTGCATTAAGGATGAAAGGGAGTATCTCTTGGTGAAGGAGGATGAGATCCGACATCGATGGCAAGAGTATTTTGACAAATTGTTCAATGTTGAGAATACGGACACAATCTTTCAGTTGGATGACTCTTTTGATGACACCAATAGGCGCTTTGTGCGGAGAATCCAAGAATCTGAGGTCAGAGAGGCGTTGAAAATGATGAAAGGAGGTAAGGCTATGGGACCAGATGGTATCCCAATCGAGGTGTGGAGATGTCTTGGGGACATAGCTATAGTATGGCTAACCAAGCTGTTCAACCATATTTTTCGATCGAACAAGATGCCTGACGAGTGGAGGAGAAGTATATTGGTACCGATCTACAAGAATAAAGGGGATATTCAAAGTTGTACTAATTACCGTAGAATTAAGTTGATGAGCCATACTATGATGCTATGGGAGAGAGTTATCGAGCATCGATTGAGAGCAATAACGCGGGTCTCTGTGAACCAATTTGGTTTTATGCCCAGAAGATCAACCATGGAAGCCATTTTCTTAATAAGACAAGTTATAGAGCAGTATAGGGAGAAGAAGAAGGACCTACACATGTTTTTTATTGACTTGGAGAAGGCTTATGATAAAATACCAAGGAATGTTATGTGATGGGCTTTGGACAAACATAAAGTCCCAACGAAGTACGTCGGGCTCATTAAGGACATGTACAACAATGTTATGACTAGTGTTCGAACAAGTGATGGAGACACGGATGACTTTCCGATTAGGATAGGACTACATCAAGGGTCAACTTTGAGCCCTTATCTGTTTGCCTTAGTGATGGATGAGGTCACAAGGAACATACAAGGGGACATCCCTTGGTGTATGCTTTTCGCGGACGATGTAGTGCTAGTTGATGAAAGGCGAACAGGAGTGAATCAGAAACTGGAGTTATGGTGGGATAGTAACGTGAAGAGAGGAAGATGAAGACCGAAGTTGACTTGGGTAGAGGCAATAAAATGAGACTTGAAAGGATGGAATATACCCAAAGACTTAGCCTTAGATAGGAGTGCTTGGAAGACAGCTATTCACGTGCCTAAACATTGATTGCTTCTGCTGGGTTTCAACTCTAGGCTACCCCAACTTGTTTGGGACTTAAATGCTTTGTTGTTGTTGTTGTTGTTGAAATGTACGAAATCTTATAGTTGAATTTCATGTTTCCTTACCTCTCTTGCTATAGCTAGAAGAAACAATGCCTTGTTGCGCGTGTGTTTGTGTGATGGTGTGTGTGTTGTGTAAGGGTCTCACCCTTTTTTCTTCTTTATACAATAAAAACAGTTCTGTGTTTTCAAAAAAATGATGCAAATTAGCATGTACATGATGCTAATATTGATCGTACCTGTTGAACCAATTCAAGAAGAAGGATGTGTGATAACACTGGGGCGGGGGGCTCTAGCATTTAACTTCATGAGGAAAAGTTTTTAAACTGGATTGCGCTAACCAAAATAAACGAAGACACAAGCCTATGGTATATGCAGACATTTTGCAAATCACTCATTAAAAAATGTCTGAAAACCTAAGATTTAATGTTGTGATTACATTTCAAATGGAAAATAAAATGAAAAGGATACCAGTTCAATGCTTGTACAGTAAATAATTATTTTGAGATTTAATATTCACGCACATAATGACATCCCCAGCAATATTGTCGACTACTAGCTACAAAAATTGTCCATGTCATACATAAAAAACACAATAGATGACCCCTAAAAAAGACTAGATAGCATGTTCTTCTAATTTAATAAATGGATCCACAGTTAAATAGGATATTAGACTAAGTACTTGCTACATATTAGTAGCTAGCAGTATTCTCTCTTCCTTTATTTTTCCCCATGTAGGACAAGTAATAAAATGGATCAACCGGTAGCTAGCTGACCGTGATAATTTAATAGTGACATTCAAATTATGGTACCCAGGAATAACAATTTGGGTCCTAGGCTCCTTCCTAGGTGCGCGCACGCACGCGTGCGCAACAAACAAACAAACAAACACACACAACCATATTTGCACAAGATACTGCAAACTATTCGCACATGCAAGTTAGCTTTTGCAAAGCTTTGCATAAATAAATCAGATTCCTCGCTAAAAAGTAGATAATTCCCAGGTTATATATCCCTAATGTGACAAAACCCTAGGTACCATGGTATGTATCATTTAACCTCAAGTTTATGGCCCTAGTGTTCCACAAAACCAGCCACCTTTTTTCCTAGAATAATGTGGGTCGCAAATACAGAATGTCATGGTTCAAATGATAAATCCAAACAACCATATCATTCCATACCTTATATCCACATCAGATTTGAGATAAGATGTAAAAGGGTGGAGTTTTGTAAAACTCTAGTATAGTAAAACCTGGGTGTAAGTGGCACGTGCCATATAACCTAGGGTTCTTGACACCACACAAAAGCCTGGGTTTATGAAGTTTACTCTTGTTTTATACTTTCTCAAAAAAAAATGATGGCTCATCTTAACTCTCAAGTGTAGAGAACCTTTTTTTTTCTTTGAACCTTGTACGGTCATACAAGCATATACTCTTTTCCTAACGAATAAGGAGACATCTTCAGAATTAGTCCTGACTTAGCATCAGAAACTCAGAACTCAAAATTGTGGGACATACACAGTAAAAAAATAATATTTCAACCTGTAATTATTGTTCATTGTTTTGCAAGTTAATTATTCAGTGATAAGCTCCAATCCCACCATCAGAACGAATAGATATATGCCCCCATTCAAAATCCAGCTGCCCTTACGAGTCATTATTTCTATAACACGAAAAGGCAGGTGTTCCTAAACGTGAAAGCATGTGCAAACACGACAACTTTGAAAATAACAGAGGTCAGCCTTAGATCCTTTGCCTGAATGAAATATTGAAATGTCATGGTAGAGCTCGAATCGAAATGAGTGCTTGATTTTGCAGGATAACCATGAGAAAACTAAATTTCTTTGAAAACAAACTTCACAAAATATATAGAACCTCTTGTGCATTGGACAAAGCAACTCCATCAAGCGTTGAAATAAGATCACCACCTTTGATTCCAGAAAATGCTGCTGGGGATCCATCAAAAACCTATCAAAACATTATCGGGATAAGCGCGAACACAAACAATAGTTACTTAGTGTTTAATCTCAAAAGGGTCACTCATTTTTCACAAATAGTTGTAACTATCGTTTTTTGTGTTTGCACTCAAGCAATTAATAATATTTTTTTTCTCGAACAGCGCAGGAGAACTGCACGTCATTTCATTAAGGTAGAAAAAATGTTACAAGGGTCTAAGAGACCCAACTCACACACCCCACACCTAGGACACTAAGTTACAGACTCGCCACACAAATAACAGAAATGACCAAAAAACTCCGTACTTTAAGCTCCAGCAGGCAACGACCTAAATACAAGTTCATAGAGTTTGGAGGCCCCAACCGAGCACCAGAGCCCTCCCTCTGTGTTAATAGCCCTAAGGACCTACTGAACGCTTGGCCTCTTATTATCAAAGACACAAGAGTTGCGATGCCTCCAAATCTCGTAACTCACCAAAATTATCAAGGAGTTGAGGCCTCTACACGCTTCCTTGGGGACAGCTGCAGTTGACCTCTTCCACCACCCCGAGAAACGGGTCACAGTAAGCTGTGGAGCCAACTGCAGCAGTCCTAACTGTTGTAGAACTAGGGACCAAACTTGTCAAGCGAATACACAACCCACTAGCAAATGAATTAATAACATATTTTCTGGCTAAGTATCAAACCTAACATGAATTTATATGAACTTATATAAACTTTAAACGATTCATTAAATATAATTGGGCGATTAAAATACAAAGGATTTGGGAAAAAAACCGCCATGCTTTACATGGAGACCAAAAGGTCAAATGCTTCTCCACTGTCATACTCAGATGTAACAAATGATTCCTAGAGTACAGTGCATTTTACACAAATTATTTTTCAACAAATGGGAGTAGTATGCTCTCCTCCTCCCCAACACACACAGTCATGAAAGCTATGAAATCAAATAAAAGCAACCCTAACAAAAGAAGGAAACTAAAACCATAAAATAAGCTGATAAACAGTGACAGCCAGCGCTTCCATCATCAGATTCAGATTAATCCTGCTGGAGAACAGCAAAATTAGTGCCTGGTAACCACTTTACCAGACAATCTGGCAAGTGTCAAAATACCAAGACTATTTGTCTGAAATAAAATGAAATTTTCAATTTGATAATCATAACAATTCAGTCTCTACCAAGTTTATTGCCAAATTCATGGTGATTGCCTGGTTACTCCCAACGCATTGTCTCGTCACTTCCTCTAAAGCTGCCATGTAATAGAAACATAAGTATGATCCTACCCTCCCAATGCATAGTGTATTGGTGTTTGTTTCTTAATATTCCCAAAGCAGTTAACTATTGTATGATGTTGTGGTTGACCCAAAACAAGTATCATGTGGAATAATACCATCCCAATGCTATTGTGTATTTTCCACTGGTCAGATGTCATGGCCAAGCTATATATCCATGAAGATGCAGCTTTCCTCTCATTAGTTTACTGCCAACTCAGGAAAAAAAAAGTGGTACCTAATCAATGTACATGATACTTCCCACTGGGAGAAACCATATAAATCCATATCAGACCAATTACAAACCTTCTATATTCTACAAGACAGGTTTATCTAATGCTACACATACATTACCTGATGGCGGTTAACACCAGAATAAGAAAGCCACGAACAGCTGCTCTGAGAATATAGTTTCTTAATTACTTCTCCCCTATTTATTTATTTATTTCAGTTGAGAGATACTTAGCAACCATGGCCAGAACTACATCTTCCTTTATCTCTAGCACCAGCACAAAATAAATTGCAACAGAAATTGAAAATCAGTGATCTAAAAGAAATAAGGGCGCAAATCAGCCTTCCTCAGGCCGGAATGCAGGTGTGCCTACTCTGCTTCCCAAAGTCATGGTTATCAAGATTTGGATAATGGAAGAAGAAACAATGTTGCACGCCTTGTGAAATGCAGTAACTTAGACATGTTATGTTTAGATAAACCTATTGTTCCAAATTTCTGATGGTAATTTAGCAGTTCTAGTTTCACCCATAATGTTTTTCCTAGCGAGATGAGTTTAGATTTAAGAACTATAAAAAATCAAAACAGTACCCAACCAATTTGTTTGAGCACAACTAGGGTAACCTGTAACCGTTCCTGCCTCAGAATTTGCTCAACAATCATCATATATTCACAAAACAATCACATCTAAATAGAATAAGAATAGCAACAGAAATACAGAGAACACTGCAGGGAAAAATCAAATGTTTTGCAACAAAATTCACCATTTCCACATAAATGCCATGTGTACGTGGAGATTTTTTTTAATTTTAACACTTTTTATAAACTAATTTTAAATCTAACACTTTTTTTTTCAAAACTAACACTATTGGCCGCGCCTATTGTCATGGCGCGGCGAAAAGTCTGTGCCGCACCATGCATGGTGGCGCGGCGGGTGGCTGACATGGCGACGACCGCAAAGGCTGACCGGTGACGTGGCTGGGCCTGTCGCGCCACCGATCTTGGCGCGGCAGTGCCGCGCCCTGATCCGTGGCGCGACAGAGTCGAATAAAAGCCCCGCGTCCAGTCCCGCCTGCCCGAGCAGCAAGGCCGCCTGGCCGCCGCGCCCGCGCCCGCCCGCTCTGGCCCGCCGCCGAGCACGCCGGCCGCCGCACCACGAACGCCGGCACGCCACGGCCGCTGGCCGCTGCGCCCGCACGCTTTCACGCCACCCCCTCCGGCCACGCACGGCGGCTGCCCGCCGCGCCTGCCGAGGCCAGCGCCCGCGCCTCCCGGCCCGGTCTAGCGCGTCACCGCCGCGAGGTACTCCCCTAGTATATTTGTTGATTGAATCGACATTGTTAGTATAGTAAGTTAGTAAAATAAATAAAATTAGTATAATTAGTAAAGTATAGTTAGTAAAGTTAGTTAGTTTAGTTAGTATAGGTAATATAATAAGTTAGTATATATAGTAAAGTTAGACAGTTTAGTTAGTACAGTTAGTGAGTCTAGTTATACATTGGATTTAGTCTAATTAGTTGTTGTAGTAAGTTAATATTAGATTATTTAGTATAATTATAGTTAGAATATGTATTAATATTACTATGGACATTACGTACGACGATTTCGACGATTTGATGAAGTTTCTTGAAATGCTTTTATAGATGGATTGTTGTGTTAGAGTTTTATACAAAGG
This sequence comes from Miscanthus floridulus, assembly GCF_019320115.1. Taxonomy (NCBI): domain Eukaryota; kingdom Viridiplantae; phylum Streptophyta; class Magnoliopsida; order Poales; family Poaceae; genus Miscanthus; species Miscanthus floridulus. The sequence continues at coordinate 181,806,058 of NC_089587.1, read as the reverse complement.
AAGTGTTAGAAGAGAAGATGGTATGTTTGAGGATATGGAAAAAGAATTGGAATGGTTTGATGAACCTCCTAGCTTTAATGACCTTTGTGTCCGTTTGAATGCAAAGTTTGGCGATGATTTCACACTGAAGGGGAGGTTTGATACTGGGAAGATTAGGGCACACTATGTCCTCATGCCCTTGCGCGACCCTGCTCACTGGTCCCGCTACACTAGGGTGCTCCAAGGTTCTAATGTGCCCATGGCTGAGGTGGTGGTGGAGAATGGGTACAGGATGCAGGGTATTCGGGACGGCCCGTCCATTGATGGTTTTGGAGGCAATGAACAAGAATTAGGGGTCGAAGAGGAAGCAACTCAGGATAACATGGATTTGGACGGTCAGTTGTCGCAGGAGCAGTTTCATTCAACTACAGTAGGCTGTATAAGCAATGACTTCGATGTGAATGAGTTCGAACAGGAAGAGAAGGAATAGGGGGAGGAGGACAGAATCGGTGATGTAGTTAGCAGTGATTCAGACGATTCTGATGATGACCAAGGAGGTACAGATGTTATGCCAACACCGATTGATGCCATGCCAGTACCGGTTCGTACTATGCCATTACCAGTACCAACTGAGGTTTTGCATGGTATCCAGGCTCAGAGTAGACTAGTCATAGATTTGACAGCAGATGATACCCCCTATGATTCATGGGCCAGAATTAGCAAAGCACAGTAGTATGTTCCACCACCACCTTACACAGCGACTGAGCTTGAGCAACTAAGGTCGATGAACGTACATTTCAAGGGCGTTCCGAACTATAGGGATGTCAGCATGAAGGATATGGTAGTTTGTGACACCGGTCTCTAGATGTTTAGGAAATCATTGTATGACCATGAGAAAGAAACACTTAGGAAGGGGGTGTTATTTAATATAATGTCAGAGATGAAGCTCTTCCTTCAGGACTATGCTGTGTACCATCATAGGCCGTACACCATCACTCATTCGGACCAGGAGTTGAGGTACCACATGATATGCAAAAAATGGTTATATGTGGAGGTTAAATGCATGAAAGAGACACAGTGATGGCAAGTGGAGGATAAATAAAGTTGTCGAACCCCACACTTGCCTATCAAATAGGGGGAAGGAAAATCATCAGCAGCTCACTACACGTTACCTTGCCCATCGAATATTGGGGCTCGTTGATCACAATAACGACATTTCAGTGTCTTCTTTACAGCAGTCCATATCTAGATTCGTTAAGTACGATGTAAAGTACGGAAAAGCTTGGCGTGCTAAGCAAATTGTCCTGGCGATTCGATGGGGTAGTTAGGAGGAAGCGTACAACAGGGTGCCTCGCATCTTATGTGCAATGCATTACTACAACCCTAGCTTGAAATGGTTTGTGGACACCGGAGGGATGTGTTTTCAGGACCCGTTGAGGCATGTCCTCTATCGTGTGTTCTGGTCGTTCACGCAAATGAAACATGCATTCCAGTTTTATCGACCAGTTGTACTTGTTGATGGCACTTTCCTAATAGGAAAGTATAGGGGCACCTTGATGATGGCTGCTGCTGTTGATCCTGAGGACCAGATAGTACCCATGGCTTTTGCTTTGGCAGAGGGAGAGAACAATGAATCATGGTCATGGTTCATGTGGCTTCTACGTATACAAGTGCTTGGCCCATCTCGCACTATATGTTTGATCTCAGACCGTCACCCAGGGCTTCTTAATGCTACAGCTGAGCATATAGATGGGTTCCCGCCTCTAGTGTATAGATGGTGCATGAGACACTTTACTGCTAATTTCTGGCGGCGTCAGCGGAAGCAAGAGGTATGTGACAAGGTAGAGGCTCTATGTTGTGTACGTATAGAGCACTAGTTCAAGGAGACAAACAGAGAACTAGACAAGATGGTAAATGAAGCGGGAAAGGCATAGGTTAGAGGTGCAGATGGAACAGAATGCTCAGTGGGCGTTAGCATATGACGAGGGGGGTTTAGGTATGACATCATGACCACTAACTCCTCGGAGTCCTTCAACCGTGTATTCATCAGAGTTCGATCGTTGTCTATGTCTAGAATTGTTGAGTTCTCCTTTCATAAGTGCAACGAATATTTTGTGAAGAGGTGGGAAACTTGCGCAGAGGAATATAGCTGAGCAGGGGCGTTTTGGAAAGGCCGGAGCTGAACATTTAAAGGAGGCCGAGGAATTGGCCAAGCAGCACACCGCCGAGCCGTATGGACCCCGCCACCATATCTTTAGTGTACGGGAACCAAGGGTGACACAAGCTTGGGCGACGAACGTTATGGTGGACGAAACTACCGAGTTGATCTTGAAAAGGTAGAGTGCAGTTGCAACGTCCCTTAGAGCATGCATGCCCCTTGCTCTCATATGATCATGACCTGCAGGGTTCGTGGGTACAACTATGAAGATCTGCCATATATATCACCTTTGTATCTCTGTTCGAACACCGTTAGTATTTGGGAGATGAGCTTTGAGCCATACCTTGACCCGACACAGTGGCCACCTTATAATGGTTATGACTACGTGTCGCGTCTGGATCTAATGAAGGTAGGGAAGGGTAGGAGGAAGAAGAAGCGACTCAAGGGGACATGGACGCTATAAGAGGGTACCGCGAAGACATGCACGGCGGGGGAGACTTCAACAAGACCCATAGCAGGAATCTTTGCTCCGTTTGCAAAGAATTTGGTCACAAGGCTAGCAGGCATAGAAGACGAGGGCAGCAGGTGCTTTCATATTGTGTTCATATTGCATAACAAGTAGTTCAAATTTTGCAGTGCTACATAATGTTAATTTGAATATTGTTAATTTGAATACTCTAACCCTTTGTTTATCAATTTGTAATAGGATGGCCCCTCCCACGCTGCACCAGATGTACCCCTTTCTTGAGGTGGAGTACGACAACCCCCTTCTTCCACCGGACGACGAGGTTTCCAAGAGGCGTTCGAGGGATCCTTACATTCCTGGGACTTAGTTTGTTACGTCGAACTTATGTCGAACGAATATTGTCATCCGAAACTTACAGACTCATGAACCAATGAAAATGTTATGTGGCAACTTGTCGTCCATTTATTTGCTTCATATTCGTTTCAACTTGCGCACGGTCGTGGCACCACTTGTAGTTGTTTACAGCACCGACAACAGCTCAATTGAGGCTAGTCAGTTTCTATCCGTGTCTCTGCCACGCCGTGGGATATGGTGCGTCATTGCCGCGTCGTGGACTATGGCGTGACAGAACCTGGGCTATGGAACGGTAGAACCAGTGGGCTATGGCGCTGTATTTGAGATAATTTCACTCGATTATGTTCGTTTTAGAAATTCTCAACGCATGATACAAATAGATGGGATCACTTAAGATCGACCATGGGTAATCCGAGTACATGATACATGGGTACAATAAATCAATAGTTCAAATGGAATATAAGACAACACAATGGAATTTCTAGTACATAGCTACATTGATCATTAATAAAGCATGAAACTAACAGACGACGCAATCAAAAACCCTTAGTCAGAAACATACTGAGTAAGCAACTCGTCGTCCGAGTACCAATCCTCAACCACAACCCTGTTGTCGTGGCTAGGCTCACCTGCATTGCCCTGATCTACCTTTCACCTGTAGTAAGCGGCCTCCGCTTCATCTATGACCTGAGACAAGAACGCGTTCTCTTTCTCCTCGTTCTTGTGGCTAGGCTCACTTGGATTGTTCTGACCTCCGTGTCGCCTGTCCTAAGTGGCCTCCACTTCATCTGCGGCCTCTACGGCCTAAGTGAAGAACGCGTCATCATCCTCCTCCGCCTGCAAGCCCGCCTCTGCTAGAGCGATGAGCTCACTCAGTCTGCCAGTGTTGTCCTCAGCCTCCTCCTCCTACAAGCCCGCCTCTGCTAGAGCGATGAGCTCGCTGAGTCTAGCAGTGTCGTCCTCATCCTCATCCCCCTCAACAGACAACATAATCGGTGATTCAACGGTGTGACCAGCTCGCTTTCTATGCTCATCTAACTTCTTTTCCTCGTGCCTTGCACGAGCCACCTCTATAGCATGTTCCTCGCTGCATCCAATCCCTTCATGTATAAAATGCAACCAGTTAGCAACGCGATTATATTACATTTAAAATCAGGCAACGAAAAAAGGCTTTCAAGCACTCACTGGCACATAATGCAACAACATGCTCGTTCAAGACCTACATCTGTACTCTTGTCACCTCCCTTGCCTCCTTCCTTGCCCTCTCCTTCTCTAACGTCATCCGTCTCTCTAATCCCCATTTGTCAAGCCCAACATCGATCGGGTTATAAATACCACGCTGTCTAGCAAACTCACGCATCTTGTCTTTGTGATGTTTAACAAAAAGGTTGACGTAGTCAGGTCCATATCTCCTCTTTCGTGCAATTACTTGCTTCCCCTTCAGTTCATCCAAGAACTTAGCTTGACCATCATAACATTTCCACCTATATTTCCTAGTGCTCTGTTCAAACGAAAAATTATATCATGCACTGTCTTAGCAAAAGAAACAAAATACGATTTCATGGTTACCAAAAAAATAATCAACCTCATCATATTCAACTATATCGACGCAATAATGGCCTATTCCAAGCTCCGAAGGGACTAGACCGTAGTTGGATTTAACACCACATTCGCACTTGACTGGAGGTGCTTTGTAAATTAACCTTTCTTTCTTCTTTTGCTTTGTCTTTGGAGGTTCTTCTGACCATTGGTTCTTAGGATCATACAACCACTCCTTGAAACGACACTTCACCATTGAATACACCTAAATAAGGTGGCATTAGTATATGAACACATATAACTCAATATTTCAACACATACACTTTGCACTTACTTCATGCTTGTTTGGACACACAAACTTCAACGTATTCTCATGGTTTATTACAGCTCGATCTCCACAATCGCATAGAGGAGGTTCCTCAAGTCGTCTAACTACAGCTAAGTGCTTCTCCTTAGTCATCATTGGAGACGGGTTAGGGGGAGGTGGAACCCACCGCTCGAAGTGCTCTCTTGGATGTCGCTCTCTCCACCAATCGTCGAAAAGGAGGTACCTGGGGTCAAACTTGTCTGCACCGTCGATCCACTAAAAGAAAAAGCACTTCTCATGGGCCTACACAACAAAATTCCAACAAAATATTAGTAACCTAGTAATACAAATGAAGAAAAAACATACGAAAATAATTACCTACATTAAAACGACTGCATGTGTAGAAGCAATGAACCGCTGTGTCTGGATATCTCGATTGAAACACGTCGGCCGGACGACCACAATCACAGTTAGGAACAGGGAGTTCAAGAGGGACGGGGACATCTTTCCTAGACTCGTCGGGGTAGAATTCTCTAGGACGACCCCGTTTTCGCCACAACTGCTCCCGAAACATGTCTTCCATCTAATAAAACGGTTCAAATTAAACATCAATTAAAACAACACAAATTAATGTAAAATATAATCATTTGCATTGCAACTAAAATAATATAACCAACACTTAAAGCAACAAAAATATACATGATAAACATATTTCTAACTAAATAATTAACCTTAACATTGATAAAATCAAACTAATATCTTCCTCCAAACCGTAGCCCATAGTTCCCAAACATAATTTTCCTCCTAACCTTAACTCTCATTCATAACATTCCTATCCACCATTCAAACGAAAATAAAAAGTGCGTCATTACCTTGAACGAGGACGAGGAGGGAGGGAGGCGGCCGGGGAATGGAAGGGAAGGGAGGCGGTAACAGAGGGTCAGGCGGGCGGCGGGCGCGGTGGCCAGACGCGGGCAGGCGGGACTGGCCACGGGGCTTTTATTCGGCTCTGCTGCACCACGGATCAGGACGCGACACTGCCGCGCCAAGATCGGTGGTGCGGCAGGCCCTGCCATGTCAGCGGTCAGTCTTTGCGGCCGTCGCCACATCAGCCATCCGCCGCGCCACCATGCATAACGCGGCACAGGCTTTTCGCCGCGCCATGGCAATAGGCACGGCCAAAAGTGTTAGTTTTGAAGAAAAAAACAATGTTAGATTTAAAATTAGTTTACAAAAAGTGTTAAAATTAAAAAAAAAATATGTGGAAAGCTCCTATGTATTTCTTCACAGATACTTAATTTTTTAGCACCAAGTGAGCCAACCCTCAGGCCTAGGGATGGTTTTACAACTCTCCTGCATATAACACACAAATTTGACAGACGATTAAAATGTGAGCTACATTTATTATTTATTAATAAGTAATAACAAAACTACTTAGCCAAATAAAACAATGCAAAATTGTACTTGGGCCAGCTTGCTACTTGATGGAAATGAACCCAGAAAAAAAGGCTAACCGAGCCTCAGAAAGTACCTCCCAAAGAGCAGCGAACCAGCTTAGGACAAAATGGTGGACTGAAGCTATGCTTGCTGGCAGCTTAGTTCAAGGGGCCGGGATCATAAAAATAGGATGAACTAAAGTCATTGTGCCTACTGCCAGCCCTATTGCTGATAGTTGGAAGCTTGATGAACCCAATTGTGCCACCATTGTGGTTGTTGCTGTTTTGCTGAACAGCTTGGGAGGTGGAAACTTGCCACATTGCTTCTTATTACAGACATATATATGACCATAGATTTGCAGGGAGAACAAACTATAGCAGGTATTTTTTTATATATGCACATCAGCTCAGGTTGGGCATCATGAATCCATCCCAATCTAGATTGAAAGTGATCAGTTAATTTAAGAACTTACTATGTGTTTTCGCTTCTTTTGCCTTGTTTTGACTAATTACTGTAGTGTTCAGTTACATGATAACAACTAAGAAGTTTGGTAGTTCGAAATTTTTTGTTCGTATATACCCAATCCAATAGAGGGGTGGTGGGCCTGGCGGTAGTCTCCACCTGTGGCCTGGATGTTCCAGGTTCGAACAAGCCTCCTTGCAGAATTTTTCAAGGGTAGAAAATCCCCTCCCCAGACCCTAACTTGTGTGGGAACTTTCAGCACTAGGTATACCTTTTATATTTTGAATCTAATAATTCATCCTCAAGTAAATTTAACATTTAGTGATCCATCTTGTGGAATCAGAATGCATATATAATTAAACACAACAGCTGATGTCTAGAATGAGATTATAGAAGTAAACTTCCTGACCCTTTTAGTTTAGATGTTTTACACAAGTAATTTTCAGCATTCACTAAATTTGTAACAAGATTCAAAGTTGAGGTGCAAATATGAGAGCTCTCCATTGATTGAGTCAATGGACCTCTAGTATGAAGGTATATTACACAATATACATCGAGGAAGCGCACCATGTCCGACCTTATCTCCATGGCATGAAGCGCCGGTGTATCCCATCCACTCCGCCTCCACTTCCGGTGTGTTGCTCCCCACCTCCGTTCGTCTCTATAAAATCCCCTTGGTCCTTGCTCTTCTTCTTCATCCCCATTCCCCCGTATTCGGAGCATAGCTATGAGATCCAGTCACCATTGTGAAGCTAGGTTCGTCAGTCGGAGGTGATGGTGTAATCTGAGGAGGAGAAAGGATTTTGTTCTTTGAAGAAGTTCGAGTTCCCTTTGGTTAGTTGGTCTTAGGGTTCACGGTGTTTGAGTTCTGGGAGTCCTATTTCTGGACCATATGGTGCTATGCCATGTTTTGGATAATTATCTTCTTGTTGTTTCTCCATTGTCCTCGTCTATCTCGACTTCTGGAGTAGGTCTCGGTTGTACCAAGTTGCTCTTAACCATGTATCCCTAGATCCCCGTGTGGTTTAGTATTCGAAGTCGTGTAATCTTTCGTGTAATCCCTGATCTACGAAATGTAATCGCGTTTCCCCTTTTCTGGTTCCAGTTTCGAATCTCGGGACGAGATTCTTTTTAAGGGGGTTGGTTGTAACACCTCAGTGTTACGATCTTATTTAGCGCCGCGATTTAGGCCTAATCAAAACTTTCGAAACGGGTTTCTCGAATTTTGATTTAAAACATATGTGAAGCGATAAGCGAATCTTGTGTGACTTAGTTTCGCGGACTCGAATCAAGCGCTCAAGTTAAACTACGCCGTACGTAGGAATATTTATGAATGTCCGATGACGATTCTAGTAAACAGTTTGTTATATTAGACTAAGCATAAGAAGCAACTTTTATATATAAAATAAAATCCATTAATAAATAAAAAGATATATATATATATATATATATTTATATATATATATATACACTCCCCGTGTTTATTAGGATAAGTACGCATGGTTGAACAGCTTTGGCCTAGTGACATATTTACGTTCACGTATAAACTCGTTTTAGTCCCTAGGATAAATTAGTAACGTGCCCGCGACAGCAGCCGTCCTGACCGCTTGACGCTTAAATACGGTGGTCCGTTTTTTCCCTGTCCTGGGATAAATCCGTCATCCGAATTATTAACGTCGCGCCATGGCAGAGTTAGGCCGAGTCAGTCCTGCCTCCCCGCTTGCTCGCTCCCTCGGACTCTGCTTGTCTTTTACGCCAGTACTCCCTGCCTGGACGTGCACCGGCATCGTCCACGCTGTTGGCTGTCGTGGTTGACCTTGGAATAGCAAGCAAATTGATCGGCGGGACGTCTCCCTGCCACTGCGGTCCCCTTCTTTGTTTTTCTCTGTTGGCCGTGTCGAGGCTCACCAAGCCTTGGCCTCGTCCTTCCTTGTCTCCGTCTATCCTCTTGGCGTGCTCTCTGCCTCTACTGTCCTCTCGCATTGATGCCACTGTCCCCGCGTCCGTGCTCTGGTCACGTACGACGTTGCCTATGTCGCGTCGTCTCCTTCCCCTTTTTTCCTTTGCTTCGGAGGACACCAAGTTGTTGCTTCTCTGTGCCCGCAGCGCTACTCCTCCCATCCCTTTCGCCACCGCTCCTATTGCGCCTGCTCGGCCACCGCCTCTGCCGCGCACGCCCTTCCTCTTCCGTCCCCGCAGCTCCACAGCGTCCGAGCCGCCTGAGCCTCGTCCGTGTCGAAGCAGGTCTTCCCCGCATGGCGCGCGTCCCTCGGCCCTGGCCGCACTGGACCGTAGCCGCAGCAGTCGTAGTGCACCACCACCGCAGCCGCGTTGCCCCTCAACATCGCCTCGCTATGGCCGCTGCAGCGCCACTGCCAGACCACCGCGCGCGAGCGCCCTCGGTCGCTCGGAACTGCTACCCCATGTCTACAGCACGTGCCTAGGCTGCTTTGCCCCACGGCACCCCGCCGTTTCCCGCTGTGGCCACGCGCGGCGCCGCGCCCGTGCCGCGGCGCTCGACCGGACGTGACCCGTCCGCTGTCTGCTGCACCGCCAACCGCCTGGTGCCGACCCTCCCCGCGCTAGACCGCTCCACCTCCAGCTCACACTCGCCGTCGGCCGAGCTCCGCAGCCGCAGCGCCTCGCCCCGCCCGCGCCGTGTGTGCTGCTCCTCCCTGACGCCTTCGTCGTCGTCGTCGTGCCGCACCACCACGCGGCCAGCCTCGCCGAAGAGCCGCCCCCACGGCCCCACCGTCGTCTGCTCCACGGTTCCTGCCCTGGGTCTGCTCCATGCGCTCTGTTCTGAGATTTTTTTTTTCTCGAACACGTAGGAGAGCTGCGTATCATTTGTATTAGTAGAAGAATAAGGAGTCATACATAGACCCAAAAAACACTCACCCCCACACCTTCCCTGATTTCTAAAGCTACATCACCTGAGTCTGAGAGTACAGCGACCAAGCATGCTAACTAACTAAGCACCCCTAGCAGTGAGCAAGGACAGACCCTTGGCTCCTGCCAAACACCACCAATGGGCATCATCCCTAGCTATACTAAGGGCTGTGTTAATGTTAGGTGCCACCCCATTGAAGACACAGTCATTCCGGTGCTTCCAGATGCTCCAGGCTCCAAGGATGATAATGGAGTTTAATCCTTTTCTCACATCTCCAGTGGTGGCCGCCTCTGCCTTCTCCCACCAATCCTCCCAAGCTGAATCCTCGGGTTGAGGCGTGAGTGAAGAGAGTCCGAAGCGCTGCAAGAGGGCAAACCAGAATCTGTTCTGAGATTGAAGAAGCAAGGTGAGGAGGGCATATATCCAAGCAAAAGAATTATACGTGGTCCTTTTTGCTAAATACATGACTCGACTTAATAGTGCCCGTGGACCTTGAGTGGAATATAGGTAAACGTAGGGATGTTTTTGCATAATCGCTGGCCGGTTTAGGCAAAACCCGGCGCTGGGCCGGCCTGTTGCTGGCTACTGAGCTTGCTGGGCCACGCCACTGTGCACCTGGGACGTCTAGGCCACTGCCTGTGCCTAGGCCGGCCTGGTGCCTCCTGGGCTGCTGCCCCGTGCCACTCCTGGTCCGCCCGCGGGCCGCACTGCTGGGCCGGCTGGTGCCGCCTGGGCTGCTTGCTCGCTGGGCCAGGCCGAGATGGGCCGTTTTAATGACTGACGGCCTTCTTTAGTTTCTAGAGTATTTGATAATTTAGCTTATAAAGTAAACTTGTAAAATTCGTAGAAAATCATAGAAAAATCATAAAAATGTCAAACCAGTTTTGTTAGTCTCCTAAAATCATGATCTACAGGTTAGTATATTTCGTGCATATAGTGCGATAATATTCTTAGGAGCTACATAATTAAAATGGGATACTTAACATTGTAAAAACATAAACTTATATGAATTATTGGGATAAATCGGTGATAGGGTTGAATCTGAAATTTTTACAGTAGGCGTTTAACAATATTAGGTACTCGTGATAAGTTTTGTAGCTCCCGAATAATCAGTTTACTAGGTAGCTAATGATGCTCTATTTCGAATAAGGTTTAAATCGATAGAATAAAATAAAGAAACAACTTGGGTTTATATAACTAAAATAATTATTGGGAAATAACGTCTTATCCGACAACGTGTATATGTAGCCTAAGTACGGTCGTCGTTAGAACTAGCTCGTTAACTTGAGAGGCGTAAAGCGTATTTATACGAGTCACGATTGCAGCTGATTAATTACATCTTTGCATTGCATCGCATGCATATCATATAGGTATGATGATGGATCAACGGATCGATCGACGGATGATTGGGAATCCAAAGATGGTGTGATGGTATTCTCTCCAGGAGATGATGCAATGAGCTTGCTATTCAGTTATTGGTGGATGATCTGAAGATACAGATACTAACTTTTAATATATCTTACCCAGGCAAGCCCCGGTGCATAACCCCTACTTTCTGCAGTTTAAATTATATTTGTGCATTAAGTTTCAAGGAGTTGAATGAAACCCACTTGCATATATATCTTTATCCTATGAGTCTTACTAGTATGACAGGATCGTGTAGAATGTTATGCTACAGGACTTCGGTAGAAGTCGAGCGATTGCTGTCACTCACGAGAGATAGGAAATATATTACTATCACTTGAACCATATAAATGGTGGAAAGGAAAAATGGTGACTGGGTAGGGATATGATTTGGGTATTGGTGAGTGTAAGGAGTTGTGTCGCCGTGGACACGGAGCATAACTTGGTTACACTATTTTTCCCTGTCTGGTTGGTTAAGGACTGATTGTTGCATAAGACTCTAGGCAGGTCACAGACTTATTATCCCGAGCATATACTTGTGTATGGGCGCTTGGAAGACTTGTTGCTCTCTTGTCGCGGATCCGTCTCTTTCCGGACCGACTGATTGGAGGCGGGGATGGTGGAGGTCCTTGCACCGCTCTGAGTCTGGGACTCAGGGGCAGGGGCTTGGAGTCCAAGTTTGGACGGGGACCTGGACATCCAGGATAGGAGAGTGATGGGTTGGTCCTGCTTGTACCTAGGGTACAAGCGGGACGTGTGTTTTCGGGGTACCCAGCTGGAGGCATTGATTCACGAATCGTCGGGCGATCCGGTACGGCTTGTCTACGGTTTAGCATCGTAGTAAGAACTAAAGATGAAAGATGAAAGATGGAAAAGGAAATCTAATTGCTTACCATCTGCTTAAAAGTAGCACAGGTGCTTACATAGAATGGTTAGTTAATGAACCAATGTGGCTTTTAATAAAAATCGAATATAAGGACGCACGCTTAGTAATGCTTCCTGTAAATGCAATAAACCCACAAGCCAGATAGCCTTGCATATCCTTGGAGTCTTTTCTTTTCTCCTATCGGGTAAGTCTTGCTGAGTATAATTGAGTACTCAGGATTTTATTCCCCCTGTTGTAGGTAACAGGTGGAGGCTTGAGCTGACCTTGTGTGTGGATTTCTCCTGGTGGGCTCAAAGAGGATTTCCTTTACGCTGCGATCGTAGTTGTTATTTATAACTCTCACCAAATACTTTTATAAACGAAAGTTTCATAATCTATTGTCGTAGTCTATATATCAACACTTCATCATGTCATTAATAGATGTTTATTTCCACTGTAACTCTATTCACATGTTTCTATTCCGCTGTTCAATTAAATTGTTTATAACTCTGATAACATGATTTCATTCCGCTGTTATATTAATAAATATTATACTTTGATGTTGTATTAAAAGTGATGTAAGAAATGATTACGAATGATGTAAGCTTTATTCTCTCATTTGTGATCCTGATGGCAAAAATGTGGATTTTCGGGTTCTCCCCTGGGGTGTGCCCGACGGAACCGAGTAATTTAGTGTTCTCCCTCGAGTGCTTAGTGTCTAATGGAAGACAAGCACTCCTGTGGGGCATTAAATTAGGCGGTTCTGCCACACGTCGCTGGCGATGTCTGAGCACCGAGGAGCGAGGAGTCCCCGCCATCGCTGGCGATGACCGAGCATCGAGGAGCGAGGAGTCCCCGACGTCACTGGCGATGTCCGAGCACCGAGGAGCGAGGAGTCCCCGACGTCGCTGGCGATGACCGAGCACCGAGAAGCGAGGAGTCCCTAGCGTCGCTGGCGATGTCCGAGCACCGAGGAGCGAGGAGTCCCCGGCGTCGCTGGCGATGACCGAGCACTAAGGAGCGAGGAGTCCCCAGCGTCGCTGACGATGACCAAGCACCAAGGAGCGAGGAGTCCCCGGCGTCGCTAGTGATGTCTGAGCACCGAGGAGTCCCCGGCGTAGCTGGCGATGTCCGAGAACCAAGGAGCGAGAAGTCCCCAGCGTCGCTGGTGATGTCCGAGCACTGAGGAGTCCTCGGCGTAGCTTGCGATGTCCGAGCACCGAGGAGTCCCCGACATCGCTGGCGATGACTGAGCACCGAGAAGCGAGGAGTCCCCGGCGTCGCTAGCGATGTCCGAGTATCGAGGAGCAAGGAGTCCCCGGCGTCGCTGGCGATGACCGAGCACCGAGGAGCGAGGAGTCCCCGACGTCCCTGGCGATGATCGAGCACTGAGGAGTGAGGAGTCCTCGGCGTCGCTGGCGATGACCGAGCACCTTGGAGCGAGGAGTCCCCGGCATCGCTGGCGATTACTGAGCACCGAGGAGCGAGGAGTCCCCGGCGTCGCTGGCGATGACCGAGCACCGAGGAGTCCCCGGCGTCGCTGGCGATGACCGAGCACCGAGGAGTTCCCGGCGAAGCTGGCGAGGTCCGAGCACCGGCGTAGCTGGCGACGTCCGTGCGGTGAAGTGTGCCCACTTAGTCCTCGAGCACGAAGAAACCGAGCACCGAGGAGTCCTCGGCGTAGCTGGCGATGATGTACGAGCGACGAATAGTCTGGTCAATTGGTCAGCGGCGAAGTGAGCATTGACTAGAAACGACCGGCGAACAGTCCGATCAACTGGTTGGCGACGAAGTCGATGAACCAAGCGATCCGACCAGTTGATCGGTGGAAAAGTCCGAGCAATAGGTGGTCCGATCACCTGGATGATGACCCTGCAATACAAATATGTAGAACGGGTAGTACATGATGTAAAAATATATGAACTCCGAAGAAAAATAGCATATGTAGTTTGGCGATCAGTTGGAGCGAAGATGTATTTAATATAAACCGTCCGAATAGTTAGTATGTAGCTGAGTCTCTAGCCCTAGCTTGTCTCTAGCCCTAGCTAGCCTATTAACCATAACGCGAAGCGCGAAGCCCGTGCACGTGTAGGAGGAACAGGCGTGACCAAAGAGCCGCTGCTGACCACCCATAACGCAGAGCGCGGAGCTCGTAGCACGTGTAGGGAGGAGCTGGAGACAGGGCCGTCTCTGGAGGCGTCCGAGCATCAACGCGGCTGTTCGGGGGTTCAGAAAATCGTTTGGAGAGCAAACATAGAGAAAACAGTTTGGAGAAATATTATGGCAATATACGGAGATTGAAGAATATTTAGAAAAAGGAAAAAGTCTACTTAACCTCCCCACCTATTAACCATGGTCTACTTCACACCCCAAACTATAAAACCATCTATTTTACCCCCTGAACTTTTTAAAACCGTCTATTTTACCCCCCTGGCGGTTTTCGATGGTGGTTTTGCTACAATAACGGTGGTTTTGCTATAGTGATGGTGGTTTTGTCTTTTTCTTTTTTATTTATTTCTGATGAATCTTTAAAAAATCATAGTAAATCACAGAAAAATTATAAAATGGAAAATCTAATTTTGTTGGACTCCACATGAGTAGATCTACACAATGAACATATAATATGATATGCTTTAGTACAAAATTTTTGCTGTAGTTTTAGATTAATTGGAAAATCTAATTTTGTCCGTAATTAATTGGAACAATTCATAGCTGCAGCTTCTGTGGTCCAATTATGGTGAAATTTTTATGGTAGGCTAATTATTATATGCTTGAACTATAATAAAAATTTCGTACTCATTGGACCATGTATAACTTAGTTATAGATAAATTCCAATTAATTACAGACAAAATTAGATTTTCCAATTAATCTAAAGGTACAGCAAAACCTTTGTATTAAAGCATACCACATTATATGTTAACTATGTAGATCTACTCATGTGGAGTCCAACAAAATTGGATTTTCCATTTTATGATTTTTTTATGATTTACTATGATTTTTCAAAGATTCAGCGAAAATAAATAAAAAAAGAAAAAGGTGAAACCACAGGTAGCGTAGCAAACCACAGTTACTGTAGCAAAACCACCGTCGAAAACCGCCCGGGGGTAAAATAGACGGTTTTGAAAATTTCAGAGGGTAAAATATACGGTTTTATAGTTTGGGGGGTGAAGTAGACCATGGTTGATAGGTGGGGGGGTTAAGTAGACTTTTTCCTTTAGAAAAATATTAAAGCGTGACTTAGCTTTAGACAGAAAGTCTGGTTGACGACGTATGGCGTTATCTGGTCGGCGTTGACAGCGAGCACCTGGCGGGTGGTGAGTTGTTGGTGAAGACGACCTCAGAGGTGGTTCCGAGATCGGATCTGCTGTCGCGGGGGCTGGTGTAGCCAGCGATGAATCGTCGTCATGAACCGGCATGGATCTCCACGAGATTGATGACGAGAACGCGTTGTTGATTTGAGGTCCATCTGGCTCGCCATGGATCAAGTGCACACCCCTACCTGGCGCGCCAACTATCGACAAAAGATGCTCGGCAGTCCACCGAGAGGTATCCCACGATGGTAGATTTGTCGTAGAGGTGAGCGAGATCAGGAGCGAGATGGTAATACAAGCACCAAGACACAAGATTTAGATAGATTCGGCCATCAGTATGACATAATACCTACATCATGTGTTCTGGTATATTGCATTGAGATGTATGGATCGTGTCCACTAGGGGACCCCTGCCTCTTCTTATATACTCTGGAGGGGTAGGATTACAAAGAAAGTAGCCTATTTTGTACTATACAATATCTTGTGGTGCACGTCTTGATCTTGTGGGTTGGGCCACCTCTGATGGTGCGGCCCATGTCTTGTCTTTTGGATATCGGGGGCTATACCCCCACAGCGCACTATCAGATATCAGTAGAAACTTCCACAAGACACATGAATTGGAGTATCAGGTAGCAGCACAGCATGTTATACATTTTAGTAGAGGCTTGATTTCTGGAATTCCTCATCATGAATGGATGACTTGGGAAGGAAAGTTTTTGAGAGTGAGCTTGTTCAGTATCCAGACAGGAAAAAGGTCTCCCTATGATGTTGTACTGCAAGATTTTGGTTGGGTTTTGAGCAGCTATACAAGGATGAACATAAAACCTTTTTGCAAAAAAAAAAATGTATGACATTAGAAAGCAGGGTTTGGAGGGTGAACTGCTACAGGTTTTGGTGAACCTATTGATATTTCAAATAATTATGTGGTCATGGATAAGCACAGCGATATCTCCAAGATCTGGGGCTGCTGGATCAAATTGAGGAACAGAGGAAGACCCAAGAAAAGAAATGGTACAAAACAAGAGGCATTTGGCCAAAAAACTATATCCATATCTGAGTTTAAAAGGAGAATATGGCAGCTCCAAACAACACAGTAAAAATCAAGGAAGAGAATATTCAATAGCAAAATGCTTAGAAGTGTTACGTGCAAAGGATGATGCTTCAGGTGAAATCCTCATCCAATTTTTTCAAGGATGCAATGAATCAAGAGAAGTTTCTGCTCTATGACAGGACTCGGTGGTGTGTGACTGACGCATTTGTTTTCAGACTTCAAAGTTATATGCAACTCTTGAAATTTCAAACAGCTCAATCCATTTCTGATTTTTTTCCCACAACGAACAGCTTACTTGTGTATGTTCATGTTCAGTATATACAATTTAGCTGAATTTGTAGACTACTGAAATCATGTTCAGTATATACGCTACTTAAGTGGTGCACCACAATGTCATGTGTACCTAATACCTATCATATCACATTCATCTCGGTTGCATCCCTATCCAATCACCTCATTGCCTCATTGTAGATTGTACAAAGGTTAGTCTATACACAGAATTTTTTGTTCCGAAGAATCACAGGCCTCAAATGGATCTCCATACAGAGGAGGAAATTATACATATCTTCCAAGTAGACCACAAATTCATGTGCCCTATTTGGATACCGACCAGGGCACCAAAACCGCAGGGGAACTGGATCTAGTTCACCGATTTGAATAGACCCCCCCCCCCCCCCCCCCCCCCCCCCCCCCAACCCCCAAGATGAGCCTGTTGGTTTTGTAACCAATCAGATGCACAAAAACAGAGGGAAACTGCAGCCCAGTAGATTCTGGACAGTCAAAAGGAAACTAAGGAACTCACATCGTGAAAACATAACTGGCAAGGAAAAAAGATATTGCACAACAATTCATGATCCTAACGGAGAAATAGGCAGAACTATACTGAAATTGGACAGGTCATGAACCCTGCTAAATCATCTAGTTCATTCACAAGTTTAATGGTCCAATTGGTGCTCCTCAATACAAGTGTTTGATGAGCAAAGCTCCACAGTTTTCGTCAAAAAAAAACAAGTGTTTGATTCTAAGAAGATAATAGTTTAGTGTGACACATGTTAACATCCTTGCAGAAATAGCATTAGTAGATTATTCACATAAGAAACCTCAGTGGAACAGTCAGATGGGTCATCATCCACCATGGCACCAAGTGGAGGCTTTGTAGTCTGCATACCACATTGACCTGGCCACTCGAAAAGGAAGAGCCCTCAGTTTTTTCGATGGCATCAAGCCAGCCAACCATCATAACACCGTTTAGCTAGTCCAGAGCATCCTAATTCTTGACAGAATGTGTCGTCCCTCAGATAGGAACTGAACTGGACCATCATTCTACCAGTCTGGTTAGTAAGAGCAAAACTGGTCCTTAAAATATCAGCATCACAAACTACATAAACGTGCCAAGAAAACCGATTGGGAATTCTGATTTATCTACAAAATATGAGCACTCAGCCTCACAGGAACTCTACAGTTAGGGTTCTTCCAATTTTAAGAGTTGTTAAGAACAAAAAGGAAAAGGTACTACATGTTTCTTTACTTAGATCATGACAAACCACCTAAGCATGCTAGTTTTAGCTTCTTCCAATCATTTGAAAAAGAGTTAACAATTTAATAACCCACTAAAAATTTCATCAACGCATCATCCTTTCAATTAATAGTCCTGACCTAATCTATAAGTCTCCTGTTAAAATAATGGAGCATACAAGACACATTCCAACAACATTACGCAGACAACATGCAACTGCAAGTGACATATACCACAAATGTATAAAGAAGAACATGAACACGTACCCAGATATCTCAAAGTGCTTGAAACATTTCAAAAGTATACTGACTGGTAAGAATGGTGTTTCATCCTCAGAATAAATGTTCATGCCAACAAAGTTTCCACTAGAATCAATTAGGGGACCACCAATCCCGGCCTAGCGCAAAAATGAAGTGTTAGTGAAAAGTATTGTTATAAACAATGCATAATATGAATAAAGTTTTACATGAATATGAGATCCATTGTTTTAATTCAAACTAACCTAGTCTAGTCATATTGCCAATTGTACTTTATTAATGTTCCACCTAAGGGTTGAAAGTTGTTGAGACAAGGAAAGTACCTTCGTGATCTTACACGTAGAGACCATAAGTTCTTGGCAATCAAGTATGCTATTTTTATGTAGCAGCATTCCACTTGAAGACATTAATTGTCCAGATTCATAGCAACGTCCAATAGCTACCAGATTAGTTTGAAACAATTCAGAATTAAATTGGACTCCATGAAATTCCGGGAAAGACTTGGTCTTAACAACAGCAATATTATAGTTACAATCATATTTCCATAACTTCCCTACAGCTAACTTGCCATTGGGCAGGCACACCTTAATCTGCAACAAAGTGACAATTATATCACCTCATCAAGAAAATCTCCTTGAGAAGCAACGGAATAATACAAATGACAAGCAGAACTAACCTTCAACTTATTAACAAACTTAGCTTCATTTCCAAGGCATCTAACCAAGCTAGCCGAAGTTAGAATAGTCATTTCGTAAGGCGTGTGTCTGAAAATAGTACCCGTGCATGTGAAACGCCTCACATTCCCTACATAACACAAGGCTTTAAAATTTGATTAGTGGTCAATTCACAAAAGTATGGAATTCCGTTAGAGATATTGTATTATTAGTTCATTACCCTCAAAAGAAGCAAGGGAGACAACTGAATTAGACGTGCTTGAAGCAAGTAATTTAACCCGAGCATGTTCTTCACTGTAGCCATCCAAGTCATCAAAACGCTCTTCGAATGTATTCACCAAGTGCATGCCCGCTGCTCGAAAGAAGAGGATAACAGTATGACATACCAATGTGATAGAATAAGTGATCTTAGCATGTGTCAAAATAAAGAGGGAGGGAGTATTTATCAGGTCAGAAAATGGAAGATAGAAACTTGACTACGTTGAGATTCAGATGGCATAGGATAGCCACGGAGCAGGTAAAGCCTGCGTAATCTACTCGTGAAATCTGGTGCAATAGGGTGAAAACAGGAACTGTTAAATGATTTGTATAGATGTCAGATGCAGGTATAATGATGACAAATGTGCCATGACAATGAATGATCAAAATGTGAATGACTAGTATCAGCATAATATTGTAAAACACTCTGCAGAGCCTTGGAAAGTGATTGCGCTATGTTAACCTTCTAGCTTGAAGTTAAGCAGAGATGAAGTCTTCTGCCTCTTATGCATGCTTGCTTTTTCCCTTCCTCCTCCTATGCTTCCACAGCCTTGATCCTCTCTTGGCATCTTCTAAATCTGGAGTGGATGAGAGCCCACATCATCGCGTTATGTTAAAGTGGGCAGAGTGACAAAAGCTATCTGAAACAAGGAGGCTAGCAATAGCTTCAAGACAGAACGCAATTGGCAGTGTTTGCAACTACTTGTCTGAGACTTGCTTTTCTGAGAAGCAGGTTTTTCTAAGAAGCTGCTCCCTGCAGAAGTTGGGTTTTTGACAAACCTGATTTTTTTTCTAGTAGCTTGTTTGTTCCGAGTATAAAATGACCCGTATGCCCTTGAGGTTAATGATAACTCATTTGTTTACCGAATACAAGTAGAGGCAAACATGGAAGTATTTTTTTTAAGTTCGTTGTTAATAGAAATCTGGTTCCAACTGTGTGTAATGTACACAAAGTAATGAACTTCTCTGGATATACCACACTGTGCCATAGCAATCCTGAATATTCATGGGGCAAAAAGAAACGTAAAATACATCTATGTCTTCAGGTATCGTATTGGTAGTGCATGCAAACTACAATCAGGTCTATCCATTTAAATGAATACAACATTAGCGTCAGCAATGCATCAGTTATTCAGTTATGAAGATGACGCTAATGCTGTTTTCTGGTTACATTAGCTTGTTTGTCTCTGAACAATTCCAAAATAACTGAAATTGAACATCTAGAACACGCAAGGTAGCATCCTGACAGTTACAGTACGCACAGGAGGATGATTAGATAAGAAATTTTGCGTGCAGATCTGCATACTAGGAGAACAAAACTGAGTGTTTTTCAGGTAGGTGCTACCAGTTGGAATTAAACTGATAAGGGGACGCAAATAACAGATCCACTAACCTTTGGCTAGTGAAGCAACGGGTGGTGTCGTGCCGGTGAGGACTGGGAAGAGCGGAGGAAAGGAGGCATCGTTGATGCGGCCGCCGGTGGAGGAGAGGCGGAAGCCGGACTATCGATCCTCCCCTTCCGTAGTGTCCCGAAAACAGAGGTTGTAAGCATTTTATGACCGACATAAGAGCATCCCACCATATTACTCTTATAAAACAAAACCTCAGTACAAAAATTATCTAATCTCATAGTGGTCCACGTCATCGGCTAATAAAAACCGTCCAATTTATTAGACAAGTAATATATCCATTTTGATCATCTCAACCAACAACGAGCTTCTCACAATAGTGCACTCTATTTCACCATCTGATATTGTTTTTAGCAGTAAATATTTAAATTACTATTCAAGTCTCTTTTTTTTGCACCAATTTGTAAGTTCTCTATATTTATCTTTTCATGCTTTATTTTTTACATATCTTGTAAAACAACTCTAAAGCTGGTCATATAATTATGTTTTATCATCTTATTTGTATATGTGATCAACTATATTGCTAATTATTTGTTGTATATTATTATATTACACCGATTTGAAGTATTTGTGGGCAGTTCAATTGGTTCTTAACGGTTGGACCAGTGAACCAATGCCCTCACCGATTCAATGTCCGGTTCGGTCCTAATAAGTATGGTACGAGCCCCTTCATTCACGCTGAACAAAAACTGCTAATTTGCCTTTGTTAATAACCTGCTTAGAACAATACTCCTGCAAATCTACGACACACGATTCATGATAAAGAACATGTCTTGTTCGCTTGGCTTATAAGCCATACTTTTTCAGCCAACGAATAGTATTTTTCTCTCACAACAAATCAGCCAACAGAACTTACATGTATGGCTTATCAGCCAAGCAAACAGGGCACATGTGACCAGAGAGAGATGAGGGAAGGGTCCTCACAATGATGCCACCATCCATCATATGTACAACATAGCATTAAATATTTCTATATATACTCCGTTCCTCTCAAATTATAAGTCATTTCAAGAATCATAGAGAGTCAAAATATTTTAAGTTTGGCTAAACTTATATAATAAGATATTAACATTTATGATACCAACTAAATATCATTAGCTTCTTCATTAATTATATTTTCATAATATATCTATTTGATGTCATAAAACTTTTATAATTCTTTCTTAAACTTTGGTCAAACTTGAGATGCTTCGACTCTTCAAGATTTTTAGAATAATTTATAATTTATGATAGAGGGAGTACTTATAATTCCATCTTAGGCCTCGTTCACTCTGCAAAAAAAGTGAACCCGATGAATAGTACCACTTTCGTCTTATTTGGCAAATATTGTCCAATCGTGGACCAACTAGGCTCAAAAGATTCATCTCGTGATTTTTAACTAAACTGTGTAATTAGTTATTTTTTTACCTACATTTAATACTCCATACAAGCGGCTAAAAATTGATGTGATGGAGAGAGAGTGAAAAAACTTAAAATTTGGATGGCATCTAAACAAGGCCTTACTATCAATGGCTTTTTGTTATTTCATTTTTTCACGTTCCTTTATACCCGTGATCCATGCAATGAAGAAATGGCCCGCACTGTGATCCGGGGATGGCAACGGGGATGTACCCGTCGGGTATCACCGGAACGTTCTCTTCCCCGCTACGGAGAATTCATCCCGTCGCCGTCCCCGTTAACTGTCTCGGGTATAGATTCTTGCCTATCCCCGTACCCGTCGGGTATCGATCGGGTAACAGATACCCGACGGGTATTGCATGCCCGATAAACAAGGACACTTGGGGGCGCAGCTTTGCAATCGGAGACGTTTCTTCTTCACTCGGGTATAAGTGTCGGAGTCTCGGAGATGCCGAGGAGAAGGAGCGAGGTTGCGAGGACGACGAGCAAAGGTGGCAGAGAGACCGAACTGATGACGCGAGGGCACGAGCACTCGTGAGGCAGACGTGCTTGTGCTGCTGGCGGAGATTGTGTGGAAAAATTAAACTAGGGTTCCTAGAACACACAAACTATATATATGATTGTTCAGATTTGGACCAAAATACCTATGTTGAGCTTCTTTGGGCCTAATACTCGCATGACAACCCAAATAGTCGGGTTCCCCAACGGGTAACGAGGACGGGTAAACAGGGAACGTTCCCGTACCCGCTATACCCGTCGAGGATGGATTCTTGTCCATTTAGATGCCCGCGGGTAAAGATATGATCTCATCCCGTCCCCTAATGGATCAAATACCCGTCGGGTATCGGATATCGGGGGCCGTTGGCATCTTTAACTGTGATCTACGACAGGAAGCAAAATGTCCCACAACAACGCGTAGTTTTTCAAATTCCCAAATCTGTATGGCATGGCATCAAATCCAATGGTCCAAACGTCACGTGATGAGGGAGGAAAGAAAAAAAAATCGCAGCTCCCGCTGCCTCGCGTTTCCGTTTCAAACGATTCAAACCAAACCGTCTTGGCCTCTTGGGGCCCATCGCACCGTCTCCCTCCGTCCTCCGGATCCCAAAATCTCAAACGGGGTCTCGCCTGAGATACGCGCATGGCGTCGCCGCGCCGCATTCCCTCCGTGCCTGCCGGATCCGGTGAGGCGCTCTTTCTCCACCAATCTCTCCTTCTTCGCTTCTGCTCCCCAATTTTGCTAGGGTTTTCTTGCTCCAGCCCCAGTGGATGTTACATTTCTTTGCATGGATGGCGCTTAATTTCTTCGGGTCTAGTGACTCGTGGTCTCTGGTTTACTCGCTGGGATTCACAAGATGCCTGGCGCTTGGGTTCTGCGTCAGTGGCTAATCCAGTCCAATGCGCTTGATCTTGTTTAGGTCTGTGCCAGTGTGCTTCCCTGCCACTGTTATAGTGCGAAAAACACGGTTTCGCATACTTTTAGATGCAGTGCTCTCCTGCTCCCACAGGCCCATGCTTGCTAACTTACAAAGTTCAGTTCAATAGGTTGTGCCCACTTTATACCATGAACACAGGGATACCATCCTAATCTTAAATATATATTCATTATTGCCACACATAAACACAGGCAACAAAGAGAATATTTCTCAAGATGGAGATGCTCCCTTGGATTTTGCAACCTTGCCTAAAGAAGGGTCTGCCTCTACAAGGTGGAAGAAGAAGCCTGCAGGTTTCAACTTGAGGAAAAGCATTGCCTGGAACCCTGCTTTTTTCACTGAAGAAGGTATGGTTCTTCTTCGTCAACTCTGCGCTTTGGTTTGTCCTGGATCTGGTTTAATAGTAACATCAATGAACTTTGTAGGTGTTTTGGATAATTCGGAGCTTTCTGTGCTTACTGGCTCCCAACCGATGGCAAATAGGAGCCTTGGCTCAGGGGTCAGTAGTATAATGTCCCCATCGTGTCAGTCAGGGAGATATGGTAACACATATGTGCTGAAGGAAGCCGCAGAGAATTCACATGGAAAATTGCCTGCAAGATATCACAGGGCAGAAAGCCAGGGAAGGAAATTGTTTTCTTCAGCAAAAACTCCTCAGAGGGACAAACAGAAAGAACCTGCTGTCAGTTCATCACTCAACACATTCTTTACTTGTTTCTTTTAAAGACACTGTTTACTTGTTATGGTTGTAGCACTTACAATCATCCAATAACATTGCTGTTTTCTGCCCAACCAATTGCAGGGAACACAAAACAGAAACTCTGCAAGAAGCATCCAAATATGCTCACCAAGAGTACCAGCAGGATCTATATATCCTAACGAAGTTTTAGGCAGGATTGAGCAGGCCTTAGTGTTTTTCCCTTGATAACAGTAGGGTTGACTTATTTGTCCATATGTTGCCACAAGTTTAAGTATTCATTCATCACTACAAATGTTGTTAGTCTTAACTTAGATATACACAGAATAAAGTACCAAACTCATCTGCTTCTACAGCTCAGATGTCAAGAATACCAAAGCAATCACGACCTTCTCTTCCTAAGGTCCCAAAAAGTACTTCATCTGCGACAAACAGTTTGGAATCACACAAAAAAATAGCTCCAGGTAATCTTTGTATATGCCCTAAAGAAACTGGGTTTCTGGCGAACTCTGGAATTCTATTTTACCAGACCATGCAGGATTTCCCAGTGATAAAGTATGTTTATTTGACTTAGCTCTTGGCACTCATGTGTTGTTACTAGCTGTCTGATGCAATATACTGCTATTTTTTCAGTTAAAGCTGAGCTAGTTCACAGAGTAACTGGATTGCCTACTAGATTGAAGATCAATTCTGTATCTTCTGGACCTAGCATAGAGAAGGATGCGGTGAGTTATATATTCAATTCATCATAACTGATATGGTCTGCAACCCCACTTGTCCAATCTGCCTGCATCTTTTGTCAATCAATATTTAATAGTGTTCCTAAACAAACTGTTTTCTTTTGCAGGTGCCTGCTGTTACTGGAGTACGTGAAGAAGCCAGTGCTTCTGTGAAATGCAAAAAAATTCCAGCACACCCACAAATTAGTCCATCCAGCCCCTTTGATAGCGCTGCGTCAAAATTTGCTAAGCCATCAGCACTTCGAATGCCTTCGTCTTCAGTTGGTTTTTTCAATCAGGTAGTCTATTATGTCCTTCCATTTTTAGAACATTGCCTTATTTGTTGTGGTGTAATGCATTGGTGCATTTCCTATTTTCTCAACAATATAATGATAAGCTGGCTTGATAGCAAATTTGAGAAATAAACAAATGTGTGATTCTGGGCTAAGTTCTTATCAAATGTATGGGAAAATATGAGGCCTGGTACATCTGGAAGATTTAATTATTGAATGTTACATAGTTATGCATAGTTGATTAATTGTGCAAACACATAGTATGATATGAAAGTTACCTGAAAAACTGTTTTGTATTTGTCAACATATTGTATATTAGCCTATTAGGTACCTAAGATTGCTTTCCTTTCTACCCTTTCCAGATATAGTTGTTGGGACTCTTTCATTAGTTCATATCAATCTGTTCATTTGTTGTAATCTTGTATCACTATAGGAAACAGAGTCCCTAGGGGATCAATATATGTAAATCCATGCGCCCTACGGCCTATCATGCTCACTCTTGCACTATTCTTGGTGTATTTTTTATTTGTAATATCTTATTCTGTAACTTTGAGTCTGTTGGTTTTGCACTTGTGTTTTGTTTTATATTTTCCTGTGAGGGCTCATTTGTCAAATATGATTGATTGACTGATCTGTTCAGGAAAAAGTGCTTGTGTCACACGGTGATGCAGCTAAAAGAAACATGGGGAGGTGCTTCTCTTCAAATACTTCAGCGCTTGATAAACCACCCAGATACAGGCAGTCTGAGGAAAGCAGACCACCTAACAAAGCAGCTGTCAACCAATTGCACTGCTGCTTCCAATCTTGTGCCATCTGTGACTAGAGAGAGCAATCTCAAATCTTTGGTGATTCCAGAAAAGGAATCGTTGTCAAAAGTTATTACTACATACATAGAAAAACCTGGAAATGTAAATAATCAAGCAAGGCCAAAGGCTGATTTCTCATTGGCAGGAACTGGAGCTACTACTACTCCACAGCCAATGAATTTAGAAAAGAATGATGATGCCGGAAATAGTGTGCCACTGCCAGTTGTGTACAATGGGACATCGCATATAGAAGGAAGGGGCAGTATCAGAGAGATTGAACCTCTTGATAATTCCTACTCTCTTGAAGCTATTTGTTCCTCAACCATTGAACCTGTTGAGGATTCGTTCCCTCTTCAAGCTAGTTATTCCTCAACCAAACCTATTGTAGGGAGTAAATTGTCACCCTCTTGCATTTCTTCTGAAGTATGCTCCTCTAGTGAGCTTAGTTGTCAAGGCAAGTCAGACAGTGATTCCAGTGCAGCAATTGACTTGGAAAACTCTAATGTTGGAGAGACTGCACTTGGAGCTTTTTTGTTGAAAGGTAGCAGTTGCACTCCAACTCTTGATTTGTTGCAAGGATTTTATTCCTTTGATCACCAGAATATTGAATGTCCTATGCTAATGGAATCATTATCTACAATATGTGCAGATCAGTTGCCACATTGTGGCAGTTTAAGAGATGAAACGCCAACCCTAGCTGACAGTCATTCAGATTTGAATGATTCTTTGTGTGATGAAGCTAAACCAGCTTTGTCAGAAGAACCAAATACTGAAGGTGAAATGAAGCTTGAAACAAACAGTACATTAGATGTAAAGGCAACTCCTTTGTTAGATGTGGGGTGTGGGCTTATTCACAATTATAGGACCACAGATTGTTCTCCTATGAAATTGGAAGCTTCTACACCTTGTGTGGAAAGACGGCATGCTTTATTAGTAGAACCAAATATTGAAGAAAAAATGGTGCTTGACACAGACAGATTGTCAGCTATACAGGATGCACCACATATAGAGTATGTCTGTTTAATATTTGACTGCATACATTCAGTTGACTTGCAACTGCATTTATAATGTTTCATTCTCATCTTTTACAGAAAGAACAAGGCACCAGACAGATCACCAGCAAATACAATCCTTAAAGATCATCTGAAGAACTTGGTACCATTTACAGAAGAATGGCTTGCTGTAATGGAGGCTCGTGGGCAGGTCTGCATACCTAGCTACCTAATAAAAGTAGTAAAGTACATGCTATTGTTACTTGTTAACAAGTGTAGTCTATGGGTTCTTTTTCCCCTTTATTTTCATAACTTGCTACCATGCTAATTTCTTTACAATCCTTTAGTACAGGCAGCACAAGTCAGCTTTCCAGTTTTTGGCCTTTGCTTTTTATATTTGGCTGCGTGCCACTAATCCATTCTCCTGGTACTAGGGAAAGGCTTTCCATATTTCCTGGGTTTTGCTGCATTATATGGTTACTATAAGTCCATGGCAATGAGCCATAATATTTAGGAACAAGTAACTGAATCAATAAATCTAACTGTACCGATCATTCAGTCTTATATTTTTCCCAGCAACTGACTAGCTGAGCATAGAATACTAAAAAATGACGTACCCAGTGTAGAGAGCTCCCGCTCTGTGCGGGGTCTGGGGAAGAGTGTTAGTGGCAAGCCTTACCCTCGCCTGTGCAATGCGAGGAGACCGCGACTCGAACCCGGGACCTTCCGGTCACAGGCGGTAAGACTCTACCGCTTGCACCAGGCCCGCCCTTCTGAGCATAGAATACTAGTGGTAGCATTTAGCAGCTTGCAAATTCCTTTTTTTGTCACTGAGCTGAGTGTGATACATTCTTGTCAGGAAGTTTTGGAACAAAAGACTGGTGCTGTGCAAAATTCTCCTCCTGACAAAACAGCTCCAGAACCCAGTCCTTGGTCGCCGGTAATGCTCTTGCAAAATTTCAAATTTGAAATATAGTTTCTCAAAACACAGGAGTGGAACTTCATTGTTCAGTAAGCCATGATGTTTCATGTGCAGTACATTTATACCAACAAAAAATTCTAATGTTAAAGTCGACAATTTGTATTCACAGTAATCTGAAACTATTTGAATAGATTGATAGATGCAAAGGTCACCTTACCAAGAACCAAATTAGCTCAACCGATGAATGACTTCCTTACGAACCATTCATTCAGTGTATAATGTAACAGCTTTTCATTGCAAATCACTGCAGGTTAAACGGAAAGCACAAGATGTTGGACCATTTGACTGTACCAAGTTCTCCAAAAACATCCGAACCTCTGGTACCTGACTGCAGACCTTGGACATCTCATTCTATCATGGTATAGCCACGGTGATAAGGTCAGGGCATCCGAAAATCCGGTACCCTAACTGCATACGTTGACCTTCACATTCTATAATGGTACAGCCACTGTGATAAGTAAGGTCAGGGACTCCGAGGTGAACACGGAGTAAATACCTGCCACCGATTCTTATTTTGACCAACCTTACTGCGATGTAGTTCAGCAGCCTTGTTGATCTGCATTTGTTGCCTCCCCTTTTTTGTTATTGTGAAATACTGTTGAGACCACGCCCCAAGCAAACGCTTGGTAAACAAGAAGGGAAAAAAAGAGAGAGAGGCTCTTTTGTGTTCGTCTCGATTGCTCTTTTTTGGCCATTGGTAGCTGACTAATATTGATGTCTGAAATTCCATTTTTTTTAAAAAAACATAAATTCCAAATGGAATATCTGATATTCTGATCAAATTCCTCGAGAGTTGGGCAGGCCAATTCAGAACTTTTTTTTTAACATGGAAGCAGACTCCATTACTCATCAACCGGTGCCAAATCATTGGCAACCAACACCTGGATACAAGCCGGGATAGAATCCCTGACCGAGTTCATGTCTGAATCAAGACTAGCACCTAAACTCGCTAAAGCATGCGCTGCTGAATTACATGACAGAGAGTTATGTGCTACAATTTTTGACACAAAATTAGAAGTTAATGCATCCTTGAGTTCCCAGATCAAACCACAAGCCGAGCTACGATCAGCGATTGTAGAGGTCACTGCTTGAACTACTGAAGTCGCATCAGTTGCCAGAACAATTTTCTGAATCCCTAATTCAGCGGCTCTTTGCACAGCCTGCCAGAACTTGAAGGCTCACGTCGGCAATCCTGCTGCACCAGCCACCAGAGACGCCTGCTTTCTGGTGAACATCCAGGACCGGGAGTGCATCTTGATTTACATCTTCCTGTACCTCGTCTCGTTCCACTTCTCCATCAGCGTCGTGTAGCTGTCAACAGTGGTACCTTTGGTTTGCATGTTTTCTGCTCATCAGTTTGTGCACCGGCGTCGAGTGTCGTAGCTTGCTGCAACGCGTGTTCGATTGTGTTAATAAGCCCAAGAGCAGTCAGCTGCTGCTTGAGAGCACCTTTCTCTCTCCTCTCTTCGTTATTAGGGAGGTACACCAAGATCAATGCTAGCATGCCAACGGTAACCAAACAACTACCGATAAAAGACTGCGGCCTCTCCAAAAGAAAACGTCCGTCATTAAGGAGACAAGCAGCATTCGTAGTACTTCACCGATCACCAAATAATTATATCGGAGAATGATACCGTGCCATGTGGTAAACTGGGAATTTACCAACTATAGTCCTTGCAAGTGAAATTATATGTTGTCCTCAACAGAGTCCCCAGCTGCTCCTAATGCTCCTAACCCTTTTTATACTCGTCAAGTACAAAACAAAGGAACTTTGTAAAAATGAGAAGAGGAAGAATATATAAGCACGTTTTATTTCCTCAAAATGTTACATGAGTTTTATTTCCTCAAAATGTTACAGCACGAGAAGAAGAATATATAAGCACGTTTTATTTCCACAAAATATTACAGCATGAGTTAATCGTGGCGTTGGTGACGTGCAAATACACTTGTCCTGTCGATAGTGATAGCGACTTTGCCACGATGCCAGTTCACTGATTCTGCTGCTAATGGCATTGGCCGTTTAAGAATGATCCATCTGCTCCGTCGGAGTCAGAGAAGCCTTCCTTGTTTGGGGTCGACGAGCTCATTTTCCCCATTTCATTCATTTGGAGATACCAACTGACGCACGGCGCCGATCAAGCAGCAGGGGCACGGCCATTAGGACCCGGCGGAGTAGGGAACGCACTGGCACAAACCATGTTGTAAAAAGCCACAAACATTGGAACATAGTTACGATCATAAATTTTTCGCATCATCCCAGTTCCATGGCGATCACATACAGTTTGGAGATACATCGGCGGTACGAATAACACAACATACTAGCAGAAATGCACACTCGTATCAAGGGTGTTGCCTGAAACAAGAGGAAATAAAACACACTATAGAGTATAACTGACGTTAAGGTCCAGGCATGGATCAGACTTAAAAGATCCTCAAACCAGCCAATCTGCATCATAACCAGTAATGGTTATTCCGTGTTCGATGTGCTTGGAGGTTTCTCCTTTGGATGCTTTGACCCGTAGTGATCGGTCAGCTGTTTTTCATTTGCCAATTGTACCTACCGAAATAGCAACCGCCCGGGTGAGCAGGTATGTTCCTCAAATGCAACTAGCCAGGTAAACAGCTTTACTCCCGAGTTAAAAGGAATCCAGAAAATATAGAAGACGAGAGCCAATATGCCACAGTAACCTCTGAGTTATCATATGAAGAAAGTACTGGGTAATGAAAGAGTACAGCTAAACACATGTTTAGACGAACCCACAAAAGGTTCCACAACAGGGATTTCTTTCTGAAGTATTGACTCCGCTTTTGGGGGAAAAAAAAGGTGATGGAAGTCTTTTACTCGTGAGATCAAATCATGCTAGGAGAAGGTTATGTGGCCACTTCTTTGTAGCACTAGCTTTATGTTGTGTGGTAAAGTGTCAGACACACCACTTCGAGTACTCTCAATCTCTCATTCTAGTCACGATGCTTAGTATCACTACTAACCGGTCCCAATCAGGCAACAATATGATTATGCTGGAACAACATGTGTCAACGATTGGCCTACATACAAACTGGCTGATTAAAGGAGGTTAGAGCAATACTGATGGTATGCAGAAGGAACGTTTCAATTTGCTGGCACAAAATTTTCCAGATAAAGTGAGGCGCTAGATGGATGGATACTCTGCAGAGCAGTCCTTCCTTCGCCTGAATAGGGGCAAGGCAAGCAGGGATACGGCAAAGCTGGACACATTGGCCGGATCTGCTGCCAAGGCAAACCCGGTAGGTCCAGGCGATGGCTAGCGATCGGAGAGGGGCTCCGGCTTACCTTGCAGATGGGGCAGACGACCTTGAGGCCGACGGCGCGGGCCTCGAGCTGGGACCCCTTGGATTTCTGGTTCCGCTCCGCGTTACGCCGCTGCGCGTCGATCTTCTGCTTCCCGCGCGTCATCCCTCCGCCTCTACCGCCGCCGCCCTCTCTCCTCCCTCCGGCGATTGGATTCGGATTGCCACCCGCCCGCCCTGCCCTGCCCCTCGATCGAGAGTCTGGATGCTTCTTCGCTTACCTCGCCGTACCTTCCTACCCGGAATCAGGTGCCAGTGCCACGCCCTCCTTCTCCACTCCTGGGCTGCTGCATTGCATTGGCTTGGCAGGCCACTGGCCACCCCGTAGATAGGGCCTCTGAGTCGGTCGGAAGCCCAGTACCATGCCTGGCCCGCGCTCGTTTGTTTCGTCTCGTGCAACGGCCAACCTGGCCACCCCTCCACTTCCGCCTTGAGTTTGAAGAGGGGGTTAAGTAAAGGCCCATCTATTATTGGTTCATATGGCCCATATGAATGTCTATATATCTCTCTCCACTAATGGAGTGAGGTGCTTATCTTCTTAGACCCCAAGATTAGTAACACTCCTCATCAACCCATATAAAATTTCTCCTATTTTTGCTGATATATTTAAAATATTGGCTCCCTTCTTCGACTATGCTTGTTCCAAGCCCCTATTACCGATCACGATTCTATTAACCAAAAAACTAACCATGGACGTCTCAGCTAATGACTACATAAAGATAGAAATTGAGGCAAGATCTGAAAAAATCAGAATAAAACCTTATAGTATTTTATAGACCACAAATCACTTGAATCTTCTCCAATACTTGATTTCCATTCATCGTATGCTGCCTTTATAGACCACAAATCACTTAAATCTTCTCCAATACTTGCTTTCCATTCATCGTATGTTGCCTTGGTGTAAAACGGTAGCACACTTCTGTCCTCAATATTCGTTGCCTAGACAGTAAATTCCGTTATCAGTATGGCTAACCAGCAAGTTCACACAATACGGATATGAAAATTATAATAACTCCTTCAAACTGAAAATAGGAATAAAATCACGAATAAACATTAATAATACCAAAAAAGATGCATCTCCTACCCTACCTTTATAATTGTAGTGATAAAATCTAACAAGAAAGGAAGCTTAAGAAGTGATGGCCAATAAGAATGAATACAATTTATCAGCAAACCTTTAATATGAGCACCCTTTAATATGATCACCGTCGTCACCCTGAAATATGAACAAATAAATAAATGAATAATATTACAAAAAAAATATGAATAATGCGGGGGAATGAATACAATTTATCAGCAAACCTTTAATGTGAGCATCGTTGTCACCCTGAAATATGAACAAATAAATAAATGAATAACATTAGAAAAAATATGAATAATGCGGAACATCGTTAGAATTTCTCACGAACTTGATCCGCCAATATCATAAGTTGTTCGTATCTTAACCTTGTCCATATGTGAACCCTTCTGTGCTATCATACTCCTTCTCATACCGTAAACCAAGAATTTTCATTATGTTATACATTCTTATACTGTAAACAAAGAATTTTCATTATGTTATACAGTTCGACGTTTCCCATGACCCGAGGATTTCCATCCCTAATATTTGATACTTTGTCTTTAGTCCAAAGTAATCACTCCCGACTTCATATAGATAAGCCATCTGCAAGGTAAAGACTCAAATTTGTTCAATTTTGTAGTAAAAATGCAATGCCGCATTAGACAAGATTGCATTACCCACAGCAAGGGTCTTGGCTCAATCCCTGTAGGGTCGAGATGACGGACTAAAAGGAAGGTGAATTACCCTTTCTAAAATTAATCGCGTCGACTAATCGAGATAAATACGAAATTAAAACTAACGGTCTAGACAAGACTACACCCCTCTATCTAAGTCCTCAAGCACCTTATAAAATATCCTAATTAAACAACTAAGATGTCGGGTTAGCTAGAGCTCACCTAACCAATTCTAGAAGTAAGGTCACACAAACATATACAACTAGTACTTTAAGCAACGGAGAGCTCCTACACATGCTAGTAGTAAAGGCACAAATCTCTTAAGCTCACTAGCAATGCTTAATAATAAGGCTACACAAGCCAAATTAGAGAGCTCAATTTACTTAGCTACACAAACTAAGCAAGGCAACTAATTTACTACAAAAGTAAACTAGTTACACAAGGGAGCTACTTATTGAAAGCTCTAGTTTGGTTTTGGTTAATTGATGAAACCCTAAGTGCTAACCTAGTTTATTAAAGTGATTATGAGATAGGTAGCACTACTCCAAGTGATGAAGTAATGGTGAAGATCATGACAATGGTGATGGCATGGTGATGATCAAATGCTTGAACTTGGAAAAGAAGAAAGAGAAAAACAAAAGGCTCAAGGCAAATGTATAAATAGTAGGAGCCATTTTGTTTCGGTGATCAAGACACTTAGCGAGTGTGATCACATTTAGGTTAGATAGCCATACTATTAAGAGGGGTGAAACTCGTATTGAAATGTGGTTATCAAAGTGCCACTAGATGCACTAACTCATTGCATATGCATTTAGGATCTAGTAGAGTGCTAACACCCTTGAAAATGTTTATGAAAATATGCCAACACATGTGCACAAGGTGATACACTTGGTCGTTGGCACATTTGAGCAAGGGTTAGAAACTTCACCGGTGTAGTGTCTGTCCGTAGAGTGCGGACAGTCCGACGGTGCCACCGGCGCCCTATACAGAAAAGACAGGGGTTCACAGAGTGACCGGACGCTGGTGGCGCAGTGACCGGATGCTGGGGTCCTGAGTCCGGTCAGTAGCAGCAGTGGCACGCGTCTCGGTCTTATGACCGAACGCTGGCGTGAAGAGTGACCGGATGCTGGCAGGGTGTCCGGTTAGTGCTGACGTACGCTGACGTGAGGCGCACAGAGGAAACGTTGAGTGACTGGATGCTGGGTGTGTCCGGTCGAGCATGACCGGACGCGTCCGGTCGTGAAATTTCGCGTTTGGAACCGTACTGGAAATGATCGGACGCTGGGGCCCTACGTCCGGTCACTTTCTAACTGACGCGTCCGATCATCACTTGACCGTTGAGATCGGGCGATCGACGTTTGAAGCCGATGACACGTGGCAAGCATCGGGTGACCGGACGCTAGGGTCCTACGTCCGGTCGAACTGACCGGAGCGTTCGGTCACCCCGAGTCGTGCCTAGTGAAGGGGTACAACGGCTCTATTTCGTGGGGGCTTCTATTTAAGCCCCATGATCGACTCAGGCTCACTCTCTTGGCCATTTGCATTGACATAGCAACCTTGTAGCCAAAGCCCTCCCACTCATCTCCATCATTGTTTCATCATCATTGTAAGATTGGGAGATAATCCAAGTGCATTGCTTGAGTGATTGCATCTAGTGGCACTTGGCATTCATGTTTCGCTATGGGATTCACTTGTTACTCTTGGTGGTTGCCGCCACCTAGACGGCTTGGAGCAGTGAGGATCGTTGAGCGGAGGTTGGTGATTGTCTCCGGCTCCGATCGTGGTGATTGTGAGGGGTCTTGTGCCTTTCCCAGCGGAGAGCCAAAAGGTAACTCTAGTGGATTGCTCGTGTCATTGAGTTACCTCACTTGTGGGTAGGTTCTTGCGGTGTCCAATTGTGTGGACGAGGTTCGTGCAACACCTCTTAGCCACTGAACCACCAAGTGTTGGTCGACACAACAGAGACTAGCATGCCGGCAAGCACGTGAACCTCGGGAGAAAAATTGGTTGTCTCTTGCCCTTTGGTATTCTCCCGATGATTGATTTAGTATTCATCTTGTGATTGGTTCACTCCTCTACATGGCGGTATAATCACCCTACTCACTCTTTTATATTCTTGCAAACTAGTTGTGGCAAGCTCTTTAGTGTAATTAGAATTGAGAGCTTGCTTTGTTATTTTAAGTTCATCTAGTGGAGCTCTTTAGAGTAGCAAGATTGAGAGCTCTTAGTGAGTAGTAACATTGCAAGTTGTGTGTCTAGTAATCATTGTAACTAGAATTGTTGGATAGGTGGCTTGCAACCCTTGTAGAGCTAGAGCAAGTTTACATTTTGCTATTTGTCATACTAATCAAATTGCTCTAGTTGATTTATAGATTTTTAAATAGGCTATTCACCCCCCTCTAGCCATATTAGGACCTTTCAAGTGGTATCGGAGCCGTGGTCACCGTTTGATTGAAGGCTTAACAACCTTGGTGTCAAATTATAGCTCAAGTTATGTTCAACCATATGAGGGGCAAACCACCATTCTTTGATGGCACATGCTATGATTATTGGAAGAGAAAGATGAGGATGTATCTTGGTTCAATCAATGATCAAGTATGGGAAGTGACCGAGAATGACTATGCTATCATTGATCCCGATGATCCCACCAACCAAGACAAGACCAACAAGCAATGCAATACAATGGCTCTAAACACCATATACAATGCCATTGATTCCAAGGTATTTGAGCAAATCAAGGATTGTGAAAGAGCAAATGAGGTGTGGAGAAGATTGAAGGAAACATATGAGGGCACACCAGCGGTGAAGAGTGCTAAGTTGTACATTCTCAAGGATAAGTTTGTGATAGAAACCACCCAATTTATACAAGATCAAGTACGGCTGTCCCCGCTAACACGTTGACACGCATCTACTTTCACTTATATAAACCCGATAGTCCGCCGAGTGTCACGAAGGACCTCGGTAAATCAACATCACAACTAAGATCGCATGATTAAGCAAATACAAATCACATACGTAGAGTTGCAACGGAAATAATATTACAAATAGGTTCATAAATAATAGTACAAGTTTGGATTTCAAAATCGATTAGTGAAAACAACATAGCTTTCAAATGATTACATTAATATACGTTCCAAATACATTGCTAGCATAAGTGACATCCTCAAATAAAAGCATATAGATGAGAGATAACATAGAGTCACCGAGCCCACCGGCGGTTAGCCACCATCTTTAGTAGGCCAAAACCTCACCTACAACATGGTGGGATAAACTCTGAGTACTCGAATGTACTCAGCTAGACTTACCCGTCATAAACCAGAAATAAAATTGACTCCAAGGAGTATGCAAGGCTTTATAAGTGGAGGTAACTTGACAACATTTTGCATAAAAAGTGATTAACTCAATTATACAATTATAATTCTATCATCAAGTTAATTATAACTATCCATCTCTAGATTAGCAACTATCCTGTGCCAAACATGTGGTATATCTTTTTAGAGCATCTAATAGTAACCATAGTAGGTATAGTAATTCCATGTTTATCCGAACCATCATATTCTATAGTACAATTACTACGATGTTGGGGCTAGCCAAGTTTCTCACTATCCGGGAGAGACGGCGATTCGAATCGATTTCAACCAGTTGGGAATTTATTCCTAACACAAACCTAGGTCTACCGGCCACGGTAGCCTTAGGTCACCTTTGGTACAACTCAAGTACATATTTCGTGGGTTCGCCCAGCGCCGCATAATCAGGGACACCAAATGCCAGGACGTTCAGGCCCAGCCTGCCCTTGGGCTCAGTCTGGCTCCCCGCACATCCTTACTACCATCTAGAGTGCGCACTCTTACAGAGCGGGGCCTGGCCTGAGTTGAGCTACTCGGCTTCATGGTCGGAACGAGTTATCCGGCCAGCTAAGTGATAGGCATGCGTTCAATCTTGTCAGAAGTGCCAACAACGGTACGGTCCTTAATCGGCACAGACGGAATCACATGAGTCAACCTACCATAGACTTTGTCCGACCTTGATTTACATTACCCTATGGTTCTTTTCCACGATAGCAAATATAGCCAACCGTGCTTCGGTATCCACCCATATCTCACAGGTGACAGGAAATCACTCGACTTCTACCGGTCTAAGCATGGCTAAGCATATATTCGATCCTGGACCTACACAGGGTTAAGATGTATATATCTGGACAATGTAGTTTCATGCATCAAGTGTTTCTAGACAACTCTTATAACCTAATGCATCAATCATAAAGGACTCAAGTAGTATTTTGTAAAACACTAGGAGATTTAGAATGCTCCGGGGCTTGCCTGGAATCCAACACTAGGTCAGTGCTTGTTAGATGACACTCGCTTGGTGAGCATCTCCTGTTCAGACATGTACTCCAGGGATCCTTCCATCTTCGAGAAAAGTCCACCATACACCGTCTTTGGGTTTGGTTCCAACCTCACATCCTTCACGTGGTTCATCTAGCATACCTAGATGAGATGCAAGATGCAAGTGCATGAATATGAAGAATGGTAATATAAGATGCATCATATAATAGCATTCAAGGCAACCATAAGATCATGCAAGACATAGGCACCTAGAGTTATTTAACTAAACATCACATAACCTATTATAGAGGGATAGTAAGCATATTAGGTATGGCACACAATTGAACTTAAGTTCAGATATTGCACACATGCATCGATCAAGACTAACCAACATGTTTAGCTAAACAAGAGCAAGCTAAAGCAATCACTTAGCACATGTATAGAAATCTGGATAGCGGCACAACAGTAACTTGTTTTATTCATAATTGGAAATCCAGACATCCAAATAAGGTGATCCTAGACTTTATAGAAAGCTTATTAAATTTTCTAAAATATGTTTATTATCATCACAAGATGATTCCTCAACTAACAAGGTCAATCAAACACAATTGGGCATCTCTGTCCAGACTTAGACAGATTCTGCCATGCAACTTCACAAGCTTATAACTGGAGATTTAAACTACCAAAAGGAGTGATATTTAACAATCTAGAAAGCTCATGAAAAGCACTACACTTATTCTATTATCTCCAAGACATGATTCAAAGCTTAGCTAAGTCACACAATGCAATCATTCAGATCTATATAGAGAGCATGCAAAATCTGACAATGAACTTACAAACTCTATAGCTCCTAAATTATCAGGCCTATGGTCATAAAATTTGAACACAAGCAATATTATGAAATTAGCTACAACTTTGGTATTCACTACAACCACAGCAACCATCATTTCCACCACGAAAATAATTGCACAAGCAAAACTACACATGCAGCCCAACAGCAGTGGTATAGAAAACTGATAGCAACTTCAAAGAAGCATAACTGGAGTTCTAGACCTCCAACAAACACGAATCATAACTTTTTGAAAAGCTTATAAAGCTATCTACAACTTTATTATTCTCCTATTAAGATGATTCTATAGTTAGCAAGGTCAATTAATCCAATGAATGAATCTATGTCTAAAACATGGACAGAAACTGATATGCCACTTCAAACGGCTACAAATGGAGTTATACATGTCCAATAAATGTGGTTCTAGACTTTTTAGAAAGCTTAGCAAATTCTAAACAACTTTGTTGTAAACACCTAAAGCTAATTCTACAATTAAGAAGGTCCCACAGTAGGAACAAGGAAACCCTCTCTGGGTTTGGGCAGAAACAACCACAGAGATTTAAGCAAGTATAACTCAAGATCTACTTAACAAAAAATCATGATATTTAGCGTTTTGGTACAACTCATGTATTTTCATCAAGTCATGATTCATAACTTAACTGAGCCAATTAATTCAAACATGCAGAACTATTCAGAGTAGAAGCAAAGCAATACAGGGATTTGTTATTTTTATAACTCTTAAAATAAAAATCCTAAATTCCTGAATTTTTTACCAGACAACAACAATCACCTGATGAGCACTCCATAAAAATTTCACATTTATTTGAGCAAAAGAACTACAGTTATGAAAAAGACAAGACACAACTAGTATTAAAAACCTAACTGCATAAATTGATTTTTACAGCACAAAATTTAAACTAAATCATGCCATATTATAGATCTAGTCCATAGAGAAGTTCACAAGGATTCTAAAAAGTCCTCATTTGCTATTTTTGGATTTTTCTACAATTTACTACGATTTTTACAGCACTATTCATATGAGTCATGGGTTGTGCATTTGGGCCCCTCCTTTCCTTCGAATTTTAACCCAAGGTCCCTAGCGGGATTTTGGAGCAGAGGAAGTTGGGGCCGACCGTGGGGGTGCTCGTCGGCGGCGGAGAAGGGCAGCGGAGCACAAGGGGGCCCGCACGCACCTGCTGGTTGTCTCAGATGGTTGGGAGGCGGCCCGGCCACGCACGCATGCTGTAGCCGCGATGGCTGCGCCGGTGGCGACGAGCTGTAGCGACAAGCCCACCGGAGTTGGCCACGACGGCGCAATGAGGCATCGGTGGAGCTTCGACATCCTAATGCGCACTCAGAGCAAGCACAAGGAAGAAGAGAGACGACCCGAGGTGGCACGGCCACACTAAGCACATGCTAGGCAGCGGCAATGGTGGCCATGGCCGTAGCCTCGGCTCTAGGGGCCTCACCTTCGTTCGAACAGCGTCGCAGCTAGGTCGAGGACGTGGCTAGGGCTGTGGTGGTGCTGTTGGTGAGGTGGATTGGAGCGAGGAGCGGCAGCAGCGATGCGGCGGCTCTCGGTGTGGTGCTCCCAGCGGTCGCCTGTGCTTGAACTAGGAATGGGGTGGACGAGGGAGGCTGAGTGAGGAACTGAGGGAGATGGAGGGCGAGACGATGCTGGCTCGGCTCATAACTTCGACGCACTATGGCGTGTGGGGGCAGCGCCGGTGTATGGCTCCCACGCGGCGCGAGCATTCAGCGACGGTCAGCCACTGAACCTGATTCAAAAGCCTGAAGGAGCCGCAATACTACCTAAAAAATACGCCTGAAACCCAAAGTTCATCCATCCGTAGCTCCTAAACCACGATGAGTTAGCAAAAACTCTATTAGTAAAAGTTGTAGATCTACATATCAGCTCCAACTTTTCTTAAGTGATCTAGGTATAATTCACAAAGGTGAGCAATTTGCATCGTCACAAAGTCAGGCACATCGAAACTGTAAACTCACTTTGACTCAGAAAAATTCCTAAGTTCCAAAAACAGTACAATGTTGATTTTTGTGAGCTCTAAACGACCAAGTTAAGCACTGAATTAGCTCATGACCCAAAAATAAAAATTGTTGATCTAATCAAGTACTACAACTTTGCTTAAGGGTTCACTGCCATGCAAACACTCTATGATATAGTTCAACTTAGGTCAAACATACAACATGAAAATGATGATTTACACTATAGATATGACTTAGAGACCAAACTAGCCTTAGTCATGAATACCAAAGTAGTTCCTAGTGGCATTCTAAACATGTTACAAGCATTCTTAAGGTTCCACAATTATTTCATACATTGGTCACATGTAAATCCTAGGTCAAACCAAGCATATCATCACTTAGGAGCTTAATTAGGAGAAGTGATCCACATGAACATTGCTCCAATAGGCATTCTAAGTGTAGCTAAGGTATTTTAGTGACCAACACCAACCACATGCACTCAATCACACATGATCATAAGCATATACACACAGGGAAAACGTAAAATAACAAGTCATGTTTCACATGTTCTCATTCACCCAATTAAAGCAATCCGAGAAAGATTATAACTTATCATTTTATGTGACTTTTTTATTCCAAACTTCACGAAGCTTTTCCAATCATCTATGTGGGTGGAAATTGATGTGAGGCACATGAAAGAAGCACATTCAACATTACTTAGGTGTATATCTGAAAAGGGCCAATACGCAAGCAAAGGTGTGTTGCCCAAGTTTACGTTGGAGCTCACTCTTGTAGATTTGATCTTGACACCTTCATCACCACTTAGTATGCCATGTTTGAGCTCAAACCCATTGCTTAACTGGTGACAAACACCTGGGGTGTTACAAAGTTGACAAGCTTCAAGATGAAGGAAGATGAGAGCATTCCGGAAATGTTCCATCGGTTGCAAGTGATTGTAAATGACTTAAAGGCCTTAGGAGAGAAGATCAAGGATGATGATGTCTCTCATCGGTTCTTGATGTGCCTACCTCTCAGATTTGGGA
The DNA here is from genome assembly GCF_019320115.1 of Miscanthus floridulus. Taxonomy (NCBI): domain Eukaryota; kingdom Viridiplantae; phylum Streptophyta; class Magnoliopsida; order Poales; family Poaceae; genus Miscanthus; species Miscanthus floridulus. The sequence goes on along the minus strand of NC_089587.1, from coordinate 181,765,153 downwards.
TGTTGAGATTGCTAATCATAAGAGGAGGATTGAAGGAGATTACCCCTAACCAAGTACTAGGTGATGTCATGACCCAAGAGACATACCGTGCAGAAAGGGAGGGGGATGACAAGGATGACAAGAAGGAAGAAGAAGACAAGAAGAAGAAGAGTATAACATTCAAGGCTAGCTCATCATCATCCAAGAACAAGAGCTAGTCTAAGAAAGAATCAAGTGATGATGATGATCTTAGTGATATTGATGATGAAGCTATGGCCCTCCTTGTACGCAAGATGGGAAAATTCATGAAGAAGAAGGGCTATGGTGCAAGAAAGAGAAGAGATCACACCAAAAGCAAAGAATATGTGAGAAGATGCTGCAATTGCAAGAGCCCTGATCACGTTGTAGCAAATTGTCCCTACAATAGTGACAATGATGAGGATAAGAAGAAGAAGCACAAGAAGGATAAGAAAGAAAAGAAGGAGAAGAGAATAACCTTCCAAAAGAAGAAGGGTGGAGGCTATGTGGTCACTTGGGATAGTAATGGCTCTTTGGATAGTGATGACTCTAGTGATGATGACAAGAAATCTATCAAGAAAGCACTAGCAAGCATCGCCATCAACAACAAGCCCTCCATCTTCGACACTCCATTGACATGCCTCATGGCAAAGCCTACCAAGATAAAATATGATGTGAGTGATGATGATGAATGTGAAAGTGATGCTTGTAGGAGTGATGATGATGAGGAAGAGTACTCTAAGGAGGAGCTCATGGACATGTATGAGCAAGTGCATACTTGCTTTGAGATAAAGCGAAAGGAGTGCAAGGAATTGAACAAGAAAGTCAAATTTTTTGAGCAATCCCTTGATGAGCCCAATGCCACTCATGAGAGGCTAATGGAAGCCCATGAGAAGCTTGGCAAAGCTCACTCTAAGCTTGAGAAAGCTCACTCCTCTCTCATCGAGCAAGTCAAAGAGAAAGCCAAGAAGGAGCAAGTGATTATATCATGTGATGTGGGACTAACATGTGATCTTATTGATGAATCTTTTTATAAGCCCATTATAGTTGCTCCCACTAACACTTCTTATAGCACTAATACTTCTACTTCACCTTTGAGTGATGGTCTCACTTGTGATACCTCATTAATGGTGGAAAATGATACCCTCAAGAAGGAGGTGAATGAGCTCACTTGTGCTTTAGGCAATGCCTATGGTGGAGATGCCCGCTTGCTAAAGTGCTTGGGTAGCCAAATGTTTTCTCTCAATAAAGAGGGATTAGGCCTTTGTCACTCCCAAAGTTAGCTTTGTGAAGAGCAATGGCTGGTTTTGCAATAGATGTAAGCAAGTTGGGCATATAGAGCAATATTGCAAGACTAACAAGAACAAGCTACCTAATGTATCCTTAATTAAATTTGATTCTTGTTACATGCTTGTTAAGGGTGCCAATGGTGTGAAGGCTAAGTTCATTAGTACACCAATTGTGGGCCCAAAGAAGAAGACCATTTGGGTACCAAAGACCTTGGTAACTAACCTTCAAGGACACAAGCAAGTTTAGGTACTTAAAAAGAATTGATCTTCTTTTGTAGGTCAATTATAAAACCGGAGGAATGCATTGGGTGCTTGATAGTGGGTGCACATAACACATGACTAGTGATCCAAGAATGTTTAATTCAATCAATGAAAACAAGAGCAATGGGATTGATAGTATCACATTTGGTGACAATGGCAAAGGCAAGGTCAAAGGGCTTGGTACGATAGCAATATCCAATGACTTGAGCTTTTCCAATGTGCTACTAGTAGAGAGCTTGAACTTCAACCTTTTATCGGTAGCTCAATTGTGTGATCTTGGTTTCAAGTGCATATTTGGTGTGGATGATGTAGAGATTATAAGTGTAGATGGCTCTAACTTGATATTCAAAGGATTTAGATATGAAAATCTATACTTGGTTGATTTCAATGCTAGAGAAGCTCAATTGACAATATGTTTGATCACTAAGTCTAGCATGGGTTAGTTATGACATAGAAGGCTTGGTCATGTTGGAATAAAACAATTAAACAAGTTGATTAAGCATGACTTAGTTAGAGGCTTGAAAGATGTCACACTTGAGAAGGATAAGCTATGTAGTGCATGTCAAGCCGGAAAATAAGTTGGTAATACATATCCTAAGAAGAGCATGATGAGCGCATCTAAGGCATTTGAGTTGATGCACATGGACTTGTTTGGACCAACCACATACATAAGCATTGGTGGAAACAAATATGGATTTGTAATTGTGGATGATTTCACTAGATACACATGGGTATTCTTTCTTGTTGACAAGAGTGATGTGTTTGCAACATTCAAATCATTTGTCAAGGGCATTCACATTGAGTTTGAAACAACCATCAAGAAAGTTAGAAGTGACAATGGTAGTGAATTCAAGAACACTAGAATTGATGAGTTGTGTGATGAATTTGGAATTATACATCAATTCTCGGCCAAGTACACTCCTCAATCAAATGGCTTAGTTGAAAGGAAGAATAGAACTTTGATTGACATGGCAAGCTCAATGTTGAGTGAGTACAATATGAGTCATTCATTTTGGGCCAAAGCAATCAACACAGCTTGCTATTATAGCAACCGACTCTATTGTCACCCCATGATAGAGAAGACACCTTATGAGCTTTTGAATGAAAGAAAGCCCAACATAGCATACTTTCGGGTTTTTGGTTGTAAATGCTACATATTGAAGAAAGGCACTAGATTGAGCAAGTTTGAAAAAAATGTGATAAAGGTTTCTTCCTTGGTTACTCCACTACTAGCAAGGCTTATAGAGTTTGGAATTTGGCTAGTGGTACTCTTAAGGAGGTTCATGATGTGGGGTTTGATGAAACAAATGGTTCTCAAGAGGAAGATGAGAATCTAGATGATGTAAGAGGCACTCAATTGGTCAATGCAATGAAGAACATGAACATTGGTGATATAAGGCCTAGAGAGATGATTGATGTTGAAGATGACAAGAATCAAGTGCTCTCTAACTCAAATGTGCAAGCTAGTGGTTCTCATGATCAAGTTCAAGCAAGAACTAGTGATGACAAAGTGCAAGATCAACAAAAGTGGCTAGTTCATCATCTCAACCAAGTGATCTATCAAATGCAAGCAATCAAGTGCAAGTGCTTCAACCAATCAATGTTGCAAGAGATTATCCCTTGGACACTATCATTGGGGCTATTTCAAGAGGTGTACAAACTAGATCAAGATGGCTTTATTTTGTGAGCATTTCTCATTGTGTCATCCATTCAACCTAAAAAGATAGATGAAGCTTTGAAGGATGTTGATTGGGTCAATGCTATGCATGAAAAGCTAAATAGCTTCACAAGAAACCAAGTATGAGAGTTAGTTGAGAGGCTTAAGGATCATAATATGATTGGAACCAAGTGGGTCTTTCGGAACAAGCAAGATCAAGATGGACTAGTAATAAGGAACAAAGGAAGATTAGTGGCTCAAGGTTACACTCAAGTTGAAGGTCTTGACTTTGGAGAAACATATGCCCCGGTTGCAAGATTGGAAGCAATTAGGATCTTGTTAGCCTATGCTTGTGCCCACAACATCAAGTTGTACCAAATGGATGTGAAGAGTGTATTTCTCAATGTGTACATCAATAAGCTTGTGTATGTTGAGCAACCTCCCGGTTTTGAAGATGAAAAGAAATCCAACCACGTTTACAAGTTGAGAAAAGCTTTGTATGGATTAAAACAAGCACCTAGAGCATGGTATGAGAGATTTCCTACTCTCTAAGGGATTCAAGATGGGAAAGATTGACACCACTCTCTTCACCAAGAAGCTTAGAAATGACTTGTTTGTAATGCAAATCTATGTTGATGATATCATATTTGGGTCAACAAATCAAGATTTTTGTAAGGAGTTTGGTAAGATGATGGCAAGTGAGTTTGAGATGTCTATGATTGGAGAGCTTAGTTACTTCCTTGGTCTTCAAATCAAGCAAATGAAGAATGGTACATTTGTGAGTCAAGGCAAGTATATCAAGGACATGCTCAAGAAGTTTGGAATGGATGATAGTAAAGCTATTAGTATACTAATGGGGACAAGTGGAAGCTTGGATAGTGATGCTAGTGGCAACATAGTGGATCAAAAGATGTATCGGTCTATGATTGAAAGCCTACTCTATATGACCGCATCAAGGCCGGATGTGATGTTTAGTGTATGCATGTGTGCTAGATTCTAAGCCTCGCCAAGAGAAAGTCATTTGAAAGCAACAAAGAGAATATTGAGGTACTTGAAGCATACATAAAATGTTGGATTGTGGTATCCCAAAAAAGCAAGATTTGAGTTGATTGGATATTCGAACTCCGATTATGCAGGATGCAAAATTGAGAGAAAGAGCACATCGGACACATGTCAGCTATTGGGAAGATCGCTTGTGTCTTGGTCATCAAAGAAGCAAAATAGTGTAACACTTTCAACCGCCAAAGCGGAGTATATTTCGGTCGGTAGTTGTTGTGCTCAATTACTTTGGATGAAGTCTACTTTGAGTGACTTTGGAATTAAATTCAAGCAAGTGCCATTGCTATGTGACAATGAGAGTGTCGTAAAGCTCACCAACAGCCCGGTTCAATATTTAAGAACAAAGCATATTGATGTCCGCCATCATTTCATAAGAGATCACCAACAAAAAGGGGACATTTGCATTGAGAGTGTGGGCACCGAAGATCAACTTGTCGATATCTTCACCAAGCCACTTGATGAGAAGAGGTTTTACAAGCTAAGGAATGAATTGAACATACTTGACTTCTCCAATATGTGTTGATGCACCCCCAATTTATATGACATACCTCTCCTTTGAGCAATTCAAGGTAAAAGTTAATTGGCATGGCATACATCCTTGCTAAGGAAATGTTTAGTGCATCTAGACATATTTCACATTTGAATAGGCTCATTCATAAAAACAAATGAATTTGATGCTTATATGGTACCACTATTGCTTGTATGCTTGAAATGATCTAGTGGTAGCATATGATATGTTTATGGGCTTATAAACCTAGTGTTTGATCTAGAAAATAAGCTATAAGTGTTTAACTCAACATGGTACAAGATAACCCTTATTTGGAGGTGTGAAAAAGCTTGTCCTTGGATCAAACCGAGTTAAATATCTTTTACAAGTGATCTAGATTGAACCAAATTCGGAAAATGATCCTCATTTCACACGGTTTCACCCCAACCTATCTATAATTTGAACTCACCTTTTGTGCTAATTATTGACAAAGGGGGAGAGAAATTCACAAAGATAGTAAGATAGGAGGAGAAAACAAATGAAATAACATTGTAAAGGGATTATAAAAAAAATTACACACAAGTAGGGGGAGCAAGCTCATAAACTTGTATGTTGCATTTGAATGTGCATTTCATATATTTGCTTGCATGGCACAAGTTCAAAATTTCAATATTCATGCTTGTGTGGTGATGCTAGTTATAGGTTTGAATGATGAAATGAAAAACTAGCATGCATAGGCTGAAGTAACTAGACTTATGTTCATTCTATGGAAACTAGACCCTTGCTTCTAATGTTGATCTCATAGGGTATTCTAGTTTTTGTGTATGTCTAGTTACTAATGGTGCTAAGAAAGGTATATTGATGCACTCCGATTGGTATCACGCTTCAAAGGTCCATCTCTTATACCTTAGCATCATTTGGTAGACATTGTCTCCTATATTTCCTATCTAAGCATATGTGCAAGCTACAATCCAAACACTTAGCATATATGTAGGGGGAGCAATTACTACTATTTGGGATTCATGAAACTTGTTCATATCCTTTACACATGGTAAATATGCTTGGGCAAGCAATATGGATTCAATTAAATTTCAACTCATATCTTTGTGAAAGAGTTGTCATCAATTACCAAAAAGGGGGAGATTGAAAGCTCTAGTTTGATTTTGGTTAATTGATAAAACCCTAAGTGCTAACCTTGTTTATCAAAGTGATTATGAGATAGGTAGCACTACTCCAAGTGATGAAGTAATGGCGAAGATCATGACGATGGTAATGGCATGGTGATGATCAAATGCTTGAACTTGGAAAAGAAGAAAGAGAAAAACAAAAGGCTCAAGGCAAATGTATAAATAGTAGAAGCCATTTTGTTTCGATGATCAAGACACTTAGCGAGTATGATCACATTTAGGTTAGATAGCCGTACTATTAAGAGGGGTGAAACTCGTATTGAAATGCAGTTATCAAAGTGCCACTAGATGCACTAACTCATTGCATATGCATTTAGGATCCAGTGGAGTGCTAACACCCTTAAAAATGTTTGTGAAAATATGCCAACACATATGCATAAGGTGATATACTTGGTCGTTGGCACATTTGAGCAAGGGTTCGAAACTTCACCGGCGGAGTGTCCGCCCGTAGAGTGCGGATAGTCCAACGGTGCCACCGGCGCCCTATACAAAAATGACAGGGGTTCACAGAGTGACCGGACGCTGGTGGCATAGTGACCGGATGCTGAGGTCCTGAGTCTGGTCAGTAGCAGCAGTGGCACGCGTCTCGGCCTTGTGACCGGATGCTGGCGCGAAGAGTGACCGGACGCTGGCAGAGTGCGTCCGGTCAGTGCTGACCTACGCTGACGTGAGGTGCACAGAGGAAACGTTGAGTGACCGGACGCTGGGTGTGTCCAGTCGTGAAATTTTGTGTTTGGAACCTTACTAGAAATGACCGGACACTGGGGCCCTACGTCCGGTCACTTTCTAACTGACGCGTCCGGTCATCACTTGACCGTTGAGATCGGACGATCGGCGTTTGAAGCCGATGACACATGGCAAGCATCGGGCGATCGGACACTGGGGTCCTGCGTCCGGTCGAACTGATTGGAGCGTCCGGTCACCCCGAGTTGTGCCCAGTAAAGGGGTACAACATCTTTATTTCGTGGGGGCTTCTATTTAAGCCCCATGACCGGCTCAGGCACACTCTCTTGGCCATTTGCATTGACATAGCAACCTTGTAAGCTTAGCCAAAGCCCTCCCACTCATCTCCATCATTGTTTCATCATCATTGTAAGATTGGGAGAGAATCCAAGTGCATTGCTTGAGTGATTGCATCTAGTGGCACTTGGCATTCGTGTTTCGCTATGGGATTCACTTGTTACTCTTGATGGTTGCCGCCACCTAGACGGCTTGAAGCAGTGAGGATCATTAAGCGGAGGTTGGTGATTGTCTCCAGCTCCGATCGTGGTGATTGTGAGGGGTCTTGTGCCTTCCTCTACGAAGAGCCTAAAGGTAACTCTAGTGGATTACTCGTGTCATTGAGTTACCTCACTTGTGGGTAGGTTCTTGCGGTGTCCAATTGTGTGGACGAGGTTCGTGCAACACCTCTTAGCCACCGAACCACCAAGTGTTGGTCGACACAACAGGGACTAGCGTGCTGGCAAGCACGTGAACCTCGAAAGAAAAATTGGTTGTCTCTTGCTCTTTGATATTCTCCTGATGATTGATTTAATATTCATCTTGTGATTGGTTCACTCCCCTACATGGCGGTATAATCACCCTACTCACTCTTTTATATTCTTGCAAACTAGTTGTGGCAAGCTCTTTAGTGTAATTAAAATTGAGAGCTTGCTTTGTTATTTTAAGTTCATCTAGTGGAGCTCTTTAGAGTAGCAAGATTGTGAGCTCTTAGTGAGTAGTAACATTGCAAGTTGTGTACCTAGTAATCATTGCAACTAGAATTGTTGGATAGGTGGCTTGCAACCTTTGTAGAGCTAGAGCAAGTTTGCATTTTGCTATTTGTCATACTAATCAAATTGCTCTAGTTGATTTGTAGATTTTTAAATAGGCTATTCACCCCCCTCTAGCCATATTAGGACCTTTCACTTATATGTTACACAAGCAAGAAGATAACTAGCAAGCTCCATAGGCTAACTAATTACAAGAGCAACTACACAAGCACAATATATGAAATGTAAATACAAGCTTGTGTAAAGGAGAATGCAAACCAATGGGAAGACAAGGATGACACGGTGATTTTTATCCCGAGGTTCACTTGATTGCCACCAAGCTAGTCCCCGTTGAGACAAGCTTCAAGGTTGCCGTCAGTCCTCTTGCTAGTGGTGACCCGCAAGTCACACTCTTCCACGTGGAGTGCTTACCACAAACTCTAGCACTTGACATGACTGGACCACTTGTCACCCTTCATGTCTCGCTCTACTAGAGTTGCTCTTCGCGGCTCCCGCGAGGTGAGCACAACACCCCTCACAATCTTCTCTGGAGCACCGCACAAGCTTCCTTACGTGCTTCGACGGAGATCACGCCACCAAGCCGTCTAGGAGGTGACAACCTCCAAGAGTAACAAGCACCACCGACTTACGACTCGAACACCTAGTGCCACTCGATGCAATCTCACAATGCAATCGCACTAGAATCACTCACTCGCAATCGATTCACACTCTTGCAAGCACAAGTGAGTTAAAGGGCTCTCAAGCACGGACACAAAGTCTCCCAAGGTGCTCAACCACAGCCATGGCCGAGACCCCCTTCTATTTATAGCCTAAGAGCCAAAAATAGCCATTACCCCTTCACTGGGCTAAGCCCGCAGCGACCGGACGCGTAGGTCGAATTGACTGGATGCGGCGGTGCCTGCATACGATCGCACCAGCGACGCCATGTGTCACTAGCCGTTTAAAAATAGTTGTTGCCGCCCAACGGCTCTCTTCACGCGTGCATGCCACCAACTGACTGGACGCATAGGTCGCATGACCAGACTCACCAAGCGACAGCGTTCGATCGAGTCCAGTAAGCTTCTAGAGACGCCAAAACGCGATCGAACGTGTCCATTCATCAACGACCAGACACACCACCGCGTCCGCTCCTTACTACGCTTGCACAGAGCGGTGATGTCAGCGTACGTTAGCGACAACCTGACACAGGAGCGTCGTGTCCGATCACCTCCAGGAGCCAGCGTCCGGTCATTTGACTAGGACCGCGCCTCTCTGCTTACACTAATCGGACGCGCTAGGCAGAGTCCGGTCCTACCGAGGCTAGCGTCCGATCACTCTCTCTCTCACACTATTCCTCAACAAGAATTTCTTGCTTAGCAAAGGGAATTGCCGGCTTAGACTTAGCACCACTATTTTCACCATTTTAAAGTGCTATTTCTTCTCCATTTTCACCACCTTTGCAAATGTGCTAACACCACCAAGTGTTCACCATCTTGTACAGGTGTGTTAGCTTTTCATAAATATTTTTCAAAAGATTAGTCACTCAATTCACCACGCCACTCGATCCTAGCAACGATGCAAAGTTAGATCACTCGAATAGCACTAGATGACCGATATGCAAACAAGTTTACCCCTCTTGATAGTACGACCATCTATCCTAAACCCGGTTATAAAGTTCTCTACATACTTATGACCGGTGAAATAAAATGCCCTACAAATATATCTTTGCCTTGCGCATTCTATTCCAACTCCTCCATCATTGATGCAACACATGCACCAACTATATCACAAATGATATGATCCACTTCATATCATCACGTGACCTTGTTGGTTCATCGATCTTGACCTCACTTGTTTTTCACAATTGCCTTCGTCCATCGGTGCCAAGTCTTGCTCAAGCTTCACCGCCACGCGGTCCATCGCTCCAAAGTCTCCAACTTGCCTTTCACGCATGTAACCGATCCATCAAGCAAGTCTTGTCTTGATCTTCTCCACCTTAGTCACATGACTCCATGTCATGTCTCATATGCAATGAGCTCCTTCATCACATGTGTGAGCCTTACAACAAACCCAAGCCATCTTCACCGTCATGGCATGAGTTGCTCACACAAGTGTACCTGTGGACTAATCACCTGTGTATCTCATAATTAAACACATTAGTCCGACTAGGTTGTCACTCAATTACCAAAATCAAACTAGGGACCTTTCAATCCCCTTCAGTCAGAATTAGGGTGCAACTATGGGAGTCCTGGGCACCAGCACAGAGCGCATCCTTGAGATTCTAGATGCTAGTGACTCTGCACTTCTCCGATCCATCAGTTTCCACAGGCTCCTTGCTTATTTTCAAATTAGAATGCAAGAAGACCTTGCTTAGGTTTTTGTAACAGAACCGACCAAATCAGAAGAATGTAAGTACAAAAACAATCACCGAAGTGATCAAATTCCTGTACTTAAGCTCCCATAATCCCGGTAGTCCGGAAATCACGAAGGATTTCAACCAACTCTCGACATACAAACCAAGATCGTAGTGATTCAACACAACACATCATCTGTTACAACATTTCACAAGTAGCATTCGGATTACATCCATCAGAGTTTAAATAAAATATTACAAACCAAGTTCGAATGTGCGGAAGCAACATAGTTTAGTACATAACTTCATATTTTCAATTACATTGCCAGATCAGAGTCATGTCCCACAAAAGCATCATCAGGTACGAGAACTAGTAGAGATCACGCCCAACGGTCTAGTCTTCATCCCCAGCTGGGAGAAGGCAGTACTTGTAGCAACCAAAGTAGAACTGGTCATCTACAACAGGTGGGAGATAAACCCTGAGTACGAAAAGGTACTCAGCTAGACTTACCCGTCAAAACCAGAAATAAAAGACACCAAGAGTCATGCAAGGCTTTGAGGTGGGCTAGCTTGACACAGTTGCATAAAAGAGCTTATGAATATAGTGACCAATTTAAACTTAGCATCAAGCTTATCATCATTTACCTGTCCACTAGATTTGCACCTGTACTAGAGCACTCACTTATTAGGAGCAAACAATATTAACCATAGCAGGTATAATAAGGCTGTCATCATCATATCATTATTTCCGAACCATTATGTTATTTAGTGTATCTACATTGGAGATAAGCCCGTCAAGTTCTCACTAATCGGGAGAGACGGCGACTCGAATCGAATTACAACTCATCTGAGGGGGTATTCCTAACTCTCACCCTGGCATACTTAGCAAGGGTAGCCGTGGGTCACCTTTGGAACAACTCAGGAACCAAATTCACGGGTTCGATCAGCGCCAGCACTCTCAGGGATTACCCTTCTGCCAGGACGATCAGGACTTTTAAATCACCTAGCCCTTGGACTCACGCCTACGGCTCCCTTCCGAGGCGCACTTTATACTTATCGACTCCCGGCCTGAGGTGAGCTACTCGGCTTCGTGGTTGGTCTCCAGACCCGGCCAACTAAGAGAGAGGCATGCGTTCAACATGAACAGGAAAGGCTCCAAGATTCAGTCCTTAATCGACACAGACGGAGTCACTGCAAACCGGCAAGCCTCCGTCCGGTCTTCATTTCAAATTAAGATTGGTTCTTTTCCACGATAGCAAATATAGCCAACCGTGCCACATGTATATTCCTATATCTCGCAGGTGACAGGAAATCACCCTGACTTCTACCACGTTTAAGTAGGGCTAAGCACTATGCGAACCTAAGCTACATAGGATTCAGGGTAACAATATCTGGACAAGGATTGGATAACCAATGCAGCAAGTGTTTGTATCCAACACCTAAACTTAATGCAACAATATATATATGTAACAATAATACTATAACTGCATTTCGGAAATTAGGAGGCTTAATATGCTCCGGGGCTTGCCTTTCACAAAGTTGCACGGACGGTGATCCGGGCACTCAACGGCGACCTCGTCTGGCACTTCTCCTGAAGGCTGCACCTCCTGAACCTCCGGTGTCGGCTGCTGCTGCTCGCTCGGTTCCTCGAATTCCAGCAGTGTTACTCCCTCCGGTATACCTATTGCATGCCGATGCATAAGATAAATATCATGGATGCATAAGGAATGACATGATGTTCATGATGAATGAATCACAGTAAATGTTTAACGAAAACATCACTGGACACCCGTTTACCGAATAAAATAGCTCTATTCAAATTACTTTAAGCATGTATCTAACTTAACTTAAAGAACAAGATCAACTTATCTAACTTGCATAACCTAAGATAAAAATGCTCATCTTCAGTTAAAGGCCTAACACCTAGGAACATTACCATAAACTTAGAAATAGTAAATGCATACATAAATTAACATTTAAAGTTTCATATGCACACAAGTAGTCCCTTAACTCAATCACAACTAGAGTTCTACAATTCCAAATGACTTGCATGAGGATATTCTGGAAAGCTTATGAAATTCTCTACAAATCAATTGTAAACATCAAAGCATGATTCTTACGTTAACCAAATCGAATTCCAGTAAACCTAGAATCTGTCCAGAAATGACAGGGTTACTAACTTAATTATTTAATGATGATGCAAAAGCATAATTTGACCAAACCAAGTTTACCAACTTGTTGCACATACCAGAGGAACACTAGAAAGTATAGTGCTAACTTCTAAATAAATTATTTAATATCATTTTCAATTTATTTAGTTAATTAGGTGATTAAAGCAATATATAGTAAAAATGTTCATAAAAATCTACAAAAATTACAGTAGCTATCTTATGCTTCACATAGACTATCATAAAAATTTCAAAGCCATTGAGCAAGCAGAACTTGCTGTATCCAAAATAACAGGTGGCATGTCTATTTTAGCATAATTAGGAAACCCTATTCAAAAGTGTCAAGCAACAGATTTCTCATTTTCCTAGCCTCATTCTAGCATAAGAACAGCACTCACCAAATTTTACCTTTACTGGATCTATAGAAAAATTATGAAAATTCACACAAAATCCATCCATGCAAACAAGAGAATTTTCTAACTCCTACAAACAGTGTCCAAAATGTATGAAAATTTAACTACAAGCTATTCATGATATGAGCAGTACACCATAAAAATTTCATGCCATTTGGAGCTTACATAGAAAAAGATATAATTACCCCTAATTCCCACATGAATAAAAGAGATAATTAGTAATTCTATTTTCATAACAGAACATGGCATATATTATATTTTTAATATAAACTAGACATTATCATGAACTCAACAAAATTGGAACCACATCATTTGGATCTACCAACAAGGAGATACACATTTTTGAAAATGTACACAAATCTGTGAAAAGAATAAAAACAAAACAAAATAAGAAAACCAATTCAACTACTGGGCCGGCTCGAACAAATCCGGTGGCCCGCGAAGCTGGCGTAGGCGCGGCCTAGAAACGGCGCGGCCCAGCTGGCTCCCGCCTCAGCCTCAGCGGCTGACAACCGGGACCCGCCCGACAGAGAGACAGACAGGAGAGAAGGAGACAGTGGCGTAGCTCGTCGCCGATGGCTCCTCCGGCGAGGTCAGCGGTGCTACGACGTTCGCCTTGCCCGTGCGCATCTAGCGGTGTCCTCAATCGATGCTATTGTCGCGGCTACCGGGGTTGGCGACGAGCACGGCGGCGCGCGGCCACGGCATGGCCGGCTCCGGCGAGACTACGGCTCGAATGGGTGACCCTACGAGCTTCAGCAGCGCTCCTAGGACCTAGCGCAAGAGAGAGATAGGACGGGAAGGCCACGGTGGCGGCTGGCCGCGTGGAGCGCCATCTCCGGCGAGGTCAGCCATGGCGGTGGTGGAAGGAAACTGCGATTTCGCCCTTACCAAGGCCAAATTGGCACGACGGTGAGGTGGAGGAGGTAGAGAAGATCACGGCGAGGCTTCTGACGAACTGGGCAACTCGTTTTCACAGTGGCGAGCGCGCACGATGACGGCGACGCTCAGTCGGGAATGGCGGACGGCTGTTGCTCTGTTGCTGCGGAGCTACGGGCGAGCGAAGGAAATGGAAATGGGACTGATGAGCTGGTTGACAGGCACGTTGGGCGAGCTCAAGTCGTGGGTGGCCGTGCCAGGGCATCCGCAGCGCATGGCAGCGTGAGCAGGCGACCGGCGACACGCGGCGTACACGCGTCGGAGGTTTTCTGAAACGGCCAGCACTGTAGCTGGTCTGAAACGCGATTCAGTCATCCATTGACCCGACTGACAGAGCAAGTTTGACGGTGATTAGCTCCTAATCTATGACGATCTAGGTTATGCCATAGTTAACAAAGTTGAACATCTATATGTGAATTACAACTCTTACTATTGGAGCTCGAGCTGGTTTGGCTTTGTTAGGGAGATACAAGGTGAAAAAGTTGGGTACATGAAACTGAATCCAGTTATAACACTTAGAAATTTTTCAAGTGTTTGAATCAGCCTTCAATTTAGACTTGTGGGCCATGTTTGAGGTTGTTCCACACATTTTCATGAGTTGATCATAAAATAACTTTTGTTCCTTGATAAATTAGCTACAACTTTGGTAAAGAGTGCACAGCCATGCAAAGTCTCTAAGTTGGTCTTTTGAATCGGTCAAACTGTGGCACTCTAAGGGTCAATTCAAGTCAAACCTCTCCCAAGGGGCAACTTTGTCATTTTGATCTACATGAATAATGTCCAAACAATTACCCTAAGTGTAGTTAAGGTGTATTAGACCATGATCAACCACTTTACACAATTGTTATACCAATTCAAATGATCACATGTGATGAAACAACAAAACAAGCATTTCACCCAATTGTTGCAATGCAATGTTTCACATGTTTCATGACTTTGTTGTTATTTTATACTTGTCACATTACTACCATGTTGCCATGTTTCAAGGTATGAGAAATCCATGTTGCATTCACATGTTGCACTACCACCATTCATAAGCAATAAAGTACGAAACAAACAGAATATGCGAATGTTGCATATGTATGTTTCAATGATAATGGCATGATGACATAGATGATGCATATGTTTATGAAATGACATGCAATTTAGTGGAAGCCAAACACCTAGGGTGGTACAGCCCTCCCCCTTAGAAAAATCTCGTCCTGAGATTTGGAAAGCGTACCATTTAGTATAGAAAGTTGGATGATTTTCCTTTAAATAATCTTTCCGCTCCCAGGTTGCATCCCGTTCACTATGATTACTCCAAACTACCTTGTATAATTTAACTACTCGCGTACGAGTCACTCTTTCTTGAGTATCCAGAACTTGCACGGGCTTCTCCTCATAAGAAAGATCAGATTTCAAGTTGACTTTCCTTGTTGCTATTCTTTCCTCGGGAATACGAAGACACTTCTTCAGCTGGGACACATGGAATACCAGAAATATAGCTCCCATTTCATGTGGTAGATCGAGTTTATAGGCTACTCTTCCACTTTTCTTGATAATGCGGTAAGGTCCAACATATCGAGGCTCAAGCTTCCTTTTGATTCCAAAACGTTTTACTCCTTTCATAGGGGATACCTTCAGATAAACGTGATCACCTACTTCAAACTCAATAGGTTTTCTTCTCTTGTCAGCATAGCTCTTTTGTCTAGCCTGTGCGGCAGTCATATTCTTCTGTATAGTTCGGACTTGCTCTTTGGCTTCTTTTACAAAGTCAATACCATAGAATCTTCTTTCCCCGGGTTCCACCTAGTTCAAAGGAGTTCTACACTTGTGGCCATAAAGAGCTTCAAAAGGAACCATTTTGATACTCTCTTGATAACTGTTGTTATAAGAGAATTCAACGAGAGGTAACCAGTCCTCTCAAGAGCCTTTGCAAGAGATAAGACAAGCTCTAAGCATGTCTTCAAGGATTTGATTAACACGCTCAGTCTGTCCTGATGTTTGCGGATAATAGGCAGAACTGTGGATTAAATGAGTGCCAAGATTCTGATGTAAGCACTCCCAAAAGCGAGCCGTGAATTGCGGTTCTCTATCTGAAACAATGGATTTGGGTACACCATGGAGACGTACCACTTGTTGAAAGTAAATCTCAGCATAATTGTGAGGATGATAGGTAGACTTGACCGGAATAAAGTGAACGGATTTAGTTAGACGATCTACAATAACCCAGATGGAATCACAACCCTTTTTGGTAGTGGGTAATCCAATAATGAAATCCATGCTAATTTCTTCCCACTTCTAGCCAGGAATAGAGAGTGGCTACAATAATCCGGGCCTCATGTGAATAGCCTTGACTCTGCAACAGTTATCACACCTTGCCACGTAGGCTGCGATTTCTTTCTTCATCTTGGTCCACCAATAATACAGCTTGAGATCTTGATACATTTTACTGCTATCAGGATGGATGGACAATTTAGAAGAATGGGCTTCAGCCATAATTTGATTTCTAAGTTCTTTGTCTTTGGGTACCACAAGCCTATCATTAAACCAGAGAATTCCTTTGTCATCGACCCTAAAGTGCTTGGTCTCTTGATCTTTCATCTTCCGCTTGATATGAAACACACCCACATCAGTCTTCTGGAGTTCGATAATTCGACTTCTAAGAGAGCAATCCACAGTGATATTGTGGAGCACTACAGGATGAAGGAGGTGTGCCAGATGAAAGTCTTCACTAACTAAGGAATTGCAATGGGCCTTTCTGCTGAAGGCATCAGCAACCACATTTGCCTTACCAGGATGGTAGTGAACTTGAAGGTTGTAGTCTTTGATTAATTCTAACCATCGTCGTTGACGCATGTTCAACTCGGGTTGAGTAAAGATGCACTTGAGGCTTTTATGGTCAGTATAGATGTTGCACACATTACCCAGCAAGTAATGTCTCCAAATCTTCAGGGCATGAACAACTACGGCTAGCTCTAAGTCATGGGTAGGATAGTTGACTTCATGTTTTCGAAGCTGGCGCGAAGCATAAGTAATGACCCGGCCCTCCTGCATAAGAACACACCCCAAACCGGTGCCACATGCATCACAGTAGACATCAAAAGGCCTCTCGATGTCAGATTGTGCCAATACAGGAGCAGAGGTTAATAAGGTCCGCAAAGTGTGGAAAACCTCTTCACACTTCAGAGTCCACACAAACTTCTCATCCTTTTGAATTAATCGAGTCATGGGCTTGGCGATTTTAGAGAAATCCGGGATAAAGCGACGATAATAGCCGGCCAATCCTAGGAAACTTCGGACTTCTGTGACCGTAGTAGGTGCCTTCCACTCAAGGACTTCTTGCACCTTAGTAGGGTCAACCGAAATTCCATCTCCAGATAACACATGACCTAGAAAAGGTATCTTGTTCAACCAGAATTCGCACTTGCTAAACTTAGCATAAAGCTGGTTGTCACGTAACCGAGTTAAAACAATTCTCAGATGTTCAGCATGTTCTTCTTCATTCTGAGAATATACAAGGATATCATCAATGAACACGACGACAAACTTGTCCAATTCCGGCATGAATATAGAATTCATCAGGTACATAAAGTGTGCCAGAGCATTTGTCAACCCAAAGGACATGATGAGGTATTCGAACAAGCCATAACGAGTAGAGAAAGCTGTCTTTGGTATATCTTCAGGATGAATTTTGATCTGATGGTAGCCAGACCTCAAATCGATCTTGGAGAATACCTTAGCTTTGGAGAGCTGATCAAACAGAATATCGATGCGAGGAAGAGGGTATTTGTTCTTGATGGTAACAGCATTAAGGGGGCGATAATCCACGCACATGCGCAGAGACTCGTCCTTCTTCTTTACAAAGATAGCCGGACAACCCCAAGGAGAAGAACTAGGCCGAATCAAGCCTTTCTTTAGTAGCTCATTTAACTGACTCTTCAGCTCAGCCAACTCATTGGGCGGCATTCTATAGGGCCTTCGAGAAATAGGAGCCGTACCCGGAATGAGTTCTATCTTGAATTCTACATCACGGTCCGGAGGTAATCCAGGCAAGTCATCAGGGAAGACATCTGAAAACTCACAGACAACCGGTAGATCCTCAATGGCTTTGGCTAGGGTAGCATTGGCCGTATTGTGGATAGAGATATCACGAGGTAACTGCACTAGAAAACCCTTCTTATCCACAGGATCCCTCAACATTACCACATGGGTTGATGTATCGATCAACACTCCATTCCTGCCCATCCACTTCATTCCTAGGATTACATCGATTCCTACCCCCGGTAGAACTACAAGATCCATAAGGAACTCTCGATCCCCAATCTCAATCTTTACATCTTTAACTACTTGGTTAGTCAGGATATTATTTCCAGCAGCACTAATACAATAACCACCCTTGACAATTGTAATCACATTCATCTTATGCTTAGATGCAAAAGTAGAACTCACAAAGGAATGCGAAGCACCTGAATCAAAGAGCACAACTGCAGGGTGATCATTAACAAGGAACTTACCAGTGGTGACCACTTCACCAGCAGGAATTTCCTCCACAGTCGTGTAGTGAACACGCCCCTGACGGACGTTTCCTTGAGCATTCTTGGGAGGATAGGGACACTTATTAGCCCAATGACCCGGCTGGTTACAGTTCCAGCATGACCTGTTAGCTGGTGGAACATTGGAGCTGCTCTGCCCAGAGGTATTCTTTGGCAAGGAAATTGTGTACCCCTTGCGGAAACCAGTTTTAGCTTGATTCTTCTTCTGAGGTGGGCGGTACCGGACATTAGCATTGGGTGGACGGTACTGGGTCTTGGATACCACTGGTGCTTTGGACTGAGAAGCACCTGCCTCAAAGTTTCTTTTACGATTCTTGGAAGCAGCATATATCTTATCATTGTTCTCCTGAGTTAGGGTGTCACTAATAAACTCATTGAAGGTGACACACTTGCAGTTGCCCATAGACTTCATTAGTTTAGGGGAAATCCCCTCTTGAAACTAGCTATTCTTTTAGCGTTAGTATCCACGAACTCGGGAGCATACCTTGCCAGGTTGTTGAATGCCTGGAGGTATTCATTAAGACTCTTGTTGCCCTAGGTTAGCTTCATAAACTCGGTATGCTTAATGGCCATGAGACCAGGAGGGATAAAGTGTCCCTGGAAAGCTGTCTGGAACTGGTGCCAAACTATCTCAACGTTAGCAGGGAAGGTGGTCCTGTGATGGGTCCACCAGATGTCTGCAGGGCCTTGGAGCTGGTGTCCTGCATATGAAGCCTTCGTGCCTTCTGTCAAACAGAGCAATCCAAACCTTTGCTCTATCGTGCTCAACCATTCATCAGCTTGTAATGGTTCTTCTGCCTCTCTAAAGATAGGAGACTTTGTGTCCATGAAGTCCTTAAAGCTACTGTACTGGTTCGGCTCGGGTCCCTGGCGGACATGCCGATCCTCACGGTTAGCCATATGGCGCATAGCCTCAGCTAGCATACGCTGACTTTCCATGACTGTCTGCATTAGCTCAGCTGGTGTGGGCGGTGGAGGAGGTGGTTGTTCCTCATCTCCCATGCTACGACCGCGACGAAGGTTATAAGCCATCTGCAAAAGGTATAGCCAATGAGCACTGACGATGTGGAAACTTTTGTAGATGAATTGTATAATTATGCCAAACTGATTCCATCGGAGAGAATGCATTTATAATCAACAGAGGCACAATCATTCATCACAATCACACAACTCATCAAGCGCATCAATTAACACATAAATGCAATGAACTTAACCAACAACGAGATCCATAGACCGTAAAGATGAAATTCAGCAAAAGCTCACATACCTGGAGCATAACACGTTTGATAAGTTACATCCAAGCCATAGTGGTTCCAAACTGACATCAAAGATAACTTAGGGTCCGATATTACATCCCAACGATTAACTTATTATAAAGTTACTCGTTCATGCATGAGGATCAACAAAAGACTAGCTCTAGCGCATTAGCTAAGTAGTAAGCTAAACTACGCATCGTCCTCGGAGTCAGTGTCGAAAATCTCTCCTCCATCTTCATCACTAGCAGGCTCTAACTCCTCATCTTCCTCCTCATCAGGTGGAACGTCCTCAGGTCCATTGACCTCAATGCCATCATCATCTTCAGCCATGATGACACCAGAGCCCATCTCATCCTCATCATCAGGTGGCAGGAGAGGGTGAAGTTGATTGTGTAACAGGTGAACCTCCTCATGGAGATGGTCATTGTACTCTTCGGCAACTGCCAACTGCTGCTCTAGCTCCACCTGTCGCGCTCTCAACACATTCTCTTCGTGCCAGGCTTCATTCCGTTGGTTCATCACGTGAATCAACATATGTTCACAATTGCGGTGAGCAACTGTCAACCTCTGAACCTCTAGGGTCTCTTGGTCCCGTTCCTGTGTTACTTGCTCCAAACGCTGCTGAGCCGCATTCCTCTCAGCAGTCACCCAGGCCAGCTCTGTCCTCAGCCTTTCCGCCTCAGTAGGCTTAGGACGGGGCTCACGAGGAGCTAAACGGTGACGAGGCGCCCTGCCTCTAGCGGACTTGCGAGCAGTGAGTTTCGTGCGCACCATCTGTAGCAAAAAGTTGCAACGTAGGGGGAGAATCATTTAAGGGATACAAAATTTAATTAGTCGGGACAATCATATTTTAAGGGAGGGAGTAATGCAAGAAATGCCATGTATGCTTGAACATGATGCATGCATGATCCGTACGTCCTCACAAACCTAGAAAAAAAATTTAAAGGCTAGCGAAATATACGGTGGCATACATACGTTCTCTCGTATATGGTAGCTAGTCGATCTACAACGATACGTTGTTAGTGTACCTGCAGAAAAATTTCATTTCAGCCCAATAACTTCCCAACAAGGCATGTAAACTAAATACTTTCATACATACATCCCTGATGCATATACTCTAATATCACAGCTACCCGTCAGAGATACCCACATTTAAGTACTCTCATAGATACATGATTGAACATGTAAGTATGCGAGCAACCACAACCACTCTCCCCTAGACCGACGGTTGGACGGTCATGCTCTCACAACTCCCACTTACCAGAGCGTAGAGGTATTTTGATCCATACATTACCACCCAAGAGGATGGCATCCATACCATAGCACGCCGTATGAACGACAAAACAGAAACAAGCAGGAACCCCCAAGTTAGTACTTTAATAAGCCACCTAAGAGTCCTTATTTAGGCATAAGGGATATGACCACTAGCAATACTTAGTATTTAATTTAGGATTTTCGCAAATACTTTTGTTTTAAATACACAAATGACATGTTTAGTGTCGAATCTTGCTCTGATGCCAGCTGTAACAGAATCGACCAAATCATAAGAACGTAAGTACAAAAACAATCACCGAAGTGATCAAATTCCTATACTTAAGCTCCCATAATCCCGGTAGTCCGGAAATTACGAAGGATTTCAACCAACTCTCGACATACAAACCAAGATCGTAGTGATTCAACACAACACATCATCCGTTACAACATTTCACAAGTAGCATTCGGATTACATCCATCAGAGTTTAAATAAAATATTACAAACCAAGTTCGAATGTGCGGAAGCAACATAGTTTAGTACATAACTTCATATTTTCAATTACATTGACAGATCAGAGTCATGTCCCACAAAAGCATCATCAGGTACGAGAACTAGTAGAGACCGTGCCCAACGGTCTAGTCTTCATCCCCAGCTAGGAGAAGGCAGTACTTGCAGCAACCAAAGTAGAACTGGTCATCTACAACAGGTGGGAGATAAACCCTGAGTACGAGAAGGTACTCAGCTAGACTTACCCGTCAAAACCAGAAATAAAAGACACCAAGGGTCATGCAAGGCTTTTGAGGTGGGCTAGCTTGACACAGTTGCATAAAAGAGCTTATGAATATAGTGACCAATTTAAACTTAGCATCAAGCTTATCATCATTTACCTGTCCACTAGATTTGCACATGTACTAGAGCACTCACTTATTAGGAGCAAACAATATTAACCATAGCAGGTATAATAAGGCTGTCATCATCATATCATCATTTCCAAACCATTATGTTATTTAGTGTATCTACATTGGAGATAAGCCCGTCAAGTTCTCACTAACCGGGAGAGACGGCGACTCGAATCGAATTACAACTCATCTGAGGGGGTATTCCTAACTCTCACCCTGGCATACTTAGCAAGGGTAGCCGTGGGTCACCTTTGGAACAACTCAGGAACCAAATTCGCGGGTTCGATCAGCGCCAACACTCTCAGGGATTACCCTTCTGCCAGGACGATCAGAACTTTTAAATCACCTGCCCTTGGACTCACGCCTACGGCTCCCTTCCGAGGCGCACTTTATACTTATCGACTCCCGGCCTGAGGTGAGCTACTCGGCTTCGTGGTCGATCTCCAGACCCGGCCAACTAAGAGAGAGGCATGCGTTCAACATGAACAGGAAAGGCTCCAAGATTCAGTCCTTAATCGACACAGACGGAGTCACTGCAAACCGGCAAGCCTCCGTCCGGTCTTCATTTCAAATTAAGACTGGTTCTTTTCCACGATAGCAAATATAGCCAACCGTGCCATATGTATATTCCTATAGCTTGCAGGTGACAGGAAATCACCCGACTTCTACCGCGTTTAAGCAGGGCTAAGCACTATGCGAACCTAAGCTACATAGGATTCAGGATAACAATATCTGGACAAGGATTGGATAACCAATGCAGCAATTGTTTGCATCCAACATCTAAACTTAATGCAACAATATATATATGTAACAATAATACTGTAACTGCATTTCGGAAATTAGGAGGCTTAATATGCTCCAGGGCTTGCCTTTCACAAAGTTGCACGGACGGTGATCCGGACACTCAACAGCGACCTCGTCTGGCACTTCTCCTGAAGGCTGCACCTCCTGAACCTCCGGTGTCGGCTGCTGCTGCTCGCTCGGTTCCTCAAATTCCAGCAGTGTTACTCCCTCCGATACACCTATTGCATGCCGATGCACATGATAAATATCATGGATGCATAAAGAATGACATGATGTTCATGATGAATGAATCACAGTAAATGTTTAACGAAAACATCATTGGACACCCGTTTACCGAGTAAAATAGCTCTATTCAAATTACTTTAAGCATGTATCTAACTTAACTTAAAGAACAAGATCAACTTACCTAACTTGCATAACCTAAGATAAACATGCTCATCTTCAGTTAAAGGCCTAACACCTAGGAACATTACCACAAACTTAGAAATAGTAATGGCATACATAAATTAACATTTAAAGTTTCATATGCACACAAGTAGTCCCTTAATTCAATCACAACTAGAGTTCTACAATTCCAAATGACTTGCATGAGGACATTCTAGAAAGCTTATGAAATTCTCTACAAATCAATTGTAAACATCAAAGCATGATTCTTACGTTAATCAAATCGAATTCCAGTAAATCTAGAATCTGTCCAGAAATGACAGGGTTACTAACTTAATTATTTAATGATGATGCAAAAGCATAATTTGACCAAACCAAGTTTACCAACTTGTTGCATATACCAGAGGAACACTAGAAAGTATAGTGCTAACTTCGAAATAAATTATTTAATATCCTTTTCAATTTATTTAGTTAATTAGGTGATTAAAGCAATATATAGTAAAAATATTCATAAAAATCTACAAAAATTACAGTAGCTATCTCATGCTTCACATAGACTACCATAAAAATTTCAAAGCCATTGAGCAAGCAGAACTTGCTGTATCCAAAATAACAGGTGGCATGTCTATTTTAGCATAATTAGGAAACCCTATTCAAAAGTGTCAAGCAACAGATTTCTCATTTTCCTAGCCTCATTCTAGCATAAGAACAGCACTCACCAAATTTTACCTTTACTGGATCTATAGAAAAATTATGAAAATTCACACAAAATCCATCCATGCAAACAAGAGAATTTTCTAACTCCTACAAACAGTGTCCAAAATGTATGAAAATTTAACTACAAGCTATTCATGATATGAGCAGTACACCATAAAAATTTCATGCCATTTGGAGCTTACATAGAAAAAGATATAATTACCCCTAATTCCCACATGAATAAAAGAGATAATTAGTAACTCTATTTTCATAACAGAACATGGCATATATTATATTTTTAATATAAACTAGACATTATCATGAACTCAACAAAATTGGAACCACATCATTTGGATCTACCAACAAGGAGATACACATTTTTGAAAATGTACACAAATCTGTGAAAAGAATAAAAACAAAACAAAATAAGAAAACCAATTCAACTACTGGGCCGGCTCGAACAAATCCGGCGGCCCGCGAAGCCGGCGTAGGCGTGGCCTAGAAACGGCGCGGCCCAGCTGGCTCCCGCCTCAGCCTCAGCGGCTGACAACCGGGACCCGCCCGACAGAGAGACAGACAGGAGAGAAGGAGACGACGGCGTAGCTCGTCGCCGGTGGCTCCTCCGACGAGGTCAGCGGTGCTACGACGTTCGCCTTGCCCGTGCGCATCTAGCGGTGTCCTCAATCGATGCTATTGTCGCGGCTACCGAGGTTGGCGACGAGCACGGCGGCGCGCGGCCACGGCATGGCCGACTGCGGCGAGACTACGGCACTACGGCTCGAATGGGTGACCCTACGAGCTTCAGTAGCGCTCCTAGGACCTAGCGCGAGAGAGAGATAGGACGGGAAGGCCACGGTGGCGGCTGGCCGCATGGAGCGCCATCTCCGGCGAGGTCAGCCATGGCGGCGGTGGAAGGAAACTGCGATTTCACCCTTACCAAGGCCAAATTGGCACGACGGTGAGGTGGAGGAGGTAGAGAAGATCACGGCGAGGCTTCTGACGGACTGGACAACTCGTTTTCGCGGTGGCAAGCGCGCACGACGACGGCGACGCTCGGTCGGGAATGGCGGACGGCTGTTGCTCTGTTGCTGCGGAGCTACGGGCGAGCGAAGGAAATGGAAATGGGACTGATGAGCTGGTTGACAGGCACGTTGGGCGAGCTCAAGTCGTGGCCGGCCGTGCCAGGGCATCCGCGGCGCGTGGCAGTGTGAGCAGGCGACCGGCGACGCGCGGCGTACACGCGTCGGAGGTTTTCTGAAACGGCCAGCACTGTAGCTGGTCTGAAACGCGATTCAGTCATCCATTGACCCGACTGACAGAGCAAGTTTGACAGTGATTAGCTCCTAATCTATGACGATCTAGGTTATGCCATAGTTAACAAAGTTGAACAACTATATGTGAACTACAACTCTTACTATTGGAGCTCGAGCTGGTTTGGCTTTGTTAGGGAGATACAAGGTGAAAAAGTTGGGTACACGAAACTGAATCCAGTTATAACACTTAGAAATTTTTCAAGTGTTTGAATCAGCCTTCAATTTAGACTTGTGGGCCATGTTTGAGGTTGTTCCACATATTTTCATAAGTTGATCATAAAATAACTTTTGTTCCTTGATAAATTAGCTACAACTTTGGTAAAGAGTGCACAGCCATGCAAAGTCTCTAAGTTGGTCTTTTGAATCGGTCAAACTGTGGCACTCTAAGGGTCAATTCAAGTCAAACCTCTCCCAAGGGGCAACTTTGTCATTTTGATCTACATGAACAATGTCCAAACAATTACCCTAAGTGTAGTTAAGGTGTATTAGACCATGATCAACCACTTTACACAATTGTTATACCAATTCAAATGATCACATGTGATGAAACAACAAAACAAGCATTTCACCCAATTGTTGCAATGCAATGTTTCACATGTTTCATGACTTTGTTGTTATTTTATACTTGTCACATTATTACCATGTTGCCATGTTTCAAGGTATGAGAAATCCATGTTGCATTCACATGTTGCACTACCACCATTCATAAGCAATAAAGTACGAAACAAACAGAATATGCGAATGTTGCATATGTATGTTTCAATGATAATGGCATGATGACATAGATGATGCATATGTTTATGAAATGACATGCAATTTAGTGGAAGCCAAACACCTAGGGTGTTACAGCTTTCAACTGCAGTTAGAAGTGATCATTCGTGCGCATCCAAGTCGCGCAATCTAAGGCTACCAAAGTGAACAGAACATACCGTCTTTCCAAAACTTCTGAGAAAGCTCACACGCTGATCCAAAGCTTGCAATGGGGGATATTAATCTATCTTTGGCATGTGAATCGAAGGCCGGATTATCAATGGAAGAATTAATGAAAATCCATAAATATCTTTTCACAGTTTGTGCTTTGAACGTAGCATCTTTGCTACTCTGACTGGTATCTGCCACATGGGTGTCAATTTTGTCAGCCACATAATCAACATGAGTTCCACCCCTTGTTGCAAACTGGTTGACAAAGCTGATCTACAACAAACAAAAAAACTATTTAGGTAGGTCACTTAAACCACAATAGAGAACCTACTCGCATGGAACATAATCCAGACTTACCTGTTCAAACTGTTGCCCTTCTCTTAGACACACGCATACCTCCCACCTGTCATTTACAATCTCATGTATCCTGAAAGAAATGAGAATGTCATAAGAGACAATATAGGTTTTATTTGTGGATGTGATAAGAAACCTTATAAACCTGGGGGTGCTTGAGGTATGTCCTTGGAAGCTGAGTGAATGTACAAATCTACATATTTTAAGAAGCTATTTACATGCAGCTTTTCTCCATCCAATTTGACAGTCACAGTGTTGCTAAGCAAGCCTGCAAAATCAACTACTCTCTTCCACATTAGGCCAACAATATCATCATCTAATTTAGACATACCGAACTTTGCAAGATCAGGCTTGAAAGTAATACTGGTCCACTTATTTCTATCCTTCCAATCGGAAATTTCAGCCTTCTTCCTCTTAACCATGTTTTCAAAGAATATCTGCACTTTATTCAAGAAGGAACATTAAGTCTGTCTCTGGAAAAGGGGTCTGTATCTACAATTTATTAGCCTTCTTCCTCTGAAGTAACATCCGAAATATATAATGAATTTGCACTGACTATGCCATCAAAGTCTATTTTTTAGCTTTAAATCAGCTTGATTAGAATAACCTTTTTGAGTGAAGCAATGACTTCTTTTTTTTCAAAATTAAAGGCTTATCCATTACTATTAAACCTTACCGAAATTTCCTCGTAACTTTAGCATCCACTGACCAGTACAAAACTAGTTAAGTACTTTAGATTAAGGGCATCATCGTCATCTAACTGGTTGGTTAGCTGTCTTTTTATTATGTATAAGCACTAAAATAGATATCCAACTGTAAAATTGTACTATGATTGATACAACAGACCAGAGATTATGGACATATACTAAAAAACCCTAAATAGCTGGAAATTCTATTACTAAACCTACATTCTTATCATTCAACTTGCACAAAGAATCTCCACTTTTAAACCCTGAGTAATCCAAAACATAAAATTGACACCATTTGAAAAGGCTACTTACCTGTTTGTACCTTTTGTGCCTGTCATATGTCTGGACAATGCATAGAGTGGACAAGATATTGGCTACCACAACATAGAGTGGACAAGATATTGGCAACCACAACGTCCTTGTACTTGCTGTTGGTGCGGTAGCTGCCGAATACCGCCTCCGGTTTGTAGATATCCTCTTTGTGGATGTTGACAGGGATGTCGCTTCCACTGTAGTACAGGGAGATAGCACCATTGTCAGCGTCAATTTTGACTCTAATTTCATTCATACCAGCTCCATGCTGCTTGTTGTTGGCGGCGCTGACGAGAACCTCATCGAAAATGCATAACACACATGGTCGACTACAACTTAAAAACGATCCAAAGGAATCCCAAACATCAAGCAACAGCAGCTGACCACTTAACAAACAACTCAAACCATAATTCAATGGACAGAAATTTAGGTGCCAACTAGAAAAATCATCGGAACATAATATTTCTTTTTGCCTCTGTTGCAACGCACGGGCATTAACCTAGTACAGAATAAAAAGCTGGATTCTTCTTAATTGAAAGGTAGAGCTCCTGCCATTACGTTAAAAAAAAAAGAATAAAAAGCTGAATGCAAGGGTGACTGAATGCTGAAAGAAGCACAATAAATAGCTAAATGGTTATGGAGTAAGACAGACCAAACATATGAATGGCATGATAACACTGATTATAATTTGTTTCTTAGAAAAATGAGAATGCTTTCCCCTTTCATCAATAAACCATTAGATTACCGTGTATGAGATCGATCATGGCAACCTCATTCTCAGAGCTATCAAAGACAAAAACAAAGTACAGTGTGGCAAAATGCTTGTAGACCATTTTTGTTCCCTGCAAAGCACAAAGAAAACCAAACCTTTGTAACCTTCATCAACTCTCTGTCGATAATATGAGCAAATTAACCTAGATAGAGCAATTTAACCACTGGTCAATTAGCACAGCTTAAATTACATACAGATGCCTAAGATACCAATCTGCATATATGAAGCAAAGGAGACAAATAGCATCTAACCAATTTTCATTATTTTTTCATTCATAGTTATTGGCCCGTAAGTATCTTTATACAGTTCTTGTGGTTAGCAAAATATTATATTTCCTGAATAAGTATCTTTATACAGTTCTTGTGGTTCTGAATTTGTTCAGCTCGGCAAGATCAGGATTGGAAGCCTGTGAGAACAGGATATCCCAATGGCATCTTTTTTAACTGAGATCTCTAATCTATATATAAATAGGGAAAAAGTGAAGGAGTTTCTGTTGAACGTGAAGTTCTTGTCGAACTTACCCTGGAATTTTTCTCGATCTGTGCACTGTGCTGGTGTCCCGATCCGAGCTGGTGTCTTCGTTGGATTGGAATCTGATTCCGACTCGCTACGTTGGGACCTGGCTGGCTGGCTCCCCTGTGGCAGCACCTCCGCCGCCGTAGGAGACCAGCGCCCGCCCACTCTCCGTCGCTTCCCGCGGCGTCTTCCTCTGGGTGGAGGACGACGGGCGCGAAGCCGCGGGGAGCGAGCAGGGTCTAGGGTCGCCGAAGCCCGGGCCGGGCGAGGCACGAAGCTACCGAGAACGTGGGGGTGTAGGGTCGCCGGAGCCCGGGGCATCGAGGAGTGGAGCCATCGGTGGCACAACGCCGCGGCAAGACGGGTAGGCAGTGGTGGTGAGGACGCTGTGCCGAGATGTGGCGGCGCATGCCATACGTGTCGCATGCGGAAGACGTGAGAGAAACACCGGGAGGAGCGGCGACGTTGAGAAGAAGCTAGACACAAGCGAGTGGGGCGGAAGCGTGCGAGTGAGAACGGTTGGGTCTAATAGAATGGGTCAGACGAAAAAAAGGCAGAAATTTTGCCTCGGTTGGGTCTAATAGAATGGCCAAACTAAAAAAAAGACAGAAATTTCATCTCTTTAATATTATATATATATATATATTTATATTTATATTTACCCATAACCTATCTGTTTCTAGTGGGTAAAATAATTTCTCCCCATACCCTACCCGTTTGATGTGGATGTGGATTTGGAGATGGTCCACGACTCCACATGTTCTGCTTCTCACCAAATCAGAAATCACCATACAGTATATATAAATAGAACTGAACTACAAAACGCAGGCAAGCTGATTTCGAACGATGCCTGCATCTCTCTTCGCTGAAGTAAACAGGTACGCTATGCATCTTATTCTGACCGTCGATGGGATACATATGCAACCTCAACGCGCATATACCGGGGGGAGGACATTATTGAACACGCAGGCCAGGGAGTTCACCACATAAACGAAACAAGTCCATAATAATTGCACAACACAACCCAGCGCGAGATGGTCTGCTCTAGAACAACCAACCAAGCTCTTTATCGGGCCCGCCATCATCACAAATGCCAGGCTACAATGGAAGAGAGTAGCCGCGTAGGTACTTGGAGTCGACCTTCGATTCACGGACCAGTGCCACTCGTCCAGTTCTGGCGACCTGTCATGTGTGCAACACAATGGTGACGACCGTGTACAAAACATCAAATAAGCTTTTCGGTGTAAAATCTGATGACAGCTTAAGCAGTACAGTAATTGCTTCTCTGAGGAATCAAATTAGAATATGGTTCATTATAGTCTTAACAGAACTTAGAAATGGTCTCGTTTGCAAAAGGCGCTACTAATTGGCTGCAACAGAACATCACTGGGTACTTTCGAATAGTTTTTATTTAGGACTATTTAACCATGTGGCATTGTGCACAATTGTTTATATTCTGTTTCACAATCACAAGCAATCTCAGAAGAAAACAAAACAACTGCTGGCATCAAATAAAAAGGCATTCGACTGTCCATTCATCCCAAAGGACCCAAAATTGGCTTTTCACACTTAAGTTGATGTGAAGTGACAAGCAACATACCTCGCAGATGCCATATGGCTCCAATAACCTTTGTAGTGCAACCATCTTGTCAAAATCTCCAGTAAGCTGCAATCATCAATAAGGGATCCATTATGCAAGAGTTTTGCAATAACTAGTAGCTTGGAGCAGTTAGATGAAGCAGCATGAAAAAAATAGTACTGGTGTCAAACATTCAGTGTTTTTATGGGTATGATGTTGTTATTGTTACCACAAGTGGTACTATGCAGCAGAAAATCAACAAATGCAATGTGATCTAATTTGTGGCTGTGCAGTGTGCACAGTGCTTTTTCTAAAACTGGCTCTAGTATCATCAGTGTTGGCAAAAAGGCACTGATGGAAATCTGGGAGAAACACACAAATTGTTAGGATGCCAACCTGAAGCGTTACTGTATGGTCAGAAATATCAACAGGTTTTGCTCGGAAGATTTCGGCAATATCTAGGATTTCCCTCCGAGCAGCAGTGTTTACAGAAACCTTAATAAGCATCAGTTCCCTTTCAGCAAAAGGTGAGGGGGTAATGTCATGAACCTGCAGGAATCGCATGTTTTTGTTAGTTAACATAATAAATTTGCAAACACAAATGATTTTGGTAGGAATTACATGCAGCTTACTTCATGCACATCAACAAGCTTGTAAAGCTGCTGAAATAACTTCTCAATGGATTCAACAGTACCAGGAACAACTGTTGTAATACGCGAAATGCCTTCCTTCTCAGCTGGGCCAACAGCAAGGCTCTGACAAGTATGCACTTGTCAATAACTAGTCTGGCACTATATTCAACAAGAAGAAAGAGCTTTTCGAAAAAGAAAACCTGTATATTGTAGCCCCTGCGAGCAAAGACTCCTGTTACAATGTTGAGGACACCAGGACAGTCATTCACAAGGATGGAGAGGGTATGCGAGCGAAGTCCAGTTGCCTGTACCACACAAAATCAATACTGGGATTAGCAGCTGCAAGATAACAACAGTATACATAAAGATGCAGGTTAAGCATTATTACCATTTCTTAAAGAGATAGGCTTTGCCTACAAATTGACTTCTTGCAAACATAATGGAAGTGTAAATGAAAACACACTCCAGTCACATTATAATTAGATTCAGGATGCAATTATGCGCAGAGCAAATCAGCAGTGTCCATGTAGCACTAAATGCAAATCACATGATGGAAATCTCTATACTTACATCATCATCATCATCCAGAACACCCCAATGAGCATCAAGTACATGGTTTGCTGATAAGCTCTCGTAAGATTCCACAGGATAGACATCACCCTGGACAGTTCCAAAGTCAAAACAACACGTGTTATAAGAGCCAGGATTAGTGTGTAGACTGTAATATTGTATCAAATGCATCCGATGGAAGTCTGAACAACTAGCATGCTGTAACCATTAATGGTATTAGTATTCGTCCAAACTACATATTGAGCAAACGTGAACTATGACTAAGACTGCAATGCCTGTTAATACTATTTATGTATGTTTGTGCACTATGGTGGGTATCACCCAACAATACAGTCCCATTAACACAATAGTAAATACATACAGTTCACACAAGTTCAATGTACCAGGTGTCATGGTACTGCACGACTCGCCCATCAGTAGTACTGTTTTATATGTGCAAATACTAAATATGTACATTCAGTTACCAGTTGATTATTCATAAGACCATTCTGCATTACCGAGCATTTATAGCTTCTGGAAGTAGTATCATTCAGTGGAAATGTATTGACTCTGGTGAGCTAACCCCTCTCAAGGCTCGAGGTAATTGTTCAAACGTATTAGACTCAGAAAACTAATATGCCAGCATCACTGCAGGTAATTACTTAAATACAGCCGGTGATTATTGGTACTTTTATCCGTTAACATAGAAGTTCACCTGCATTTGGTTCAAGTGAATAGGCATTACTGAAATCACATGGTTTTTTTTTCTTTAATGTATCCACCTCAAATTGGTTATATGCATCATTCGACCAAAACTAAGTATAAAATTATAAACAGAGCAGGACATGATATAAGAAAATTCTAGAAAGTTTTAAGAGTAAAAGGTTACATACCCCAGCATTGGATGGTTGATCAAAACTGCCATTCACTGTCCTATTTACAGATGTAATTGGATTTTTCGGCAATGCCTCTATAAGGTCTGGGTAAGAAGCAGCAGAAAATTGCCAGAAACGGGCTGTTGTACCAATCTTTTCACGTCTCAAAGCAATCTAAGAAGATAGGGCACTAAATTAGCATTATAGAAAATAAAAATATGTGTCCATGCAAGGAAAGAACATTAGAAATTACTTTTCCTGTCCTGCAAATTTCTTTGATTCCGAATTTCCTTAGATTCCTCTGCACTGCAGCAATTTTGCCAGGATCTCCAGCTACCTAACATTGGTCAAATGCCCATTAAACATACAGTTCAGTACAGGAAAATGGATACCAATCAAAATATGTACACTAGTTAGAGATTGAGTTTTTACCTCTATGGTAAGTGTTTTCTCAGATATATCAACAACTTTTGCTCTGAAAATATCAACTAAAACCATGACCTATCAGTCATGACAAGAAGCACCGTTGTAAGGCTCACCATGCAATTGAGAATCATGAGTACAGGATGCTAATTGAACTTTTGGATTACAAAGACTAACTCAACGCTACATCATACCTCAGGGCGCTGATCAGGTTCAATGTTTAGTTTTATAAGCATCAGCTCTCTTTCAACCTGAGGTTCTTTAGATAAATCTTCGACCTGTAATTGATATTACTCTTAATGCAAGTTGGCAACAAAATAGTAGTAGTAAATAATTTTTAGAGAGAAAATATCATGGTAGTTAAAACCATCTAAATGTTTAGTTGACACAAACAGTGAAGGAATGGTAATCCATGAAGTTTTTCTGGCTAAGAATTCAGAAGGAAAGTAAAGCAACGTAATATCTGCATAGTACATTCAGAGAGAACAATAAATCTTTTCCCCAAGAAACCAGCATCTTCAAATCGCAAGAACAAAGAAAACTCAGAATAACTCCTAACTGGAAGGCTGCTTTAGGTTATAGGATATAGACATGTACAGGGTAGCATTAAAATTGAACTAAATAAGTACTACCACAGAGTCAGAATAATGAAGTCAAGTATCTTATTTTTTCTTCAAATGATTAACCAAAGCAACTGTGCTTACCATACACGGCACAGGTGCAGAAACAGAAAGTGCATTACATAAACATAATACAGGGCGTATAATAATGATGTTGCATTTGAGGTATTCCCTAGAAAGGAGTATGTCCCTGACGTTGACATGACTGTAAGGCTGGCAGCGATTTCTAGGGGGAAAGGGAAAAGAATACTTTGAAGATGATTATGACCAAATCAGGAAGGAAAAAAGTTACGCATGTTCTGTCTAGCTATACAAAAGATGCACCACGAAAGTGGAAACGATCCTATAACAGAATAAAAAGGACAGAAGATTCGGGCGGGCTAAACTCATGGAACAAAATCTCACTGTGTTATTGAATTGTCACCAAGTGCTCAAACCGGGGGCATCAAAATCAAGTATGGATTCGCGTGACTCTGCTAAATTTTGAGAAGGCGGACTCACACTGAGGACGTTGACAAGCTTATTGAGCTGCTCGATGACTTGGTTGAGCACCCTGTCGGTCCCGGAGACGACAATGGTGAAGAGCGCCTTGTCCTTGTTGAGCCCCACGGCGAGCGACTCGATGTTGTAGCCTCTCCTGGCGAAGACCCCGGCGATCCGGTTGATCATGCCGCTCTCGTCCCCGACGAACACCGAAATCGTGTGCCGCCGCACCCTGCATTTGGCGCTAGAATCCCGAGCAGCCTCATCAGAAGAAGATAACAAAACAGACAAAGCGGCGCGTGCACAAACAAAACAACACGAGTCCCGCGCACCGCGAGAGATTAAGAAACAAAGGAGGCAGCATTTCGGCGGGCAAGGGGAGCGCTTACTTGTCCCTGGCGGCGGCCGCGGGGGCGACCGCCGACACGGCGGCGGGGGCCGAGGCTGCCTCGCCGCCGGCGCCCGCGGCAGGCGCCGCCGCCGCCACGACGGTGCAGCGGCCGCGGTACGGGGGCGAGGCACCGGCTGGCCAGAGCGACACGCGCGGCGCTGCGGCGCAGCCCGGCCGCCGCGCCGGGCCCGCCGCCGCCGGCGACGGCCGCAGGTGGTGGGAGGAGGCGACAGACATGCCTGCCGCCGGGGCGCTAAGGTGGCGGGGACAGTGGCACTTGGCAGGGCGGGCGGGCTTGCTCGGTGGCCGGACGGGGCTGCCTGTAGTGGACTAGTGGTTGGTGGGCTGGTTTAGCCGTAGGGTTTATCAAGGGTCGTTTGTGAGGTGGCGTCGGGCGAAATGACGAGGCTGCCCCCGCAGTGGCGCAGGGAGGGAGTTGGAGGCTGTCGCTACGCGTGTGATCCGCGCGCAAACCGCCAGTGGGGTCACGGGGTGGTGTGGACCTGCTGTCGCATTCGGGCCGGGCGCGCGCCGGACCGCGGATTCCATCCGGTATCTCGTTGACGTTGAGCGCGAGCCGAGCGGCCGAGCTGGCCGGGGGGCACGCTCTCGCACTCGTCTCACGCTCGTCGCCCCTCGCGCGCCCGGCCTGCCCGTCGTCCACCCAAGCGGGCAGCCCAGGACTAATCCGTCATTTCTCCTCAGTCTCCTTTGCAAACGAAATGTTCACGCGCACGGCGTGGCCGCATTGTGTTGTGCTGGCTTTCCGCTCTCACCATAGGTGCTTGGCCTGACACGGGAGACGGGACCAAAAGTTGCTGTCGCATTTTTTGCTCTGGTGGTGTGGTGTCTGTCTTGCTCGCCAGGTGCTATGGGCATGGGCTTTGTTACGCGCAGCCTGTTTGTTTTTTCTTCGTCTTTCGAGGTTTGTTATACACTAATGCTTTTGCTTACTCGTGGAAAGACTTGCTCATGGATGACATGCCAATGTGTTTGTTTGTTTCGATGGATGACAAAGCCTTCCCCTCACGGGGACATTCACGGATAAGACATAGTTAAACTAAAAAAAGGATAAAATCACAACAATTTCTAATAGTTAAAACATAAGAGCACACAACAAAAGCAGATGACCCATGTGGGAGCTAAGATGACACGGAAGGTAGCTTCTCAATTTAAGATAAGTTCCCCGTAGGACATAAAGGATAGAGGATGATAAGGCCAATGACACCAAAGGCATTGCTCACTAAATCATGTTTATCCGTAAAAGAAATCATTTTATGACATGGCATGAAGATTGTAGATCTTAGGATAGCAAATAGACTTTACCTACAACCATCTCGTCTCATGTGTTTTTATTGCACTGTGATTATAATAATCAACTTATTAAATTGTGATCTAAAGAGGCTAGATCATCAGTTGGATTATTACATCCAAACACCATGTTACAATAATCCAATAACCCATCTCGGATATGCTTTTTGGTGATTAAGAGTACTTTTTTCACTTGAACTAAGAATAATCCATCATAATAATCCATAAAATCCAAACTTACCGATTATTGTAGTTCATAGTTTATATTATTATAATCCTATAATAATCTAGTTGTGATGCAAACAAGTCCTAAACTACTATGATATTTGTATAGTTTTAGAGACATGATCTACCATGCCATAAGATAAACATGCACCACATTTAATTTGCCAGTTATTGTTTGGTTTATAACAAAAATTTGACATGCCAACGTCAATAATCTACTAGTTGTGATCCAAACAAGCACTAAACTACTATGGTTATTCGTATAGTTTTAGAGACATGATCTACCATGCCACAAGATAAGTGTGCACCACATTTTATTTGCCGGCGATTTGGCCGCTCTCGCACCCCTCCGCGATCGCCCAGGGCTGTGCCTCCGGAGCTCGAGGGCCTCTGCTTCCGGTGTCTTCAGCCGGGGCACGTCAAGGCGCAGTGCCGGTCGCTGCCGCGATGTTACCGCTGCTGGGGCGAGGGGCATCAGGCTGCGGGGTGTCGCCTTCCGCCACCCCGGGAGCGGGTCGGTGACAAGCGGGATCGCTCCCCGCGCCCGCACGATGCTGCTCGTCGTGTGTCTGCCCACCGGCGCTCTTCTCTACGACGCCGGCCGGCGGGTCACAGCGCCGGCCCCGCCGACACCATCTCCGGTCAGTCGGTCTCTACTGGTCGTTCCTCGTCCCTCCCGCGGTGGCTTTACGCTTCTTCCGCTTCACCGGGGCCCCCACCACCGCCGCCACCCCCATCGCCGCTCCCGTGGCCTACGGTGGCCGGGGCGCAGGGGGGTGCCGCTAGTGAACCTAGAGGTGGTGCCAGGGCTCTAGACGACTTGGGTCTGGTACGGCTTGACGCCGGCGTGGCCCACCGGAACGTCGCCATGGTGGTCGTGCCGCGCTCAGCTGAGATGCTGGCAGAGGAGGACTCGCTTCATGAGTTGGCGCTGGTCGCGACTGTGGGTGGCAGTAAACCTTATGTGTCCACAGCCATGATCCACGCTGCACTCTACAACAGATTTGAGATCCAGCGTGATGATGTGGACATTCGAGGACATGAGCTAGAGGATTTCATTGCTCGCTTCCGCCGGCGTGAGGATCGTGACCGCGTTCTGGCGTCCCGCCCCTGGGGTGACCTCATGCCCCTGCGCTGGCGACCATGGACGAGGATGGCCAGTGGGGTGGCCAGGGACTTCGGCTATCGGGTCCTCGTGGTGCTACGGTGCGTGTCGGCGCACGCCAGGAACACGGTCACCGCGTAGACTATTCTTGGCCGCTATTGCGCGGAGGTGGAATTGACGGACCTGTGCGACCATCCAATGGAGGACGGCAGGGAGTTCTTTGTCATGGCTTGGTGCAGGCACCCGAGCTATATTGAACCAGAGAAGGTGATTTTTATCCCTAGACCGTTGGTTCCGGGGGTGGAGAATATGCGGAGAGGGCTCCATTACCTGGTGCGCGTCCGTCTTGTGGCGCACCAGAACGCCGCGGCTCCGCCTGGACTGCCAGGTGATGGTGGGCACGGAGATGACGGTGGTGATGGACCTGTTGATCGAGATGAACGCGATCGTCGTGGCGGGGATGGGGACGATTATTGGCCATCGCCGCGTCGTGACTCTGACGACGAATCTTCTGCGACGGACCTGCGGCACAGGAACGACCATCCGACCTGTTCCTACCCGCCTGGTGGCTCAAGCGGCAGCGATGGGGCGGGAGCGCTCGACTCGCTCGTTAGTGCTCGAGAGGTGGGTCAAGAGATCATGGTGGGGGGGGGATCGCCTGCCCCCTCATGCGTGCCCAGGAGGACGCTATGGTGGTTGAACATGCGGCGCCTGAGAGGGACTTGGCGGAGGACCGGTGGCCCATGTTGTCCTTCCCGCTGACACCGGTGGTGACCTTGGGGGCCTGGGTCATGCTCGCCTCGCCGACGATGGACCGTGCTTCTGGATCGCGTGCCCCAGCGCGTCTTCCTCACGGATGGGGCTCGTTGGCCGCTTTCTGGCCATGGCACCACAGCTCTTGCAGGACGGGAGGTGCGTCCAAACCCTGCCGCTGCGGTGGACGTCGGACTAGTGGCTGGAGGTGGCGGACCTCGAGCTTAGACAGCCCATGCCTAGGGTCTGCACGCTGAGTGAGCCCACCGCTTCCCTGGATGGGGGCCGGCCAGACTGGTGGCCGGAGATGGTCCACGCAGAGCTCCAGGGCCACACGGAGCTCCAGGCGCAGCGGGAGGCTGTCGTCTTCGCGCTGCCTGAACTGCCGGCCGTGTGTACGCCACCTCCACAGCCGCGTGCCACCCTAGACGCCCCCGGTGCCCCGGGACCGGCTGAGCGGCCGCTTGCTGACGTGGGGCTATCGATCCAGGAACAGATTGAGGCAGCGGTGTGTCTTCCGCTGGCAACGCCGATCATCGCCGGTGGCCCGCGCCTGCGCCATTCCCTGCACGCCAGGCTTCGGTGCAAACACTTAGGAGGAGCGACCGCATCGCAGCTATGCCGCGGGCGCCAAATACCACCCTGCAGGCCCAGCGCCTGTTGCTCAAGAAATTGGGAATCCATGTGCACGAAAACGCGTCAGGAGCTGGACATTGAGGCCAAGATCAGGAGTGCATTCCGTGCCAGCAAACTGTCCACGAACAAGAAGAGGTGCCTCAACATGCTCCTCAATGTGGGCCTGGACTGTGGCATCAATGGATCTCGAACCTCGATGGTCTAGAGATCGACTTGGCCTGAGCATCTTTGCTTGGCCCGGAGCGCAAATGGTTTACCTATGTTAGCGAGCACTTTCGATTTTCTGTTGGAACGCACAGGGGCCTCAACGACCGTGCGCGTCGCAATGTGGTCAGGACCTTCATCCAAATGCATAGGCCGTCAGTTATCTATATCCAGGAGACGAAACTCTCCTCAGTCTGTAATGTACTTGCTAATGATATCTTCGGACCGGCTTTTGACTACGATTGTTTGCCTTCTGTTGGGACCGCTGGAGGGATTCTGGTGGGCTGGGCAAGGGAGATCTGGAGGCCCGTGGCACCGGCCGTCCAGGGCAGGTACATGCTCTTAGTCTCGCTTGGGCCGGTGTCGGCCACGACTGGTGCCTGGTGCTTCACTGGGGTCTATGGACCGCATGATGATGATGGCAAGGTCCAGTTCCTCGATGAGTTGCTGCAATTTGGGAGGAGTTTAAGTCTGCCTTGGCTCATTGGAGGAGACTTCAACATGATTCATCGCGCACAAGATAAAAACAATGACCGGCTTGACCGGCGATCCATGCGTCGCTTGAGGGCTTTCATTAACAGAGCACAGCTAGACGAGCTCGTGCTGTAGGGCCACCGTTTCACATGGTCGAATGGACAGGGGTGGCCAACCTTGGAGCTGCTGGATAGGTTCTTCATGATGGATGGCTAGATGACGGCGTTCCCCCAGCATGCCCTCAAGCCGCTCTCGTCCGACTGCTCTGACCACTACCCCCTGCTTCTCTAGCTGCAAGCACTCGGGCCGCCTAAGCGGCGGTTCAGATTTGAGATGTTTTGGGTCAAGTGCAAGGGGTTTGAGGAGGTAGTGGCGCGCGCTTGGGTGTCAACGCTTGATGACGTTGACCCATTCCGGCAGCTAGATCACAAGCTGTGGAACGTGGCATTGGAATTGCGCAAATGGAGTAATGTAATGGTTGGGAGCGTCAGGCTGCAGCTTGCTATGGCTCGTGAGGTGATTCATAGATTTGACGAGCAGGAGGAGTCGCACACGCTGGACGTGTGGGAGCTGGACACCCGTCACGGCCTCAAGGTCAAGGTGCTCGGCCTCGCATCTCTACTGCGTACGATCCAACGGCAGCGCTCTAGGATTATGTTTTTGCGAGAAGGGGTCGCGAATACAAAATTTTTCCACCTACAGGCGTGCCACCACCGGCGCCAAAACAACATACACTCCCTCAGCGTCCAGGGACTGCAGCTGGTCGCGGACCATGCAATGGCCGATGCCCTGTACAGCCACTACGTCGCTCTGCTTGGCACCGACTTCACCAGATCGTGAAGGATGAACATGGCGGCGCTGGGCCTACCATCCTTGGACCTGCAGGCCTTGGGGATGCTCTTCACACAGGTGGAAGTCGCGGCCGTCATCCGTGACCTGCCGTCGGATAAGGCACCGGGTCCGGACGGCTTCACTGGGCTTTTCTACAAGGTGGCGTGGCCCATCATAAAGAATGAGGTTATGGCAGCTATAAACGCTTTCTGGGCGCAAGACTTCCGGAGTCTTCAGCATCTAAATGATGCTCATATGATTTTTACTTAAAAAGAACGATCAGCCATCGGAGATCAAGGACTACCACCCAATCAGCCTTATCCATAGCTTCGGGAAGCTCATCACCAAGTGCATGCAAACAGGCTGGCTGGTGATCTCGACTGTTTGGTCCTGATGAACCAAAGTGCCTTCATTAAGGGTCGCAGCATTCCATGACAATTTTAGAGACGTGCAACTGGCGTGCAAGGAGATCCACAGGCAAAGGTCGCCATGTGTTTTGCTTAAAATTGACATTGCTAAGGCGTTTGATTCGGTCTCCTGGACTTACCTGCTCGATGTTCTAACCCACATGGGCTTTAGGTTACGATGGAGGAATTGGGTGTCAGCCATCCTTGTGACGTCCAGCACTAAAATTCTCCTCAATGGAAGGCCGGGGAGGAGAATATGCCATGCTAGAGGATTGAGGCAGGGCAATCCGTTGTCACCGATGCTCTTCGTGCTGGTGATGGAGGTGCTCAACCACATGTTGCAGTGGGCTGAGGAACAACGATTTCTTTCACAGGTACCTGGGTTGGTCACGGCAAGGGCCAGCTTATATGCTGATGACCTCGTTATTTTTGTGGCACCGGAGGAGCGTAGCCTGCTGACCATTAAGGAAATCTTGAACACCTTCGGACGTGCCTCTGGTTTGTTCGCGAACCTTGACAAGAGTTTGGCAACGCCGCTGCACTGCACGGAGACTGACATGGAGTTGGTGCTCACCATTCTTTCTTGCAAGGTGCAAGAGTTCCCCTGCCGCTATTTGGGAATACCGCTGTCGGTGTACAAGCTGAAGAGGGCCAACGAGCAGCCTTTGATAGACAAGATCGCTGCACGCATCCCGGGGTGGAAGGGTCGGCTGCTCAACGTGGCCGGCCGATCCACACTAGTCAAGTGCACACTCTCTGCGAATACGGTCCATACTTCGATTGCCCTTGGCCTGTCCCCTTGGGCTATTGCGGCGATCGATAAACTGCGGCGTGCCTTTATTTGGATCGGGTCGGACAAGGTTGCGGGAGGCAAATGCAAGGTTGCATGGATCAATGTGTGCCGGCCCAAGGAGCTTGGGCGGCCTAGGCATTGCAGACCTACGATGGGCTGGTCTGGTGCTGCGGGTCAGATGGATTTGGCGGGACAGGAAGCGCGGCATCGTGCTACCCGCGTGTGAGCGTGTCGCGCTCCAGTTGTTCCAGGCTGCGACCACGTTTACAGTGGGCAATGGTGAGTCCACTCTATTCTGGACAGACCGGTGGCTCAATGGATCAAGCATCGTGCAGGTTGCCCCCGCTGTTTTTGCGACAGTTCACCCTAGGAAGAGGAGGGCGTCGGTGTCTGAGGCTCTAAACGGTAACACTTGGGTACGTCATCTGTCTGGCACAGTTTCCATGACGATGCTTCTTCAGTTTGGGAGGCTATGTGATTTGCTAGAGAATGTTCAGCTCTCATCCGATCCGGACGTCCTTTCTTGGCACCTAACTGAGAGCGGGAACTACTCGGCCGCATCTGCTTATGGGGCCATGTTCCTTGGCTCTTCGCCGGTCAGAGGCGCTGCACAGTTGTGGAAGACGGCTGCGCCGCCCCGTGTCTGCTTCTTCTATTAGCTGGCTTTGTAGGATAGATGCTGGACCGACGAGCGTCGTCACCGCCATGGCCTTCAACCAACGGACACTTGCATCACCTGCGACCAGGAGCCAGAGACAATTGATCACATCTTGCTGGGCTGTGCGTACAGCCGCGAGGTCTGGGCGACCTGGATGGACTGGCTTCACTTGCCTAATGTGGATGTTCGCCTGCAGCCGTTCATGGAGTGGTGGCTGTCCAATAGGAAGCGCGTCGGCAAGCACTTCAGGCGCGGGTTTGACTCCATCGTGTTCTTGATCGGTTGGATGCTCTGAAAACAAAGGAACGCGATGACCTTGGATGGCAGTACACGTACAGCGAGGGAGCTCACCGTGGACATTTGCCTCGTCGCGGAGGACTGGCGAATGGCTGGGTACAGGCAGCTCGGCATCCTTCTGTCTGGACGATGAGCGCAGTCCCGTGGAGTTCTTAAATTTGGTTCAATCATGTAGTCCCCTGTGTTGTCCGGTGGGTGCATGTGTGTGTTGGCCTTGGTAATCAATGTATTACCGAGTTTGTTGTTTCGCTTAAAACTCTCTTTCTGCTTAATGAAATATGCGTCTAAAGGCGTCGTCTCAAAAAAAAAATTATTTGCCAGTTATTGTTTGGTTCATAACCAATATTTGACATGCCAACGTCAAAACAATTGGATGGCTAGTGCGCCCCCTACCCCCACCCCTATTTTTCAAACAGAGGGCCTATTTAGTTCCCAAAATTTTTTGCGCAGTACCTATCACATCGAATCTTGCGGCACATGCATGGAGTACTAAATGTAGACGAAAAAAAAACTAATTGCACAGTTGAGTGAGAAATCACGAAACGAAACTTTTGAACCTAATTAGTCCAGAATTAGACACTAATTACCAAATACAAACGAAAGTGCTACAATAGCCAAAACCCAAAAATTTTTGCATCTAAACACGCCCAGAATCTGTGTTACCTTGCATAGGTACATGCATGGAGACAACCGTACATCTGCATGGCTAGTTGGCTACATGTACTCCTACTCAGATATTTTCTTTATAAAACCTAAAAAGAACAATTTACAACAACATTTAGTTAAAAAACACACAAAACGAAAGGCATATGTCCCATGGAGCTAAGACGACACTGAAGGTGCATAGGCTTCCCATGATAAGTTCTCCGTAGGCCAATGACACTAAAGGCATTGGTCGCTAAATCATGTGATCCATAAATAACAATAAAAAAAATCATTATGAGTCAATAAGATTTCAATTTTATGACAATGGCATGCAAATTGTAGATCTTATGATAGCAAACTTACCTACAACCATCATGTCTCATGTGTTATTCACCACGTAAAAAAGGTTTTGTAGGGGCGGGTGAAGATCGTTTGTAGGGGCGGTTTGTCCAACCGCCCCTACGTAAGGGTCTCTATAAATCATGTATTTGTAGGGGCGGTTCCCAGACCACCCCTACAAATCGATTTGTAGGGGTGGCTGGTGTTATTAGTCACCCCTACAAATCGATTTGTAGGG
Source organism: Miscanthus floridulus (assembly GCF_019320115.1). Lineage (NCBI taxonomy): Eukaryota > Viridiplantae > Streptophyta > Magnoliopsida > Poales > Poaceae > Miscanthus > Miscanthus floridulus. Next base: position 181,722,415 of record NC_089587.1, on the reverse strand, counting down.
GCGGTTGGATATTGAGCCGTCCCTACAAATCAATTTTCAAAAATCACGAAAAAGAAGAAAAAAAAATAACAATTTTTTTATCCGAGGAGGACCCCACCGACAGCCACACAACCCACTCTATGATTGTAGCATTTTTTTAAAATTTTTTGCACACTCGGCATTTGAACCCGCGATCTCTCCCTCGCGCGTCATCTCCTCTACCACTACACCTCACATTCACTTGTGTCTACAATCCATTTTGATTTCCCACATATTATACAAAATGGAGCATAAATTGATTGTTTAAGGCCCTAAACTAATTCAAATGAAAAATTTGTCAACAACAAAGTTTTATAACTTTTCGAGATCTACAACTTTTATTTTGGTAGTTTCTTCATCCGAGATTACTTATAAAATTTGAATTTTAAATTTGAGAAATTCGAACGTAGTTTTCCATGACAAGATGATTTCAAATGAGCAACTATAAAGTTTCATAACTTTTCAAGATCTACAACTTTCATTTTTACTGTTTGTCCATCCGAGGTCGTTTAAAAAATTAAAATTTCAAATTTTTGGAAATTCAAACGTAGTTTTCCTTGACAAGATGATTTCAAATCAAAAAGTTGTCAACTATAAAGTTTCATAACTTTTCGAGATCTACAAGTTTCATTTTGGTTGTTTCTCTATCCGAGATCGTTTATAAAATTTAAATTTTAGTGCTTAATTTTTAATAAATCTGTCTGCTTCGTACTCGAGTATTTTAGGAGCGCGTGACAACCAGCATGCATGCATGGGTATAGGGCTTAGCTGATGTGACAGGGTGCATGCACCTGCACCATGCACCTGCCGCCTACAGGGGTGCATGCACTTGCACCATGCACCTGGACCGGCTGGGTCAGACACAGCGGCAGTACAGGCACCGTACTCGAGCGACGTATATAACTTTCCTGATTTTTAATAACGGGCATGTATTTGTAGGGGCAGTTCAACATTGAGCCGAGGGACGATCGGATATAGAGCCGCCTCTATAAATCGAGTTATTTATAGGAGCGGCTGATAACACCGGCCGCCTCTACAAATCCATTTATATGAGCGGCTCATTTGACAACCATTTGTAGGGGCGGCTCAATATAGAGCCGCCCCTATAAAGAAAGGGAGGCGTTGTCACGAAACCTTTTTTATGTAGTGATTGTAAACTACACTGTGGTTATTTGTTTAGGTAGAGCCATGATCTGCCACGCCTTAAGTTAAGCATGCATCACATTTTATTTGTGTCATGTTATTGTTCGGTTCATAGTCAAAATCGAGCACGGCAACGTCCTTTGGCGGCTGGTGGTTGCTACGTCTCAACTGTCAACAAATTCACATCAAAATGTTTGACCGTCTTCTTCTTTGCTAGTACTCCATACTAGATTTTACGCGAGCACATGCAAAAGAAGAAGAAGAAAAAAAAAGGAGCCAGCTCTCGTCAGCACTAACCACTGTGTCCTGCTTGTTCCTTCCTGGGTCCTGGCGCAAAAGCCAATCATGCTAGACTGATAGACTCTGGTTTGTCGCGTGCATCATGCTCTCTCTTTCACTACAGCCCATCTGAGGTATGACGCGGTTTGTTTGGGTTTCGTAAGAACCTCCTTGTTTCTTGCTTCTACCATGTTATACTAAAATAAAGCAAATAAAAATTGGCTACTAGTTGCAGGTCGGTGGTACATAAATGGTTATTTCTTATACTGTTGGTAGGTGCGTCATTTATGCATTAAAAACTTTAGTTGCCAGGACAAAATTGTGACGCATTAGCCGTTGTGGAATGAGGCTTAGTATTTGATGTGTCGTCATTACGTAACATGTATGAAAAATAATGCCATGTACTCGCTTTGTTCGAAAACTTATTACGTTTAGTCGTGTCAAAGACAAATTTTCTCTAGTTTTCCCCGTAGGCCAATTTTTATGAAGTAGGGTGAGCAAGTTGAGGGTGGCGGCTAAAGATGGCAACAGGGAAATCTCCGTCGGGGGTTGCTTCCTCATTCCCGTCCCCGCGGGGGAAGAAATTCCCTATCCCCGTCCCCGTCCTCATGCCCGTTGAAAGGATCAAGATGCCCAGAAGGAGGGTGAATTGGACTAATTCTAAATTTCTTTGTAATAATTAAGTCATATGGTTAGCCTAATTAACTCATTATGCCTAGAAAGTGTTTCTATTGATCTACCGTACAAAAGTTTAGCAACATATGTTTCAATCATACTCTAGCATGGCAATTTTATGAATGTAAATGACAAGAATTGAATTGCTCAAAGTAAAGAGAGAAGGAGGAACACAGCGATGTTTTACCGAGGTATCGGAGAGTCGCCACTCCCCACTATTCCTCGTTGGAGCACCCGCGCAAGGGTGCAGCTCCCCCTTGATCCGCGCAAGGATCAAGTGCTCTCTACGAGTTGATTCTTTGACACTCCATTGCGGTAAATCACCCACAACCGCTCACAACTTGAGTTGGGTCATCCACAAGCTCCGTTGGATGATCACCAAGCTCCCAATCACCACCAAGCCGTCTAGGTGATGGCGATCACCAAGAGTAACAAGCACGAACTCTCACTTGACCACGACAAGCCTAATGAGAAGGGTGAATGCACACTTTGCTACTCTTGCTTTCACTAATGAGGACTCTCTTTGGGATTCTCAAATCTCAATCACCTCACTAGGACCTTGCTCTTCTTGGCACTCTCAAGGGTGTTTCTCAGCTGTTCGAATGAGCAAAAATACCCCCACACACAAATGGAAGAAGTATTTATACACGCGGCTGAAAAACGAACCGTTATGTGCCTCTGCGGGGTGACCGGACGCTCCGGTCATGTTGACCGGACGCTCCACTCCGGTTAGTTCTCCTCAAACTCCAGTGTTTAAGTTGTGACCGGACACGTCCGGTCATGATTTTCTCTCTCTGGAACCTTACTGGAGTCGACCAAACGCGGGCACCCAGCGTCCGGTCGCTCACCTTTCAGCGTCCGGTCGCACCATGATTTCACCTTGATCAAATGAACTGACCGGACTCTGCGCCAGCGTCCGGTCAGTATTTGACCCTCCATTCACTTCCAACTCTCAATTATACGTGAATGAAGTTTGCTCTAATGGATCTAAGAGCTTTTTAGGAGCTACCTAGTGCTAGATTTAGCAAGTGTGCACCACACCTAACTCACTAGACTCACCTAGGTCAAGCTACCCGTCCATACCCCCCTTAATAGTACGGCCAAAGGAAAAACAAAGTCCTAAACTACTCTAAGTGTCTCCTCAACACCAAACGACACTTAGAACTAGTCCATCCTTAACCTCGTCGTCCATCATTTGAAAACCAAAATGATTTCCATCGTAGGGCATGACCACCATGATAGCCCAATCGATCTCCATTACCGTGACCTAACTTAATTGCCTCTACAAATCACACGTTAGTCATAGTAATCACGTATTGTAATTAATCACCGAAACCCAACTAGGAGCCTAGATGCTTTCAATCTCCCCCTTTTTGGTGATTGATGACAATACCACCTCGAGTATGTGAAAGAGATGAGGTTTTTAACATGTTTGGTTCATATAAGCTTTTGACAATGAGAACAAAAAGTTAGGCAAGCTTATATGACCCAAGCCAACATGATGTACTCAATAGATATGAAATAAGCATGAGTACAAGTAATAAAAGCTCATTTGCATCGGAGTAAAACGCGGAAGCAAAGCAAATGAGCATAACACAAGTGATATGACATATAAATAATTCAAAGTAGAGAGCACACATATCACATATCACATAAATATCACGATCACATTAATATCACGATTACGATCACACTTAAGTAGTTCAATGCATAATAGTAAACATGAATGGATAATGTATCACACATAAAACTCCAAATATAATAGATAATCTATAAGCTAATAGATAGACTCTCCCTAAATGTATCACTCCCCCTACGGCTAACATCCTCGATCCCTCTCCCCCATTTGGCGTCAAACACCAAAACCTAAGGGTCGGTCGGTAGGGCTACAGCAAACAAGTTGGGCACTGAGGTACGAGGAGCGAGCTAGAACTGTGTGCCATCATCATTTGATCCTGAGCTCTAAGCAGTCTGACCCTCTGTAGCTAGAAGTGATGCTAAAGCGGTCTAGGTCGGATCTATAACTGGCGCTGCCTGCTCTGATGATGCAACTGACGAAGGGAGTATCTCTGTAGTCCTGGTAATAGGTGCAACTATAGAAGGACCTAGAACATGTAGCTCTAGCAGTGTAGGCTACCCTATTAACTCACTGAATGAAGCACCAAGGCTCCTGGAAACTAGGGTGAGCATTGACAAACTCTGAGGCGGAGTAAAGCCCGTATGAAGAGGAGTGAAGTGTGGGGCTGGCACTGGCAAAGCAAACCACTGGGACACCTACTTTGTAGGAGAAGGAAACTATGCTGGTGGCTATCCCTGACTCTAAAGCCCACTAGGCTGTAAAGCTAGAGTCATAGAAGTGGTGGCAGGCTGGCCAATCTAGGGTGAAGGCTGTGGCGGTGGAGCCCCAATAGCTGTCACTACATGCTACATAAACCTAAGTAGCTGCTGCTACATGAGAAGCTGTTGCTGCTGCATGGTCTGCTGCTGCTGCTGCTGGATTACCTGCTACTGTCGCTGGAACTCATCCTGCTGAGTGAAATTGTGCAAAAGTAGCAGTGGTCTCCTGAGCCTAGCACCATAATACTCTACCAGCATCTCAGGTGGCCTCACAGTAACTGCCCTATGGATCAGGAATGTAATCCAGTGAGCATATGGCAACTGTCTGTGGCCCCTGAACCCCTCTACAATAGTATCCTCCATCTTTGATAGAAGGAGATCCCAAATGTCAAATACAATCTATTGCATCAGAGAGTTCAGTAGCCATAGCTGTATGCGAGTCAAGCCCTTGCAATACCCCCTCCTCGAAAGCAGTGTCCTCCTCATAATAGCATCAATCATTCTAGCAGTAGGAGTGAGATCACTGGGTGTCCTGCTCGACCCCTCACTGAAAGGCTCTGTGAAGCAATGATAGACTAGATCTATAGGGGGCACAAGACCATCGTGAGGGTGTCTGGGAGGCATTGTCTGTCCATAGCAAACCTCATGTAGCCGGATGGGCTGCTCCTAAAGCCTGAGTATCTCTCTGACCCTAGAGCTCATCAGTTTGTAATCTCTGCCTCTAAATGCAAAGTGAATGAATCTATGCAGCGGGTCAATCCAAAGTGTAGCATAGAACTCATGGACCCAAGATGGAACATATAAGCCTGTCCATCCAAGTAAATCTGTCAGCCCTGGCAGGTAAGAAAGGTAAGGGCGAATATGCTCTCTAGCTGCTGCTACAATGGACTCAATATTGCACACCCTCTGAGATCTGAATACTACCCCATTGTTAAGATATGTATTATAAAAATCTTCCTGTAGTGGTGTGTAGAAGCCCTCTGAAGCTCGGTCATCCCTCCTCGATGGGAACCACTGCTCAAAGTCCACAAATCTGAGCTGCTGCACCTGCTTGGCCATGGCGGCCCTCAAATCTAGATGAGTCACTAAAGGCGGACTTTGTGGTCTAGGAGGCGGACGAGAACCCCTCCGCTGTGTCTCTGGCCTTGGTGTGACTAGAGCATGGGTACGACCAGAGCAGTGTAACTGTGGCTGAGGTGCCTACTCTGTCTCCTCGGCCTGCTCTCCCTCCCGAGTCTGATCTGCTAGCTGTGGCTACTGCTATGACTCCTTCTAAGGCTGACTCTCATCAATAGCCACACGCCATCCTCCAACCATGACAGTCCTAGCTGGACCACCATGACGGCGCTCAACCTGCTCAAGTGCAACCCTCGTAGTTGGAGAAAACTGATCTCAATAACAACACCGCTCCGAGTACCTCCTCTTTCTACGCACTCTACGGCCTCTGCAACTACAGCTGCTCTTGTTGTATCTGCATCAGGGTACTTGTGCTTCCTCATTGCTAGCTTCTTTGTCGCCTTGCCTTTTGTATCTCTCAGATCCTCATCACCGGGACCTCCTCCAACATTCTTGACACGAGCCATCTGATGGAGCTGAAAAGAACAACTGCCGTTGACAAAGATCAACTGCCAACTATCACTTCTGAGGCTTGGCCTTATTCCGTACTCATGAGCTTGGCCCTGAGTTGACTGTCAACTACCACTGAGACCTCAGAAATACCGACTCACTACATGTTAGAATAGATCAGATTTATAAACAATTACAACATATCTAGAGATACGAAACCCTAAGAAGCAAGCATTGGGTACGAAATTAGAACCAAGGGCTTGCTACCTGATGAATCGATGATCCAAAGAGAAGAGAAACGACACGCGGGGAACCACTGAATCGGCTAGGGTTAGGGTTTTGACTCGACAAAGTTCGGCGAACGAGAAGATGTGGAGGCAGTGGCTAGGTCACCGACGAGGAGCAATGTAGCACGTGCGCGTGACTAGGGCTACTAGCATGGTGGCGCTGGAGCAGGGTAGGGGCACGGTGGTGCTAGGGTACAGCGTGGGTGAGCTGCGGTGTGGGCGCGGCGGTGTAGTAGGGTGGCTCACTGGCATGGTGAGGCACGGCTGTGCGGCGAGCCAGCGACACTGGCATAGGAGCAGGGCGGCGTGGCTACATGAGCACGGGCATGGTGAATTGGGCACAAGATGCACGGCGAGCAGTGGAGGCGCGGCGGCGATGTTGGCAGATGCGGCTTTAGGTCAAAACACCAGCGCGATTAAATAGTGGCCCCCAACGTGACGGGAAAGGAAACAGAGAAGAGTTTGAATCCCACATGATATCTACTGACCGAACGCTCCGGTGGCAACGACCGGACGCTGTCACCCAGAGTCCGGTCGATTCCAGAGAGGTCCAAAACCCCTAGAATCGTGACCGGACGTAGCCAGATTTCGGTCCACACTGCCTCCATCGTGTTCGCTTGATCGAACACTGAACCACCATCTGACCCGATGCTGAACAACAGAGTCTGGTCACTCCATCGCAGTAGGTTCACCTCCTATGAACTGACCGGACGCTGGACTTCAAAGTCCGGTGCAGCGTTCGGTCACTCTTTTTCTAGCAAATCTTCAAAGTCCTTCGTGCTGCTTGTTCCCAATCAAATCTTCAAACACCATGGAGTATGAGGCCTTCATCAACAGACTACGCATTGCCATCAAACTTGGTGCTACATGACTCTACGTTCGTGGTGATTCGGAGCTGGTCGTCGATCAGGTCATGAAGGAGTCCTCCTGCAAAAGCCCCCTCGTGGTGGCATACTACCAAGAGGTGCACAAACTCGAGGACAAATTCTAGGGAATCGAGCTGCATCACTTCCCCCAAAAGGACAATGATGCCACTGATTTTCTCGCAAAATTGGCCGCCAGGCGGGATCCGTCCCCGAGCGGTGTCTTCATCAACGATCTCCATGAGCCGTTCGCCCACGTCCTAGAAGGTCCGATCTAGACACACCCTGATGCCAAGCTGACGCCCGGGGGCTCCGACCCCGATGCCAAGCCAGCGCTCGGGGGCTCTGACCCTAGTGCCTTTATGACGATGTCACCCGCTGATATCGCCGTATTGGCACACAATCAAACTGACTGGCAAGCGCCGCTACTCGCCTACCTCCTCGAGGAGGTTCTTCCACCTAAAAGGACTGAAGCTTGATGGATCGCTCGATGCGCCAAGACCTTCATCGTGCTCGGTGGCGAACTCTACAAATGGAGTTTATCGGGGGTGCTCATGAAGTGCATCCCCACCAACCAGGGGAAGTAGCTCCTCCTCGAGGTCCATGCTTGGATCTGTGGACATCACGTGGCCTTGAGGTCGCTGGTTGGAAAAGCCTTTCGCTAAGGATTTTACTGACCCACCGCACTACTAGATGTAGAGGAGGCCATCCGTAGGTGTGAGGGATGCAAATTCTATGCTCGGCAAACTCATTTGCCGGCATAGGAACTTCAAACCATCCCCATCACCTGACCATTCGTGGTCTGGGGCCTCGATATGGTAGGACCCCTCAAAAAGGGCTTGGGTGGCTTCACTCACCTACTCATAGCAGTCGACAAGTTCACCAAGTGGATAGAAGCCAAGCCCATCACCAACATCCGCTTGGAAGAGGCGGTCAAATTCTTCCTCGACATCATCTACCGGTTCAGTGTTCCTAACTATATCATCACTGACCATGGGACTAACTTCACCAGAAAGAAGTTCCTAGACTTCAGTAATAGATACGGCATCAGGATCGACTGGGTCTCGGTCGGACACCCACGTACTAATGGCATGGTCCTCTAAGGACTTAAGCCACACATCTTCAACCGACTCAACAAGTACACAGGGCAATGGGTTGCAGAGGTCCTAGCGATCCTCTAGAGCCTGAGAATGACCCCAAACTGATCCACAGGGTTCACACCCTTCTTCCTAGCCTATAGAGCTAAAGTAGTACTGCCCTCCGACCTCGACCATGGTGCCCCAAGAGTGAAGGCTTTCGACCATGACCAAGCCGTGGAGGCTCAGCAAGACGTAGTCGACCTGCTCGATGAGGCCCACGAGATGACCATCATTCGCTTCGCTCGCTACCAGCAAACTCTCCGTAGGTACCACGAAAGGAAGATCAACAAGAGGATCCTTAAAGTCAGTGATCTCGTACTCAGGAGAACCCAGTCAACAAAAGAAAAACACAAACTCTCTCCACCATGGGAAGGACCCTATACGGTAACCGATGTGATCCGACCGGGCGCCTATCGACTGGAGGACGACAACGACAATGTTCTCACCAACACTTGGAACATTGAACAGCTACGTTGTTTTTCCCCTAAATTTGGTCTTACCACTTTTTAGTCAAACACTTGCTCCTATAAAGCACCCTAGCCGAAACACTTTTAGCCTGGGTCACTTAGGGGCTCCATGAGGGAGAGGCCATGACACACACCACTGGACATAACCACTGCCATAGGAGCCCGCCTGGTTCTGCTCCATCGACTTCGGTGAGCGCAACGGGTACCTCAAGGGACCCACCCAATTCCACTCCCTCAACTTAGGCGAGTGCAATAGGTACCTCAAGGGTGTCACACCCATAGATGCTCAACAGAAGAGCATGGAGCTCCTGACATTCTCATGTAGTCGAGGTAGCTCCTGGGCAGGGATGCTGCCACCGAGGTATGGCCACCGTGGCTAGAAGAGATCTCATCAAACTTTATGAACTAGCCAACCTAAGTAGCTATAGGCACGAAACCCTCCACCAGCACGATCCTAGGCAATTTCCCCTCTGACAAGGCTTGCCCAGTGAAGATCCACCAGAAAGAATCCACACACGGATCCATCCCAAAAAAGGCCTCACAGATGAATCCAGCGCACCACCTCCTTTGGCGAAAGCCGCCCCTTCTTAGGCAAAGACAGCCAGCACTACCTCAGGCAGCCTCCAGCTCGACATCATGCTCTAGATTCACGAAAGGATCTATAAGTCCTCCCCCTTGCTTACCCTCTCTCTCACTTAGGAACTACTGTGGCATATAGGCACTCTCGGTGAGGAGGAAGAAGGAGGAAAGGCAATAGTTGGAGAACAGGCAAAGGGCTACGACAAAAAGCCCTCTCTTTCCCCCTATTTAAAGAGGAAACGCGATAGCTGAAGAAGGGCAAAGGATCAGAGCAAAACTCCCTTCCCCATTCAATGCGGATGGGAAATGATGGGACACACCCTGACCGATGGGAGCACACTGGCCGACAGAACGACGCCTGGTCAGACGGAACGACGCATGGTTAGACGGGACGTGGCCTGGGTATGGCCCACCACTACAGCACGTCAGGCACAAAAACCAAAGCATCACCACATGTAGGCAGCTCTCTGCCTCCCCAGGTGGGACTTGGAAAAACCTAGACAATGAGATCTCCGCTAGGAGTGACCATTGGGCTTCCTAAATCAATCGAACGGCTCAAGAAACACTGATAGACAGGTAAGGAGCAAAGGGACACCCCATGTAGGCCATGCCGACTCTGTCACGAACGACGAGCATGGTTCCTGGTCGGACATTTCTAATTGGAGCTCTTTAAACCCCGTCACTCAAGTCATCAAGGTAACACTACTGACACCCTCTATTTCTTTATAAACATTTCATACATCCATACACTCATTTATTTCATACGCCCGTGCCCCCTAGATGATTCGGGCCCTAAATCACCTAGGGGCTCAGAAACTAAGGCATCGCACATGTGGCAAAATGCATCACAACGCTCTGTGTTACGTCATGAAGTGGCATTTGTTTCATTCAAACATGAGCAACGACCGACCGGGGTTCGAAGGCTGGCCCACAAAGGGCTCAAGACCACCTCGTGTCAAATAGATCTAGGGGAGAAAACGTAGATGAGCCCCATGTGGCCCTTGCCCAGTCTACCTCGAAGCAGATAGGGTCATCTCAACCTTCTCATTAGATCCTAAACCTTTCATCAAGCCCACAGAATCTCCATCGAGGGGAGGCTAGGAGGCCACCCGGGTCAGTCTTCGAAATAACCTAGGCATCTGCCGGATTGTAGGTAAAGGAGTAGTGGAATGTCATAAGAGTGCTATGCCAACCCCATCACGAACGACGGACCCGAATTCCACTCGATTATACCCATTAGCGAACTCACCTAGCGCGTCGCTCGAGCCTGAGCGATCGAGGCAAGCGACAAAGCTCAACCCCTCTGGTTGTGAGAAACCGAGGACGGGGTAACGCACATAACTCAAACTGACCCCTACCAAAGCCCAACAGGCCTCAGGGGCTCAAGACACCTAAACACCTAGGTCTGCGGCCCCGAACTCACCCCATCCCTCAGCTATGCCTCGACTGCACACTAAATGCCTGGGTTTGTGACCCCGAACTCGCCCCATCCCTCGGCTACGCCTTGACTGCACACCAAAAAACATAGGTCTACGACCCCAAACTCGCCCCATTAGGATCCATGACTCTGACTCGCCTGATCTCACAGCACACACCGACGCTAGGATCCGCGAGCTCCGTCTCGTCCGATCCCTAAACTAAGCTGCCTTGGATGCGCGGGACTACACCGATGCTAGGATCCATGACTCTGACATGCCCAATCCCATGGCACGCACCGATGCCAGGATCCACGAGCTCCGTCTCGTCCGATCCCTAAACTAACTACCTCGATCCCACGGTGCGCACTGATGCCAGGATCCATGAGCTCCATCTCGCCCGATCTCTAAAACTAAACCACCTCAGTGGCACAATGACACCTTGGTTGACGACTCCGTCTCGACTAAAAAACATGCACACACACCCGCTGACAAAACCCCCTAGGTGATCCTACCCAAATCACCCAGGGGCTTAGGGGCTACACCCGTGGGTGCACTCGCATGCACCCGCTGACAAAATGAAACTTCCCCCGCTAGCAACATGAACCCCCCAGACGATTCTGCTCAAATTGCCTAGAGTCTCGGGGGCTACACCCGTGGGTGCGCTCGTGCGCACCCACCGTCAAACACAAAAATCCTCCAAACGATTCTACCCGAATCACCCAGGGGCTCAGGGGCTCCTGTCGGGTTCATAAACCTAGGGTCCCTCATGGACCGGCCTCCTAGTAAAGGCTCAGCCAAGCAAACAATGTTGCAAACCAATGCGCAACTCCTAGGTCGGCCCAAGTACCTAAACGACAGGCTAGAAGTGCGATCCAATCACCGACCGGAAGGCCTAGTCGAGGAGAAACAACGCTCGCTTCTGACTCTGGCCTGCCTCTTTGACCAGAGCGCTCGCTTTGGTCTCCATCCCACCTCCGGACGGCCTCTCTGACCGGAAGGCCTGGCCAAACACCACTTCCGACTCTGACCCACATCTCCGACCAGGGATGCGTTGAACCCCTGCTCACTGCTCTTCTCCAACTGGCGCATTTAGAGCCGACTGGGACCAACCGACCGGGGACGCCCGCTCGGTAAGGACTAGGAAACGGATGGAGAAAGTAAAGCAGGGCGCACAAGTCAAAACTGCAATACCGAGGACCGTACCCTATAACCTATAGGACAGTACCCTATGACCTCCCTGGCATGACAGAGCCCAAGCAGTGTTGTAGGCGCCAACATTTTCCCCTACAGTGTTGTGGGCACCATCAACTCCCATACCAGACAAATACGGTAAGGCTCCCTCCACGTGCCTCTGAGGCATTGACAGTGTTGTGGGCACCGACATTTACCATACTAGGCAAACATGGTAAAACCCCTTGCATGCCTCTCGGTAACAATAGTATAGCAGGTACCGACATCTGCCATACCCAAAGAAGATGACACAACCTCCCACGTGCATCTGACATTCAACAGTATTGTGGGCGCCTACCATCTTCTTGTACCCGCCAGCATGGGCATCAAGACTTAGCGGCGAACGTACTCCCTCCATCTCGCTTGTAAAGCCATCCCCTTCATCTATAAAAGGGGATGCGCTCTCTTCCAACAAAAAGGTGATTGAGAACGATCAAGTTCACTAGTACACAACAGCAGAACCACTAGGTTCAAACCACGAGCACACGCTCGAACACTTATCATATAGCGGAGCTCCCATCTCTCTCGGTCCCTCTAACCAGAGTCCGACCGGACCTCTTATACCCCCATCTTCCTCCTTCTCGTTTGTAACCCCACTGCAAACTTCGAGCACCTAGGCTTAGGAATAAAGTCACCGACCGACTCAAACTAGACGTGGGGCACATTGCCTAAACTAGTATAAACCCTGTGTCATTGAGTGCTAGGCCACCTCCAATCACAACATACGACAAAACTACAAATATTTACGTGTTGGTCACTTTCTACACCGACACTATCCTTAAGTCATGACTAAAATAATCTTCCCTCATGTTTTAAAGTTGTTTATTAATGGATTTTTTGGTTCAAAACGAAACTAAAAATAGAGTGTATTGGGCTCATACCTGACCGTGGATGAAGCGCGAGGCGAGGTGGCACTGTGATGGGCCGAGCGGCCTACTCTTGGGCCCATCTCTGTCCAACTTTGGCAAGCGCGGTTCTTGGTCCATTGCTTTCTGAATTTCGTGACTTTCGCGATTGAATCTTGTAGGATCTCTAGTTGGCATAGAGGGAGAGGGTGAATAGGCCTGCCAAAACAAACACTTAAACTTTTATCAAATTCACCCTATGGCACTATATCGCTCTAGAGGGCGGCACTATCGGACTGCGACACTGCCGGGCCAGAATAGCAGCACTGCCGCACCTGTAGACAACTCCGAGACATAGTTCAAAGTCTGTGAATGAAAACTTAGATCAGAGAAATTTTCTAGCTTACTGTAGGTATGACAATCATAGATCAAGAGCTAGAAGTAGTAGGAACACCACACACAAGTAGATCAACTAGAAACCCTAGAAATCACCTCAACCACAATATGTCATGCAAGTAATGTAAATCAAGCAAAAGTGACACAACGATTTATCCCGTGGTTTGGCTCGCCACCAAGGCTTGCCTACCTCCACGTTGTTGAGGTTAGCCACTAAGGCTTAGGGCTTTCCAACCCTTCCTCGTTCTCAAGTCAAGAGACTTAACTCTTGAGATGAGGGGTGAGTTTACTAGCTTCAAGAGATGGTTACAAACCTCCTGGGGCTGCCACACAAGTTGGTAAGCTCCATGGGCGATGCTCTAGCCGGCTAGGAGCCAAGCTCTAGGAGTAACAAATACAACCTTCGGCCAAAACATGAACCAAGTACTCTTTAGAGTTGGGGAATCAGTGGAGCTGCTCTCTAATCAAGTTTTGGACCCTTTTCCCTTAAGGATTGACGGGGAAATCAATGGATTTGCTTGGGGGCTTGAGGTCAACAATGGAGGGAGAGAGAGAGAGAGCTCCTGCTCTATTTTGGGCATGCTGAAGTGAGGAAGAAGGGGCAGAGTACCATTGGGAAGGAAGGGGAAGGGTATAAATACCCCCCAGCCCCCAACGGTCACTTAAGTCACGGTAGTGCCTCGGCTCAAGTGCGGTAGTGCCACACTACGACAGTGTCTCTCTTCAACTGTGGCAGTGCCGCACCACGCAAGACAGCAAAGGTAAGAGTGAAGTGTAGACTATCTTGGCTGTGAATATGAGGATGCATGTCTATGTTTGAGCACTTGGTAGCACATATTAGCTTAAGCATTGTGTCCCCCTTTATAGTACGGCTTTTCCTATACTCAAATTCAAAATATAAAAAAATTTAAACCTCCTTCGAGTTTGAAGCCATCTACATTTGTAATTGGGGTCTCCTCTATTTCATGTAGCATCCTCAAACATGAATTCCCTGCTTGTCATCTCGATAAATCTCATTAGTTCTCTAATTGCGTGGTCATTATCACCAAAACCCATAATTAGGGCTTGATTGCACTTTCAATCTTCCCCTTTTTGGTGATTGATGACATCCCAATCAGAGCTTACAAAACATATGAAATAAATACTGAGATTTTTGAGCCATGGGTGTAGAGCCTCCCCCTAAGTATGTGAATAGAGAATTGAATTCTCAAATTGGCATAAAAAGCCAAGATTCACATTTTAGTGAAAGTGATGGGGCTCCCCTACATCCATGCTCCTGTGGGGTGCTGCATACTGTGTCAGGTATGTAAAACATGATGCAAATAACAGTTTATGCACAACATGGTTTGTTGTTGCAGCTGGGTGCGGCATTGCCGCACCAGAGTGCGGCACTGTCGCACTTATTATAACAGCACAGATCAGAACAGATACCACACAACATGTGATACATATAAAGATATACATTCTAGCACAATTGTATCACAAGCGACAACATGGATTAATATATGTCCATATCCCACACATATAAAAAGTTCTTAAGTAGCATTATTACATAAATAGAGTTTCTAATGGACTCTCAAACTCTCACTTAATGAAGACTACTCTAAACGGATACGAACATGACTCTAGCTGCATCAACCTCCTCTCCATGGTGTCAAAAAAGTTGTTGACCCCTCTAATTTTCTCCCCCTTTAGTATAAAGCACCAAAAAGAGAAGAAATGAAGAAAGACCAACACTCACTCCTCATCCTCTTGGATGGTGTCCCAATCAACATCATCCCCACCAGCAGCTCCACTAGCACCTGCAACATTCTCCTCTCCAGCATCATCATCATCGTCATCGTCGTCGAAGGAAGAAGAAGAAGGCACCATCACCCTCCCTTGGCAATGAGTGGTCGAAGTGTGGCGATCATGCCTGGTGCTCCTTCTCATGGGCTGCAAGGTACACCTCAAACTCATGTGAGGATCAAGCTCTGGCTGCTCCTGCTCCTCCTCCTCATCCTCTAAATCTATCTCAAAAACACTAGGGAGGTCATCAAACCTCAGCGGTGACTAAACTAGAGAAAGAGGTGGCAGCCCTACATGCT
Source organism: Miscanthus floridulus (assembly GCF_019320115.1). Taxonomy (NCBI): domain Eukaryota; kingdom Viridiplantae; phylum Streptophyta; class Magnoliopsida; order Poales; family Poaceae; genus Miscanthus; species Miscanthus floridulus. The sequence continues at coordinate 181,707,086 of NC_089587.1, read as the reverse complement.
CTCTAGCCTCCCGATTGGCTTCATGGTTCTCCAACCGATCCTAATATGCGGTCCTCGCTGCATAAGTGCATGTGGTGAAGATGGCCTTGATCCACTTCCCAAATTTCTCCATCTTCTTTTCCTTGCGAGGCCTAGAGCGGGATGACTCAGGCACGTCCTCAATTGATGGAGAGCGTCTCACTGCCCTTCTAGCACCTACCCCTTGGGTCTTCTCAATTTTGTAGATGGTGTGAAGACCATCCTTCTCAAATCTGTAGCCAGAGACCCTCTCAATCATAAACATGAGATAGGGGCATAGGGTATCCCCTTTCTCCCATCCTCCATGGCGTTCCTCAGCTCACGCCACATGAAGCGAGGGACATTAAACCTGTCACCTCTATGAGCAAATCTAGCAAGCACATTCCTCACATATCCATTAAGATCAGAAGCTGCTCCATTGTTAGGATTGATAATGTGTCTAATCAAATTGTTTAGAATATAATAATAGCTCGTGAGGCCACTAACCTTCCCATCTGCACTCCTCCTATCAATCCACATATATGCAATGTCGCGGATCTTAGCTCTAGCCTCATTCTTTGCCTTCATCTCCTCCAATCAACATACTGCACTTCTCCTATCAATCAACATAATGCATCTTGAATTCTGGCTCATTCTTTGCCTTCATCTCCTCCAATCAACATACTGCATCTTAACAACTTTGGATTTCTTGGAGTTGAAGTTCATAGATGCATAGAAGTTGGAATGAAACTCATTCCCAAACCTATAGTCTATCTCCAAATCCTTTGGCTGCTCATAGGGATTGTTCTCACGTGCTTTCTCCACCATCTTTAGCTTTCCCGCATAGTTGAGCACGGGATGAGCACGTGTGTCAATAGGACACCTCATGACTGCATTCTTAGAATACTCTCTGATGTAGCTCCTGTCAAACTCCTCAAGATGAGGTGGAGTATCTGGGAAAGCACCTAGAGGAATAGTGTGGCCAGCCCTCTCCAAGTTCTCCTCCTCCTAGATCATATGATCTCTCCTCCCCCTGTCTCTGGCAACATCTCTTCCTGCTACACTGCTGCTGCCCCCTATGGTCCTGCCATGACCACGATGAGGCATCTGCTTATTCCAAGGCTCTATCATCTTTCTCTTCCCCCTTCATTCAGCATCACCTCCAGAGGTCATCTACGCAAAAACATAGACCAAAATGAGAAACTGTACAAATGGAGAGTAGGAGTTACCCTATAAAGCAAGTTAAGTAATCAAGAAGAGTCAACATGCAAGCGAGAGAAGCAGCTGATGAGGTACTGCCCCCAGATGTGTGGCACTGCCGCACCAGCTGTTTCACCAAGACTACACTTTGCATCTTATTGTCTACTGAACTTACTTCATAATTTAACTCACAGCCCACTATATAATCTCATAAAACATATGCATGTCTATGTCATCAATTCATAAAGATATGATTGAGAGAAAGCCTAGTAATCATGAATCTTAGCATTGGGTGCTGAGTGAAATAGATAAAGTGAGTCAACCATCAAACCAGGAGTGTAGCATTGCCATCTTTGCCATAGAGGTGCGGCACTGCCGCACTAAGGGTGCGGCACTGCCATAATAGTTAGTTTGGTTCCAAAGATGAATCACAATTTCTACTTCAATCAATCCTCAATACACCATCCAAACTACTATATACCTTCCAATCAACCATCCAAGACAACTAGAATTGACACATTGCATAGATTGGGAAGGATTTAGGGTTTCACCTTGGTTTTCATGGATTGAGGAGGAAAGAGATGAAACGGCTCTATCCACGAACTACAACAGCTACTGGTGATGATGAGGAAGACTAGCAGCATGGCACGGCACTACTGGAGGTGGTAGCGGCGTAGGGCGTCGGCGTTGTGCGTGAGAGGGAGAGAAAGGAGAGAGAGAGAGGCGGTGGCTATAGGTGAGAGTTACCCTGGGGCCAGGTGAAATAAGAAGAGTAAATGGGCCCCATGGTAACTGCTGTCATGGGCTGAATTTCGATTGACATTCAAAGTGCAGCACTGCCGTAGTCCACATGCGGCACTGCCGCAGGGCAGGCGCGGCACAGCCGCACTTCCCAGTACAACAAATTTAGCTACTAACTAAATACCTCTCTATATATAGAATATGGACACATATTTCAAGCACACTATGATCTGCAACAAGTAATCAATACAAACATTTATCATAATGCACTTGTTTCTGATGATAAAACATTTTAAGCATAATATTTGTACTTTTGCAATCCATTTCTCCTATCCATGCTAGTTCATCAATCAAGGTGTGCTATAGTTCAAATCATGTTATGAGAATCAAGAATATTTAGCTCACTACGCAAAGCATAAAACCTTGACTCATCAAGAGGCTTAGTGAAGATATCGGCTAGTTGCTTTTCGGTGCTCATATGGCGAATTTCGATATCTCCTTTGGCTTCGTGGTCTCTCAAGAAATAATATTGGATGTCTATGTGCTTAGTTCTTGAGTGGCTTACGGGATTGTTGGCTAACTTTATGACACTTTCGTTGTCACACAAGAGTGGGAGTTTTATGAGGTGACATCTAAAATCTTGAAGGGTTTGCCTCATCCAAAGTAGTTGAGCACAACATGCACCTGCTGCAACATACTCGGCCTCGGTGGTGGAAAGGGCTACACAATTTTGCTTTTTAGAACTCCAAGACACTAGGGACCATCCAAGGATTTGACATGTCCCTGAAGTGCTTTTTCGATCTACTTTACAACCGGCGTAATCGGAATCCGAATACCCAAGTAGATCAAACCTAGAGCGCTTAGAATACCACAAGCCAAGGTTAGGAGTGTGTACTAAATATCTCAAGATTCTCTTAACAGCCACTAAGTGACACTCTTTTTGGTTAGCTTAAAATCTAGCACACATGCACACACTAAGCATAATATCGGGCCTAGATGCGCACAAATAAAGTAGAGAGCCGATCATAGAGCGATATACCTTAGTATCCATGGCTTTCCCATCATCATTGAGATCTAGATGTCCATTGGTTGGCATGGAAGTTTTGATAGGCTTGGCATTCACCATGTCAAACTTCTTGAGCATATCATGGGTGTACTTCGTTTGGCTAATAAAAGTTCCATCCTTCACTTGCTTGATTTGAAATTGAAGGAAGAACTTCAATTCACCCATCATGGATATCTCAAATCTCTTGGTCATAATCCTACTAAATTCCTCACAAAAAGAATGATTAGTACTACCAAATATTATGTCATCGACATATATTTGGCACACAAATATATCTTTGCCAACTTTGTGAGTGAAAATGGTAGGATCGGCTTTGCCTATTTCAAAGCCTTGTTTAAGCAAGAATTCCTTAAGGCATTCATACCATGCTCTTGGTGCTTGCTTAAGCCCATAGAGTGCCTTTTGGAGTTTGTAGACATGGTTAGGAAACTTGTGATCTTCAAAGCCCGGTGGTTGCTCAACATAGATAAGTTCTTGAATATGGCCATCGAGAAATGCACTCTTCACATCCATTTGATATAGCTTAAAGTTGTGATGAGCGGCATAGACTAGAAGCATTCGAATTGCTTCAAGTCTTGCCACCGGTGCATATGTTTCTTCAAAGTCTAAGCCCTCTACTTGAGTAAAACCTTGAGCAATCAACCTTGCCTTGTTCCTTGTCACAACTCCATTCTCATCTTGCTTGTTGCGGAAGACCCACTTGGTGCCAATGACATTGGTATTGGGTCGTTCCACCAAAGTCCACACTTGGTTTCTTTCAAAGTTGTTTAGCTCTTCTTGCATGGCCATCAACTAATCCAGGTCTCCAAGTGCTTGTTCTACCATAAGAGGCTCCAAAGAGAAAACAAATGAGTAAAATTAGCAAAAGTTTGCTAAATGTGAATGAGTTATTACCCCTTTCAAAGACTCCCTAGGATGTTGTCAATGGGATGATCCCGTTGAATTGTTTGCCTTAGCCTTGGATGTTCAATGGCCTCTTGTTTATCTTCTAGATCTTCATCATCATCTTGCTCAAATATGGGTTGTAGGTTTTGTCCTTGAGCTAGAGTCAAATCAGCTGCTGCTGACTATGTAGGTGCGACACTACCACCCTCAAGTGCGGCACTGTCATGCTCTAGAGTTGCAGCAGATGCTTGCTGTAGTGTAGCATCAGGTACGTCAGCGGAAATAGGTGCAACAGCAACTTGAGGAACCTCCACTTTAGTGACTTCTTCTTGTGGTCTAATATCACTAATAGCCAATTGCTTGATTACTTCACATGGTGGATCCTCCTTTCCTATAACACTTGAATCAACTTGCTCCACTTGAGAGCCATTAGGTTCATCAAATGTCATGTCTACTGCAATCTCAACTCTCTCAGAGGTTTTTGTTGAAGACACGGTAGGTGTGCTCATTTGATCCATAACTAAAAAGAAAACCTTCATCAACTTTAGGTGCAAACTTAGAGATTTTGGGTTTCTTGTTAAGTATGAAACACTTGCACCCAAACACTCTAAAGTAAGACACCTTAGGCTTGTTACCGGTTAGAAGCTCATATGAAGTTTTCTTCAACTTCTTGTGTAGGTAGAGGCGGTTGATGGCATGGCAAGCGGTGTTGACGGCGTCACACCAAAAGATGTCCGTCGTCTTGTACTCATCTAGCATTGTTCTTGCCATGTCAATGAGTGTATGGTTCTTCCTCTCTACTACACCATTTTGTTGAGGGGGTGTATGGAGTTAAAAACTCATGCTTGATGCCCTCTTCATCAAGAAACTCCTTAACTAGAGTATTCTTGAATTCGGCCCCATTGTCGCTTCTCACTTTCTTGATGGGAAGACCGAACTCCTTTTGAGCTCTTCTAACAAATATCTTCACCTTCTCTTGAACTTGGCACTTGTCATGCAAAAAAACCCCAAGTGAAATGGGAATAGTCATCAACAATAACTTGGCATTTGTTACCCCCGATACTTAGGTAGGCGACTGGTATAAAGAGATCCATATGTATTAGCTCCAATGGTTGCTTGGTGGTCATGATGCTCTTTGGTGGGTGAGGTGCTCCAACTTGCTTTCTGGCTTGACAAGCGCTACAAATCCTATCTTTCTCAAAGTGAACATTTGTTAGTCTAAGAATGTGTTCATCTTTTAGAAGTTTGGCCAAGTTCCTCATCCCAACATAGGCTAGTCGGCGATGCCAAAGCCATCCCATGCTAGATTTTGCCACTAAACAAGTCTCAAGCTTAGCTTTACTTTTGTTCAAATCAACTAAGTAAAGCTTGTTCTTTAATTGACCCGTAAAGACAATAGAGGAATCCTCCCTTCTAAAGACTTCCACACCCTTATCCAAAAAGAGACAATTGTAGTCCATCTCACACAATTGAGAAACAGACAATAAATTATAACTCAATGAATCAACATGTAATACATTTGTAATTGAATGCTCAAGGGTTATAGCAACTTTACCGAGACCAATCACATCCCCCTTTGAATTGTCTCCAAAGACAATACTTTCATTTGAGTGTGTCATTGAGGAATATGATGATAACATACTCCTTTCTCTGGTCATATGATTTGTACATCCACTATCAAGCACCCAACTTGATCCACCAGAGGAATATGCCTACAAAACAAGTTTAGTTGCTAGATTTAGGTCCCCAATTTGACTTGGGGCCTTGCATGTTAGTCACAAGAATCTTAGGAACCCAAATAGAAGTATTCCTATACATGTTTGTTTCCTTTCCAACATATTTTGCAACCACTTTCCCACTGATGTTGTTCCTCAAAAGAAAGCATGATGTCAAGCTTTGTCAAGGTGCATAAGTCTTCGGTTGATAGGCATACTTATTCTTGGTGGCCGACACTGTTTCCTTAGGCTTCTGGAAAACCTATTTCTCCTGGTACACCTTTTTCTTGGGCTTAGTTTGATCAAGAGCAGAATTGGTAGCCTTCTCATTTTTACGGGGCGCGGCACTACCACTCGAGGACGCTACACTACCGCGATCAGTGTAGGCTGATCTATACCAAGTTTGCCCTTCCTTTCAAACTGCACACACTCATAGACATTCACTATCCTTCTTCCATTTGTCTTGGTTCCTTTTGTGTGTCCAAGCCCATGCTTGATTGAGGGATGCCTTCCTTGCTTGAATTGTGGCCCTTTTGATTCATCATTCTTCTTGTCATTGGATTGGGTCTTACCTATCCACCCTTTTCCAATGATTTTGTTGATCCTAGCAATTTCCTTTCTCATAGACTCCATGTTTGCAAGGTTAGTGGAATAGGTATTCAAATCAAGATTAAAACATCTTCCACAACCTTGACTAGTGGAGGGAGTAGAGGTTTCCTTTGCCTTAGGGAGATGTGAGTTGCTATCCCAAAGAATGACATATTGCATCTCAAGTTCTTTGTGCTTTTCATCCAAGTCATAATACTTTTTCTTGAGAGCTTTATTTGCTTTCTTTGTAATAGCATGGTCCTCTTTCTCTTTGGCCAAAGCCTTGCTCAAGGATTCCACCTCACTTCTCTATAATGCAAGAGTTTATTTGCTAGCAATGTAGAGATCCTCTTGTTGGATAAGAGTCTCTACTCTAGATTCCAGCTCGGCTTGGACACTCTTTAAATCCTCCATTAGCTTAGTGTTGAATAATTTGATCTTTCCATCTAAATTTTTAGTTATCATGTTTATTTCTTTATCACTAGATTCATCATCACTAGAGCTATCACTAATATCACTACTAGTGATATCACTAGGAGGTGGAGGAGATTTGGTCTTCGATTTGGATTTTACCTTCTCACCCTTTGCCATGAGACAAATATGAGGGGAGTAGTAGTCATCATCGGATATGTCATTGAAGAGCCTTGGTGTAGGGGATGACTTGTTAATAGCAATAGTTGCAATCTTCTCATACTCTTCACTTATGTTCTCTTTAGTTGAGTCCCATTCATGCCCAATGTGAGCCTCTCCCATGTACTTCTTGCTCTTTTTACGGTCGGCCTTCTCCTCTTTCTTGTCCTTCTTGTATTTGTTGTCCTTAATCTCATATGGACACTTGGCAATGAAGTGATCGGTGCTTCCACAATTGTAGCATGTCCTCTTTTTCTTGTTTGGAAAGCTTCTCTTCACTACTTTGTAGCCTTGCTTCTTTAGCCCCTTGTGATACCTCTTCATAAAGAGAGCAACATCATCAACTTTCTCATATTAATCATCATCATTTTCACTTTCATTTGAAGATGATGTGGTCTCTACTCTTTCTTGAACTTGCTTGCTTGCTTTGGGATTGCTAGTTGAAGTTTGTTGGTTGATCTTGGACTTTCTTGTAGAGCCTTGCTTGCTTGATTTGTTGGCCTTGAGAGCTACATCTTTGATATTGATGTCCTCTCACTTTGCTTGCAATTCTCCAAGTTTCTTCCTCTCATTTGCTTCTTCTCTTTGCATGTCAAAGGTCAAGATCCTCCCAAGTACATCATTTGGTGTGAAGTACTTAAACTTCTTCTTGTCTCTAATTAGAGTGACTATGGTCTCATTTCTAGGTGAATAAGCTTCCAACATAATCTTGACAACTTTGTGATCATCTAGCTCATCACAACCATAGCCTCTAATCTTGACCACCATCATCATCAACCTATCAAACATCTCATGTGGCCCCTCTCTATCCAAGATTACAAACCAATTGAGCTTTGACATCAAGTCAATTCTTGTCTTTCTCACTTTGCCAACTCCTTCATGTGCTAGGTGCAAAGTGTCCCATATTTGCTTGGCAACATCAACTCCAATCACTCTATTGTACTCATCACCATCCAAGGCACTAAGAAACATGCTTGTGGCTTGACCATTGAGGTGAATGATTCTCATCTTTTCTAGTGTTGGGTTCTTGGGATCAACCGATGGCTCAAATCCAAATAATCTCTCAAATGTCAGGGTGAAGACCTATAAGATAGGCTCTCATCAAGTGCTTCCACTTGGCAAATTTAGTCCCAATGAAATGAGGTAACTTGCCCATGGGCATATTGATGAAAGACCTCTGATCATGGTTAGTCATAGGAATAGAAGAATAGTTAAAGGATACGGTGGCATATTTGTTGTTGTCGGACTTGCCCTTTTCTTTCTTCTCCTTCTTGTTCCCCTTTGACACTTGGTATGACTTATCATCATCTCTATCTTTGGAACTACTTGATATGCTTGATGATGCACTTGTTGCCTTCTCTTCTTCTTCCTTCATCTTCCTAGCTTCTCTTCTTTTTCTTCTTGCTTCTCTCTTGAGCCTTCTTTCTTCTTTCCTTTGTTTCTTCTCCTCTAACCGCTGCTCCTCCTTCTTCTTCTCTTTTGCTTCTCTTTTTTAGCTTTCTTTCTTCCTTCCTTTTTCTTCTCTCATTCTCATTGAGAGCTCCTTCAGCATCGGTAGCCTCAAGATGTGGTAGTCTGGTGTTGCTTGCTATCGACGCGCTCAGCTCACTGCTGTCTGTATCGACATCCACCCACTTTGCATCACTAGTTCTTCCTCTAGGCTCCATACCTCACATGGTGAAGCGTATATGAGGTAACCGGCTCTGATACCACTTGTAGGATCTCTGGTTGGCCTAGAGGGGGGTGAATAGGCCTGTCAAAACAAACACTCAATGTTTTATCAAATTCACCCTACGGCACTACCGCTCTAGACGGTGGCACTGCCGTACCTACAGACAACTTCGAGTCACAGTTCAAAATCCATGAATGAAAACTTAGATCGGAGAAATTTCCTAGCTTACTATAGGTATGACAATCACAGATCAAGAGCTAGAAGTAGTAGCACCACACACAAGTAGATCGACTAGAAACCCTAGAAATCACCTCAACTATAATATGCCATGCAAGTAATGTAAATCAAGCACAAGTGACACAATGATTTATCCCGTGGTTCGGCTCGCTACCAAGGCTTGCCTACCTCCATGTTGTTGAGGTTAGCCACTAAGGCTTAGGGCTTTCCAGCCCTTCCTCGTTCTCAAGTCAAGAGACTTAACTCTTGAGATGAGGGGTGAGTTTACTAGCTTCAAGAGATGGTTACAAACCTTCTGGGGCTGCCACACAAGTTGGTAAGCTCCACGGGCAATGCTCTAGCCATCTAGGAGCCAAACTCCAAAAGTAACAAACACAACCACCGGCCAAAACGTGAACCAAGTGCTCTTTAGAGTTGGAGAATCAATGGATCTGCTCTCTAATCAAGTTCTGGACCCTTTTCCCTCAAGGATTGATGGGAAAATCAATGGATTTGTTAGGTGGCTTGAGGTCAACAATGGAGGGAGAGAGAGAGAGCTTCAACTCTGTTTTGGGTGTGCTGAAGTGAGAAAGAAGAGGCAGAGTACCATTGGGAAGGAAGGGAAAGGGTATAAATACCCCCAGCCCCCAACGGTCACTTAAGTCGCGATAGTGCCACAGCTCAAGTGCAGCAGTGCCACACTACGGCAGTGCCTCTCTTCAAGTGCGGCAGTGTCGCACCACGTAAGACAACAAAGGTAAGAGTGAATTGTAGACTGTCTTGGTTGTGAATATGAGGATGCATGTGTATGTTTGAGCACTTGGTAGCACATATTAGCTTAAGCATTGTGTCCCCCTTTATAGTATGACTTTTCCTATACTCAAATTCAAAATAAAAAAAGAATTTAAACCTCCTTTGAGTTTGAAGCCATCTACATTTGTAATTGGGGGCTCCTCCATTTCGTGTAGCATCCTCGAACATGAATTCAATGCTTGTCATCTCGATAAATCTCATTAGTTCTCTAATTGCGTGGTCATTACCACCAAAACCCACAATATGGGCTTGATTGCACTTTCAAATCTCGTCTTGCTATCTCGGTGTGTCTCCTGCACACTTGTTTTCCTATATACCTTTATGCACAACATGTGAAGACAAACACATGTCCAAAAGAAATAGCGAGTAGATAATACAACTCCATTAATTTTAATAAGGCACTTTATTACAGAAGCACAAACTTTTATCTTGCTAACACCAACTTTTAACCATCTGAGCTAAGCGACAAACCTAAACACACAATAACACTTAACCTAACACTCATGCCTTATCACTTGACCGATTACTTAGTTTTGCTTCTTATCCCTAAGACAGCGGGAAAGGATAGAGATTTCACTTTTCCAATTCTTCCGCTGGAGATGTTCTAATTCCATCCTATTATGCATGGCTTTGATAGTCTTAGTGAGGAGATGGGTCTTTTCTTGGAGGGTTGTGACTACCTGAGTAAGGAGATCAACTCTCTTCTCAAGGGCTACCATGGTCATCCTCTGACGCTTCTCTTTCCTCTCTAGTGGAGCTAGGGTAGACCTCTTCGGTGTCTCCTTCGGTGGAATGATCTTGATCTGCCCTGGTGCAGCTCGGACTCCATCAAAAGCAATTCAAGGTTTGGCTGTAGTATACTTGGCACATGTGACATCCCTGAACTTGTTGGTCTTCACACTCATAAGCATCTCATTAGGCCTCAAGGGAAGGAGCTTGATGTCCTGCACTTGAATCGTTGGGCCCTTCATCTACCATGGCTTATCCTTTAGGAGCTGGTGCTCATGCGATAGAGGGAGCGCTGGTTGACAAACTTGGGCATAGTAGAACTGCTCATAGCTTCTTCTTGGAGGAACCAGAGCTATGTGCTTGGGAGGAACAATGGCTAGGGGGAGAGGTTCTCTTAAAGGGATAATGGCTAAAGACTCATCTACAGGAGGTGGCTTCCTTGGGTTGGTCCCAAAGGGGATGATCTGCTTGTTGTCCATGGGAACTAGGAGAGGAGGGGAGCTTCACTGCTGTTGGAGGAGAAAGCTTTGATGGGATGGCTATGGAGATAGGCAGGGGCTCATTTATATAGGGGGTTCAACTTGCAGCAGGGGTTAAGATCTATCCATATAAGGTCTCATAACGAGAAAAAACATAATGCATTGAAAAACTGCGGGATTATGAAGAGGAAGGATCTAGAAGACACGAGAGAGTTGATGGGACGCGAGAGGCACTCACAGTGGGTTGGCGGCCTCTAGGTGGGGCCGGCTAGCCCCACATGTCGGGGTCTCAGGGTGATTTTTCTCGTGGTGGTTTCTAACTCCTATCTAATCCCAAAAAGTATATTTTTGCATTACAGTTCGTTATGGAGGACGACAGTGGTGTAATTTATGGTAAAATCTCAAAATCTACCTCATCCAAATTCTCAGGTGTTTTTTAGGTTCTAGAAAGATCTTGAGACAGTGGCCATTTACCTTAAATAATGTACCTTCCTCATTTTGAAGTGTTACCGCTCCATGCGACAAAGTGCTTATCACCTTGAATGGTCCTTCCCATTTGCTCCGAAGTTTTCCATGCCCGAATAATTTAACCCTGGAATTAAAAAGTAATACCTTATCTCCTAGGGCAAACTCCTTCTTCTTGATCCTCTTGTTATGCCATCTCTTTGTCCTCTCCTTGTATATCTTGGAGTTGTGATATGTTTTCTCTCGCCATTCATCAAGCTTAGAGAGTTGCATCTTTCTTTTAGTTCCCATGGCTTCAAAGTCCATGCTCCATCGCCTGATGGCCCAGTGAGCTTTGAATTCTAGCTCCACAAGTAGATGGCAGGTCTTTCCATAGACCAATTGATATGGTGACATCCTCAATGGTGTTTTATATGCCATTCTATTTTATGGACCAATTTTATAGGCCCATAGTGCATCAGGTAGTCTATCCTTCCATGCAGTTCCCATCTTGTTGACTGCCTTTTGTAGAATGTTCTTGATTTGTTTATTTGATGTTTCTACTTGGACACTTGTCTAAGGGTGATATGGAGTAGCAACATTGTGACAGATCCCATGTCTCGACAAGTAGTTGTGAAAGTTCTTGTCAGTGAAGTGAGTGCCTCCATCACTAATCACCATCCTTGGAACTCCGAATCTTGGAAATATTGTTTCTTCAAACATCTTCTTAGAGTTCTTTGCATCATCAGCTCTACATGGCATAGCTTCAACCCATTTGGAGACATAGTCAACTCCCACCAAGATGTACTCATAGCCTTTTGACTTTGGAAACGGTCCCATGTAGTCAATTCCCTAGACATCGAAGAGTTCGATCTGGAGGTTGTTGGTGAGTGGCATGGCATCTCTTGAATTGATATTCCCATGCCTCTGACATGCTCCACATCTCTTGATGAAGTCCTTCATGTCTTCATACATGGTTGGCTAAAAGAATCCATTCTGCTAAATCTTCGAATGAGTGCGGAATGCCAAATAATGTCCTCCATATGGTGATGAGTGGCATCATTCAATAATCTTGATGCCTTCCTCTAGCGGTACACATCTTCTGAGTAGGCCGTTAGAGCAGACTCTGAAGAGGTATGGTGCATCCCATATGTGGAGACAACTTTTATAGATGAGCTTCCTTTTGTTCTCCCCTGGTGGTACATAACCTACAACCATAAAATTGACAATATTTGCGTATCGGGGGTCAGATTTGGAGACCTTGTAGAGCATGTCATCTCGTAGAGAATCATTGATGGGCAGATCCTATGAATTCTCAAACCGCATTCTAGACAAGTGATCGGCAACAGAATTTTCTACTACTTTTTTATCTTTTATTTCTAAGTCAAATTCTTGGAGTAACAAAATCCATCTTATCAGTCTAGGTTTAGCATCTTTCTTAGTGAGCAGGTACTTCAAAGCAGCATGATCAGTATAAACAATCACCATAGCTCCTACTAAGTAGGATCTAAACTTATCAATAGCAAAAACAATAGCCAGGAGTTCTTTTTTAGTTGTTGCATAATGAAGTTTAGGTCGTGTCAATGTTTTGCTAGCATAAGCAATTGCATGATGCTTTTATCTTTAGTTTGTCCCAAAACTGCCCCCATAGCATAATCACTAGCATCACACATAATTTCAAAAGGTAGCGACCAATCAGGGGGTTGAATGATTGGTGCAGAGATAAGTGCTTTCTTAAGAATGTTAAAAGATTTTAAGCATGTATCATCAAATTCAAAGGGAACATCCTTGGCCAAAAGATTAGTAAATGGTCTAGCAATATGTGAAAAATCTTTTATAATGCGGCGATAAAAACCAGCATGACCAAGAAAACTATGGATCCCTTTGATATTTACGAGAGGAGGTAACTATTTAATTACTTTAATTTTAGCTCTATCAACCTCAATCCCTTGTTCAGACACCAAGTGTCCAAGCACTATGCCTTCTCTAACCATAAAATGACATTTTTTCAATTAAGGACTAAGTGCTTTTCTTCACATCTTTGCAAAACCTTGTCTAAATTTTCAAGACAATCATCAAAAGTTTTTCCATAAACAGAAAAGTCATCCATAAAAACTTCCATGATTTTTACAATCATATCAGAAAATATAGACGTCATGCATCTCTGGAAAAAAGCTAGAGCATTACACAGTCCAAAAAACATTCTATGGTAAGCATAAGTTCCATATGGATATGTAAAGGTGGTTTTTCTTTGGTCATCTGGATGAATCAGAATCTGGTGATAACCTAAATACCCATCAAGGAAATAGAAAAAGAGTGGTTCGCCAGTCGCTCTAACATTTTATCAATGAAGGGCAACGGAAAGTGATCCTTCTTTGTTGCCTTACTAAGTTTTTGGTAATCTATGCACATCCACCATCCAGTGACGGTTCTTTGGGGGATTAATTCATTCTTTTCATTTTTAACTACAGTCATGCCTCCCTTTTTAGGCACAACTTGAACAGGGCTTACCCACTCACTATGTGACATAGGATAGATAATCCCAGCGTGCAAGAGTTTTAAAATATCTTTCTTAACAACCTCTCTCATCGCATTATTAAGCCTACGTTGGGGCTCCCTAGAAGGTATAGAGTTAGGATCTGTAGGGATGCGATGGGTGCAAAGAGCAGGGCTGATACCCTTAAGGTCTTAGAGTGAGTAGCCAAAAGCAGAATGATGCTTTTCTAAGACAGTTAACAAGCAAAGGGATTCTTCCTTAGAGAGTTCATCACTTATGATCACAGGAGAATCCTGATCATTATTGAGAAAAGCATATATAAGACTAGAAGGTAGGGGTTTAAGCTCAATGGTAGGTTTAGGTGGTTCCAGCAATTCATCTAGAGGTTTAGGGTCTATAGGATTTTTGTCTTCCTCCTCGATGAAGAACTGGGCAACATCTTCAAGGTTGGGTTCGATCAAGTCATCAAGAGATGCAACCTTAACCTCTTCCATTGGATCTTCCTTAGGAATTGGTTTAGACTCATCATTTAGAGAATGAGTAATGGGTATAAAAAGCTTAAAGTTTTTCCCAAGTCTTATATTCAACTTCCCCATTTGTCCTTCTTGGATAAGTCTTTTAATTGGTTGTCCTATCAATAGGTTGAACACCATAATATCAAAGATATAGAAGCTCAGATGAACCTTAGTTCCTTTTACCTTGATAAGAAGGACATAAAGTATTCCCAAACTTGGGAGAATGTGTCCTGAAAGACCTTTCAATAACTTTCTTGTTGGGGTTAATGGCATGTGTTTCAATAAATTATGAGCAAAAGATGCAGACATGACATTAACACCCACAACTGGATTGTAAAGAGTGTCGAAAGGAGCTCTATTAATTTAGCAATGAATGAAAATAGAAGGTGAATCTAAGCAAATCATATCAGAGGAAAGCTCTGACTCTTTTAGTCATTCATTACTTATAGTAGACACTAGCTCTTTCGTAGTCTTTTTAAGGAAAGCTTCCTTAGGAGGGTCTAAAGGTTCTACATGAGATGATGATTTTCTAGACTTCTGGGGTCTCCTCATAGTATGGTAATTCAAGGTATTTCCATATTCATCAAAAAGTTCATCCTCGAATTCAAGCATGAAATCCGAAATTGGAGTTTCCTCCTTTTTCGGTGGTTCAAGATCTAAGATAGCTGGAGTTGGTGATGGGTTTTCTATGGATTCAGATTCAGCTATCTAGGATTCCTCCTCTAATGGCTTCTCTTCTACTTCTTTAGGGGCATCCTCTAAGATTTTAGTAAGAATGCTTCTCCCCATATTGGCGGAGACGTGTAAGAACGAGCCTCTTGAGGTCGTATTAAGATGCTTCGAGGTTTTCCTATTAAGACCCATATAAAAGTGTTGAAGAAAAATAAGGTCTTGAATGACAAGGTTAGGGCTAGTTTTAATGATAGTATTAAAACATTCCCATGCCATGCCTAGAGATTCTTTTTTCTTTTGTCTAAAAGATAGAACATCTAAACGAAGTTTGACTACCCTAGAGATGGGAAAGAATTGCAAGCAAAAGCTAGAGCACAGATCTTCCCAATCTCCTTGTCTACTATCAATGGTGAGATTGTACCAACGTTTAGCTTTTCCCATCAAAGAGAAGGGAAAGAGCTTCCATCGTAAGATTTCATCTAACATGCCCTCAATGCATAGGCATGCACATGTTTGCTCAAACTCATTTAATTGAGAATAGGGGTTTTCATCACCTTCGCCTAAAAAGGGTTGATCCTGAACCATGTTGATTAACCGCAGGTGCAGCTCATAGCCAGGTGTTAGGACAGGCTTTGAAGATTCTTGTGGTTATAGGCTTGTGCCCATGGGTGCACCATATTGGTAGATAGGGGTGGATTCTAGATCCATGGTAAAAATGAAAGAAAAGATAAAAGGATAAAAGTATAATACAAGGTTAAGCTAGACTCGAAGTTAACTCAGCAACCGTTCTCCGGCAACGGTGCCAGAAATGCTTGTTGGTATAAATTAATGCACACAGAATTATCCGTAAGCGCATAGATATTATACCATTGTAGCACTTCACCGAGAGTAACCTAGTTTTATATCGAACCCAAAGGAATGGAGGTGAGAGTAACTAATTCTAACTTAACCCAACTTCACAATCAAGTCTAGATAATAGGAGCATAGAGGAGACTGCTAAGGTCTGCTAGTTCTAACTTTGGTAAGCTTTGTCTTCTATTATTCAATTCTAGGGATATTACTAGAGAAAACACGAGCATAGTATATTTCCTATAGTAAGAAAGTCCTGCTAGGCCTACTAATGGGAGGTGGACTAGAGAGGATTCAACGAGGCTATAAGAGTTACCCTCACGAGCTACCACCAATCCAAAAAATAGGGTACATCCACGAGTAACTGAGTCTAAGCACCACGCTTACACTACAAATACTACTTTAACCTAGGAGCTACAAGGATTAAAGTACTAAAAATAGAGTCACAAACCTAAAGAACAATATGAACAAGATGCTTATTTGAATTAGAAGTTGATTACCAGAGAAATCTCAGAAGCAAGCTCTAGAAGAACTTGATTCCATTAGGGTACAAGTCGTAGAGAGAGCACAAATAGGATGGGACTCCTCCAAAACTATTCCCTCTCACTCTATCTCTCTATCTCTCATACAAGACTAGATCCTATCGAGGACTAATCTTCTCTTGATTGCTAGCCCTAATCCTGGTAGACATATGAATTAGGGTTTCTAGCTTCTCAGTTCTTAGGATCAAATGAGGCTTATGCCTAGGGGGAGAGGCTGGGACTAGATTATATAGCCCTGAAGGTCCAACATGAGCCTTTGGATCAAACCGACTTAAGCAACGGCGGAGATGCGTCCTAGGAGGCGGTGGGAAACTGACATAGTGATGAGGCTGATAGGTGGGCCTATAGGGGACCGAGTGGCCTGACAGTGGGGCTGGGGGCCCCACATGTCATCCTCTGGTCCTCCGCTTTGATGATGTGGCTCCTAGATCCTTCTAGAGTCTTCCCACATAGGTACAGCGGTGAGATTCTGTGTTTTCCTTTGACGATTAGGTTCTCCTTGGCAGTTTTCTGATTTACTCCTGCTAGAAACACAAATTCATAAAAACTCATAGAATTTGCTAGTTTAAACCCCTAAGTCTACATTGGTGATTCATTTATTCCCTTATATATGTTTAATTGATGGTTAAATATGTATGATAACTATCGTCAATAGGAGGCACACATGGACGTCGTTGCTATTGTGGGGACTAGGGAGCCACGCGTGAACACTGGTGCTGCCGTGCGGAGGCATGTGCAGACGTTGCTATTGCCATGGGGAGCCATGTGCGTATGTCGCTTTCCGTCCTTGGGAGCCACAAGCGGACGCAGATGCTGTGGGTGAGGGACCGCAATGTCGCACATGAACGGTGCTGCTGGGAGTCTAGGAGCCTACACATCATGGTGGCTGGGGCAGATTTAGGGTTAGCGATGCAAATATATACTATGTTGGTTGGATGGGCCTTCATGGGCCAATTCATGTTTGTAGAGTTGGTGAGGCTGAGACGCATATACGCGTGAAACTACTAGGGATACAGGGATCGGGGACGGGGAACACGCAAACATCCCCACCCTCATCAGCCTCGATGAGGATCATTCTTCTACTATTTAAATCCCCATGGGGATAAAACTACAAGCATCCCCATCCCCTAAGGGCTACTTTGGCAGTAGCTTTCCCTGTTGGGATCCCGTCGTTTTCTCAGGGCTGGAAACCCACGCGGTGATTTTCCACATGCCGTGGCTCTCGTCAATTTGGAAGCTCTCGACATGGGTGTCTTGGCCCCATGGGAGCCAGGTTTTCATGGGGAATCCTGCCGGGCCTCTTGATATGGGGCATCATTCCCGTCTCTTTCCCTTGACTCGACTTGACTTCTTCATCACCGCCCCTCCGGCTCGCCTTGAGCCCTCGACTCTCCTCTGAGGCCACATGCCTTCGCTTCTAAACAATAGAATGGAAATTCTCCATGTGTGGATATCTCCCCTGTGGTTGGACGGGGATTCGCCTATCAAAGAAAATCCCTCCCCTCTGATTACTTCCCTAGGTTAATTACCCTATGGCTACCAAAGTAGCCCTAATAGGGATTAGAGGAATTCCCCATGGGGAATAAGGGATTAGGGGCCCATTGCCATCTTTAGTGGCAGTTGCGTATGGTCTCATTTGAAGCCCCAGTTCTTCGGTGCTCATGCATCCTACCCCTACAACAGTAGCGGCATTGTCCATTAGATTAGTTATAGAATATATTTTTATGATAAATTTATTTAGAGACATAAAAGAATATTCTATTGTCGATAGAATATCGTCGACAGTCCTCTGAGGGGTATCCCACAAAGGTAGATTGATCAGCAGAGATGCGTGTAATCAAGAACAAGAAGGCAACAGACACACACGAGTTAGACAGGTTTAGGCTGTCAGTATGATGTAATACCCTACTCCTATAGTCTGTTGGATTATATTGGCTATCGTATGATATTGCATGTGTTTGGAGGGGGTCCCTGCCCGCCTTATATAGTCTAGGGGGTAGGGTTACAAGTCAGTTAGATCTAGGAGATAAACAGAAAGTAATAACAGATTACAAGAATAATGGGATCATACGTATCCTCACAGATCTCATAGTATCTTTAGGATATCTTCCTGGTGTCTTGCGAGACGCGCTGAGCAGCGCCGTGCTCCACAATGCTTCATCTTGTGGGCTGGGCCACCCCTAGAGGCGTAGCCCATATGGTTTGTCATGGGTATCTGGGGTCGTACCCCCCATAGCTAGTCCCCGAGCGCCTTGTATCTGTTGTGCAATGCCATCTTACGCTTGTCCGAGCAGGTGCGAACAAAGCCAAGCAATTAAACTCATGGTCCAACCACCATGATGGGTTGCCAATGTAGTTGTGAACCGTCGTCGAGCAGTGTGAATCATCACTGTGCAGCGTGAACTATCGTCGAGCAGTGTGAACCGTCGCCTCATAGGGTGAACAGCCGTCGAGTAGTGTGAACCATCGGCGAGCAGCATGAACCATCACCGAGCAGTGTGAACCATCGTCGAGCAGTGTGAACCATCACCGAGCAGTGTATCCTAAGTAAGGCTTGCCATAAGGATGTAAGGAGCTCAAGTTCAAAATTAAAAATTTCCTCACAGTGGACCAAGTGTGCCCACTTAGAGTCCGACCTCAAGAAAGGGAGATAGTCTTCTTCAGATTCAGGAGGCGCAGAGTCTTCCAGATTAAAGCAAACACACTCATCATAAGGTGAAGTGTGCCCACTTAGTCCCTGAGCCTAACAGTAGGTGACGTAGTCACGTGGTGATAGGGTCTAAAGTAGAAGAATAGCATAAGACCAGCTGAGCAGGTAGCCAGTCCCCAGGCGTAGCCCTAAAATGAGAAAAGCATATTCACCACAAGGTGAAGTGTGCCCACTTAGTCCCCTAGCCTAACAGTAGGTGACGTGGTGCCAGGGTAAAAAATAGTAAACAGAAGAAAGTCCCTAGTGCGGTGAGGAACTAAGTCATGTCGATGACGTAGTCCCTGAGCCACAAGTGAAAATCTTAGAGAAAACAAATTACGGAGAAAAAACTAGAGTAACGGTTGTACAGTAGTAATTACTGAGCCGTAACAGATGGTGGAGAAGTCGGTGAATATTTGGTGAGCAATAACAAATTATGGTGATAAATGGGTGATACAGGCTGCAGTTGCATGAAAACCTAGGTAACAGCCCACAACGCTGTTGCGGAGAATTTGGAGGGGAGCAAATCATGGAGCAGTTTCCCAAAAACCTTCGAATGCGAAAGGTGGGGGAGTGCTTTATAAATGCGCCGCCGCACCCTGTGCTCCCACCTTTGCCACTTTGCCATTTCATCTTCCTCCTTAGCCCTCCCACTTCCATATTCACACGTGCTTTCACCACTAATCCCAAACCAGATCTGAGAGATGGCGCCGAGGAAGGGAGCTAGAAACTTGAAGAAGTCGACCACTGGAGCTAGCTATGATAACGAGTGGGTGCCGTAGAACATGGGGGAGGCAAAGATCAACAGGATGGTGGAGGCGGGGGTTCTTTCTGACTGCATCACTGCCGGATGGCGGCCAACCAGCGGTGAGCCCTTCCCAATGCCACATACTGACGAAGTAGTAGTTTTTGAAGATTATTTCTACCGCGGGTTATGTTTTTCCGTTCATCCTTTCTTGAGGGACCTGTTGGAGTTCTGGAGAGTGAGTCTATGCAATCTCCACCCAAACACTATCTTGCACATCACGATTTTTATCCACTTCTATGAGTCATATCTTGAAGTTCTTCCCCACTTCGACCTCTTCCATCATCTGTTCTAGCTTAAGAAGAAGGGTGGCGGTGGTTCTAAGGTGGTCGGTAGCATTTATATTCAACTTCGTGATGGAATGGTAGGCAAGTATATTACTATACCGCTGAACACCTTGCTGAAGGGGTGGAACGCTAGGTGGTTCTACAAGAAGCAGAGCCATCCCACCATCCGCTGTGACATCAACCACGTTTCGGAGAACCAGAGGAGTTGGTCGGAGAGTCTGAGCAGTGCTGACATGGAGCAGGTGAGGGAGCCCCTTGGCCTAATAAAGGGTGTGAAGATGAACGATGGATTGGTGGTGGCGAGCTTCATAGTGCGCCGCATCCAGCCCTACAAGGAGAGGGCCCATGCAGGCTTTGACTTCAAGGGGGACACCGATGGTACCTGAGAGAGGTCAGAGAGGCTATCAAAGGACAACATGCTAGAGTGGGCTGCAAGGCTTTTTGCTCCAAATGCCTCGTTCAGCGTGTCAGGGTAGACGAGGGCCTTTAACTGCATGAACCCGCCTCCTCAGGTAAAAGTATCAATTGTTTGTTCCTGATCCTTTTTATCCTTTAGTGTTACCGAGCAGTGAACTGATTCACTTGTGGAAAGATCCATTCATAGGAACAAGCGGCGTACTTCTCGGGCATGCCGAGGAGCGATTAGCCGAGGGCAGTGGACACCCGGCCAACTACATAGCCTGAGGAGGGTGCCGTTAGTGCCTCATCGGAGTCCAGAGGCATGGATGCTAGTCAGATGGAGAGTCCTCCCCCAGTATTGGAGAAGGTCTAGGGGAAGAGGGGAGCGGCAGATGAGCTGACCTAGAAGAAGAGGAAGACAGCGGGTGCTGCTCCCCACAAGCTGGGCAACATTTCGCTTGGCGATGACCAGACCACTCGGACGCAAAGTGCGGTGATGTCCGAGTGGTCGGATGACAACAGGGCTCTAGTGGCTCCTCCCTCAAGCACTGAAGCACCTCTGCGCAACACGCGCATGGAGGTACAATCGAAGAGAGGGGAGGAAGTCCCCGAGCAGCAGGCGAAGGGAGTCCCCGAGCAGCGGTAGGTGAAAGAGAGGCCGACGGTGGAGGCCACAAGACCTCCACCTCAGGGCACACGGGTCGATCCTAGGGCCACACCTAGGGGCTCGAGTAGGCATCGCGTGGTTCAGAAAAGTGTAGCGGGAGGCCAACATGTAAGTATCCTTGCCTTGGACTTATTTTGCTGTCGTATCCTTATCTCTTTTGGCGATTGACGAGCTAATCTAATGTAGAGTGAGGCATACGAAGGACTTGAATCCGTCCATCCAGACCGGCGAGCAGCAGGGGCTGGTTCTATCGTGGAAGCAGTGCCGGCAGACCCCATCTCGGAGTCCTCGGGTGCTCGGCAACCTACGGAGGAGTCAACCGCTGCTGCTGATGAACTTGGCAGTGGAAAATGGTTGGCGTCGACGGCGGACAAGACGGTGGCAGTGCCCGGGGTAACGGCGAGAGCTGCTGGGTCTTCGGAGGTAGAGGCTGGAGTTGCCGATGCCATGCCAGAGTCTGGGGCGGAGGAACCAGAGGAGTAGGAGACTCTCCCGGAGACGTCGGAGGGCGTGGTCGGCCACGCCGTGGGGCCACCAAGCCCCTAGGTGGCGCCACCAGCTGTGCAGGAGGAGGACGAGGTGGAAGAGATCGAGCGTGAGGAATCACGACCTCAAGCTATCCGAATCCTCCGCAAATGGGGCAACGAAGTGGTGGTCGTTGAGGAGGAGGACACCACCAGGGAGCTCAGGAGGCTGGAGTCCACCCTTTTTTATGGTGATGAAGCAGATCAAGGTTAGCATTGCATCATCAATGTTCATCTTTGACGTTGGAGATTGGAGTTCTTCATAATTTTGGTGCTTTTGTAGGGCATAGCTCGAATTGCTGAACAACGACGACAACTGATCAAGAGGATGGAGCCCCTCACTGAGGAGAATGCAAAATTGAAGGAGGCGATGAAGCTTATGGAGAAAAATGTCTAGAGGGCCCAGCGCGAGCAGGATCTTGCCGACTCCCAAGCACGGGATCTGGAATACCAAAAGGGGGCTCTATCTGAGCAGCTGGCAACTGTGTCCGAGCAGTTGCAGGGTAGGTCTGAGTATCTAGCCACCGTCTTTGAGCAGCTAACGAGTGTTTCCAAGCAGCTGGAGAGCAAATCCAGGCAGCTACGGAACGTCTCCAAGCAGAAAAAAGGTATGGCGGGTGGGCGAACTTACTTCGCATTGCTGAAGTCTTATTGTTGCTGACGACCATTATGCTTGTAGAGCAGGACATGGAGCTCGGCCAGTTACCCCAAGTCATCGGTCAACTCTAGGAGGAGGAGGAGAAGATGGCTAGGCGGGCGGAGTATTTGGCCGAGGAGCTGAAAGGTAAGTACTTCATGGTTGGAGTTACTACTGGAGTAATTTCTTTGCTTGACGGACCCTTGTGATGCCTACAGACTACCGTTGGAGGACCAAGGCATAGTTCGATGTGCTAGAGTAGGAGGCCAAAACCCAGAGGAGCAAGCTCGATGCCATAGTTGCCGGAGTCAAGCCGGTGCTTGACTGCATCGACATGGAGGTGGCTCTTTAGCCCAATGGCAGGCCGCCGTGCCCCGAACACCATCATCGATAGGTGCAAGGCAGCATGGGAGAACTTTAAGAGCTTCAACCACGACGCCACCATCACCACCGTTACACATGCCCTAGCGGTGGTCTGGTCCCACTACCCTGTCATTGACCTTTAATCGATGGGGCCAGATTTGCCAAAGGGACGGGCGTGATGGAGCATCAACCACTAGAAGATGAGGGGAGGACGCAGCGAAGAAACTAGCTGATGACGTCGACCTGTTCGGCGAGATGGACGGCGATGGCCAAGCCTAATAACCTGCTCAGAGAATGATCTATAACAACTAGAGAGGGTAGTTAAAACGTGCAAGGGCGTAGACAGACATTTATGTATATGTATAAATGTTGTAAAGTGACATGTGCATGTTTATGCAATTTGCCAGTATTTCGGTGAAAAAAATCATTATAGTGTTAACCCTAATGCAATTATACGTAGTATAAGTAGTGTCTGAGTAGTTAGCTCTTTACTGGGCTCTTAGCCTTGGCTAGCCCATAGTCCATAATGTCGAGCGCAGAGCCCATGCACATGTAGGAGGAATAGGTGTGACCAAGGAACCATAGCCGACCACCCATAACACAGAGCGTGGAGCCCATAGCACGTGTTGGGAGAGATTGGAGATTGGGTCTTCTCCAAAGAACACAAAGCAAAACATGTGCTACTTAGTGGTTGGCAAAATATCTTGGAGATATACATAGTATAAGTAGCGTCCGAGCAGTTAGTTCTTTACTGGGCTCTTGGCCTTGGCTAGCCCATAGTCCATAACGTCGAGCGTGGAGCTCGTGCATGTGTAGGAGGAACAGGCGTGACCAAAGAACCATAGCCGACCACCCATAACACAGAGCATGGAGCCCATAGCACATGTAGGGAGGGATCTAAGACTGGGTCTTCTCCATAGAGCACATAACAGAATGTGTGCTGCTCGATGGTTGGCGAAGTATCTTGGAGATATGGAGAAACATGGCGGAGCGTTTATGGAGATGACGTATTGGAGTTTATTAAGGAGTAGCTTAGAGCTGACGACCGCAAATAGAGATTAAACCATAATGGAGAAATAATGGAGACAAATTATGGTGACCAAAACTTCATTCATTATGGAGTGGAGAGTACATATCTTGAGCTTTTCAAGGATAGAAACATATAAGGTGCTTGATGTGCCATGAGTTGGGGATATCGATTCTGTCCAAATCACATAGCCAGTAAGACCCTAGTCGGGTAACCTCTTTGACCATGTAAGGCCCTTCCCAGGGAGAGGAGAGCTTGTGCATCCATTCGGTTTTTCTGCTTTGTGTAGAGAACGAGGTCACCGATAGCAAATGAATGACCTTTGATGTTGCGGTTGTAGTATCTTCATAAGCCTTCTAGGTATTTGGCTGTGCGGATGCAGGTGATCAGGCGTTCTTCTTTGGCCCTATCGACGTCCTCTGTCCGAACAACTATGGCTTGCTCTTGATCATAATGTTCCACCCTAGGTGCTCAGAAGGCAATGTTCACTAGAAGTATATCCTTAGAGCCGTAGACCAAAAAGTATGGAGATACACTGGTGCTGTGACTAGCTTGAGTGCACAGTCCCCAGACCACAGCTGGGAGCTCTTTGAGCCATCTACTCGGATGCTTTTCCTCTCTCTAATATAGGCTCTTCTTGTGGGCATCAAGAATCATGTCGTTTGCCCGTTTGACCTGGCCATTAGCTCTAGGATGGGCAACGAAGACGTATTTGACGGAGATGCATCGGTCTTCATAGAAGTCCCAAAAATGATGACCAGTGAATGTAGTTCTGAGGTCAGTGATAATGCTGTTCAGGAGACCGAATCTGTGGATAATATCTTCGAAGAGCTCAACTGCCTTCTTTGCAGTAGCCGAAACAAGCGGTTTGTATTCGATCCACTTAGAGAACTTGTCGATGGCGACGTACACATACTAGAAACCACCTGGCACTGGCTTGAAAGGCCTGATCATGTCTAGTCTCCAGCATGTAAAAGGCCAGGAAGCTGGGATGGTCTATAGTTCTTATACCGGCATGTGTATTTGCTTGGTGAAAAATTGGCATCCTTCACAACGTCGAACGAGGTCTTCTGCATCGGAGATGGCCGTGGGCTAATAAAAACTAGCTCAAAAAGCTTTGTTGACCAAGTTTCTCGAGGCCATGTGGTTGCTGCAGGAACCAGAGTGAATTTCGAGAAGTAGTTTCACTCTCTCTTCTTGGGTGATGCATTTCTATAGTATCCCTTCATTGGCACTTTTCCTCATCAAGTTCCCATTCACCAGCATATAATGCTTGCTTCGATGGATTAGGCGTTCGGTTTCAGTCTTGTTAGCGGGTATGTCAGCGCTGGTGAGGTACTTGATGAACTGTTCCCTCCAATCGGCGGCCAGCGAAGGTACTGTAAGTACCAGCTGCTCGGTCGGGGGAATTTCTTGAACTTCCTTCTTTTCCTTAATAGACGACGTAAAGAGGTCTTGAGCGAAAACCCTAGGCAGAATCACTGCGTGAGAAGAGCCTATCTTAGATAGGTGGTCGGAGAGCTGATTTTGATCTCATACCACGTGGTGGTACTCGATACCATAGAACTTCCCTTCGAGTTTCCTAATTTCGATGCAATATGCGTCCATCTTCTCATTGGAGCAGGACCAGTCTTTGTTGAGCTGGTTGATGACAAGCGTGGAGTCTCCATATAACATGAGGCATTTGACGCCAAGCTCAATGGCTATACAGAGTCTATGGAGGCACGCTTCATATTCGGCGGCGTTATTGGAGGCTAGAAAATGTATTTAGAGAACATATCAGAGCTTATCCTTGGTCGGCATAATGAATAAAATGCCAGCACCAGCACCATTGATGTTGAGGGTGCCGTCGAAGTACATCACCCAGTGCTCGAGGCAAGTAGCGGGGATGGGCTCTTAGATCTCGGTCCACTCGGCAACAAAGTCAGCGAGTGCCTATGACTTGATGGTAGGTCTGCTTCTGAATTCGATGGAGTAAGTGTCGAGCTAGATAGCCCACTTGATGATGTGGCCATTGGCCTCTTTGTTGCGGAGTATGTCCCCTAGAGGGAACTCGGTGACCACAGCGATCTTGTAATACTCAAAGTAATGGTGGAGCTTGCACGACATGACTAGAATTGCATATAGCAGTTTCTAAACTTGAGGATAACGAGTTTTGGACTCATTAAGGACCTCACTGATGAAGTAGACCGGATGTTGCACCTTGTAGGCGTGCTCTGCCTCCTCACGTTCAATGACGATAGTTGTGCTAACGACGCGTGAAGTGGCGGCGATGTAGATCAGTAGAGTTTTGTCTGGTTGAGGCACCATCATGATCAGAGGCTTCGTTAAAAATAACTTGAGCTGCTCAAAAGTTTATCTGCCTCCTTTGACCAGGAGAAGCACTCAGAGGCCTTGAGGAGTTTGAAGAATGGTAGTCCCTTTTCACCGAGGCTCGATATAAAGCGGCTGAGAGCAGCCATGCAACCTGTAAGGTTCTGTATATAATTTAGGAACATTGGTCGTTTCATGTTGGTGATGGCGGAGACCTTGTTGAGGTTGGGCTCGATGCCATGGGTGTTGATAATGTAGCCCAGGAGTATACCGGATGGAACTCCAAAGATGCACTTTGAAGGGTTCAACTTCCATCTGTACCTTTTTAGGTTGGCGAACGTTTCTTCGAGGTCGACGATGAGATTATCGATGGTCTTGGACTTGACGACCACATCGTCGATGTAAGCTTCGACGTTGTGGCCTATTTGTTGATCGAGGCATATCTGGATGGCCCTTTGGTAGGTTGCCCCAACATTCTTGAGTCTGAAGGACATGGTGGTATAGGAATACGCATTGAAAGGCATGATGAACGATGTCTTGATCTGGTCATCTTCCTTGAGGGATATCTGGTGATAGCCAGAGTAACAATCGAGGAAGGAGAGCAACTCGCAGCCGGCGGTGGAGTCTACAACCTCGTCTATCCGAGGCAGACCGAAGGGGTCTTTAGGGCAGTGTTTGTTGAGATTAGTGTAATCAACACACATTCTCCATTCTTTATTCTTTTTTTGAACAAGAATAGGGTTTTCTAACCACTCAGGATGATACACTTCTTTTATAAATCCGGTAGCTAGGATCAATTTTATTTCTACCCTAATAGCATCTTTCTTGTTTGGCGTGAATCATTGGAGTTTCTGCTTGATCGGTTTGGCGGTCGGTGAGACATTTAAGGAGTGCTCGATCTTCTCCCATGGTACCCCCGACATGTCTGCAGGTTTCCAAGCAAACACGGCGGTGTTGGCACGTAGGAAGGAGACGAGTGCGCTTTCCTATTTTGGGGTCAAGGTGAGCCCCAATCTTCATGGTCTTGGAGGGGTCATTGAGGCCGAGGCCGACCTCCTTGGTTTCCTTGGACTTGGCAGAGGCGCACAGAAGCTCTAGCACTGGGATCTTCAGGTCATCGGTGGGCACCGTCTTGGCGTCGGTGACCACGCTAGCCATCTGGATGGAGAGGTCGGTGGCTTCGGCGAGGGTAAGACTTTCTGTCTCATAGGCATAGGCGATGGAGAGGTTGTCCCGTAGGGCTAGGACTCCTGCAGGTGAAGGCATCTTTAGCACCAGATAGGCGTAGTGCGGTATGGCCATGAACTTGGCTAGAGCTAGCCAACCAAGTATGGCGTGGTAGGCGGTGTTGAAGTTGGCGATGTAGAAGTTGATGTGCTTGACGTGGTAGTTGCTAGTCATGCCAAACTGTACTAGTAGGGTGATATCTCCAAGAAGTTTGGATGCCCTGCCAGGTACCACACCCCAGAAGGAGGAGTCGGAGGGTGTGAGATCTCCTATCCCAAGCCCTAGCTCCTTTAGGGCTTCGGTGAAGAGGAGGTTCAGAGCGCTCCCGCCATCGATAAGCACTTTTCTGAAAAGTACTTTCTGGATGGTTGCATCAAGGATGAGGGGGAAACACCCTATGTAAGGGATGTGTGCCCACTGATCAGCCCTGCTGAAGGTGATGGGGACCTCGGACCCGAGACGATAGCTGGGGTTGGCGACGACGTCTTCTGTGTTGACGGCGAGCACCCGGCGGGCGGTGAGCTTCCGATCTCTTCTGCTCTCGGTGGCGGCGAGGCCCCTAAAGATGGTGGCCACCACTTTGTCGTGATCCTAGAAGGCATTGTTGTTGCCTCCAGGTGGTCAGCGGCCTCTGGCTCCGTCGTTATTATCGTCGTCTAGGTTTTTAGCCTAGAACTCCTTAGCCAAGCCGAGGCAGTCCTTCATCTTATGCTTGGCATTTTTGTGGAGAGGGCATGGGCCTTTGAGGATCTTCTTGTACTACTCGTCATAATTGTGCTTGGCGCGAGGTTCATCAACAGCGGCGACAATATGGTCTGGTCGGCGAGGATGATATTGATCAGATTTGGATCCTTCTGGCCGATCACGGCCACTGTCCCGATGGTGACTGCGGTCATCGTAGTGGCAGTCATTGTGGCACCAGTCATCGGGGCGATCGTCGCTGCGGTGAGTTGGGCGATGAGTGCTCGCATCCTCGTTGAAGCGCACTTTGGCCTCTTCGGCGTCGGTGTACTGATCGATGGTTGTAATCATCTCGCCAATCCCCATAGGCGGCTTGCGATTGAACTTGGAGCAGAGGTCGTAGTGATGGAGTCCTCGGACGAAGGCAGTGATGACCTTTGCTTCCGTGATGTTGGGAATAGAATTCCTCATCTAGGAAAAGCGTATGATGTAGCTACGAAGGAGCTTGGACGGCTTCTGGTAAATGTGGTTCAAATCATGCTTGGTGCCCGGCTGAGTACATGTGGCCATGTAGTTGTTAGTGAAGACCTTCTTTAGCTCTTCCTAGGATCTGATGGAGTCTAGGGCGAGGCTTGTGAACCAGTTCATCGCAGTTGGTGTGAGCATGATGGGAAGATAGTTCGCCATGACGCTGGTATCCCCCCTGGTAGGGCGCACAGTAGTGGCATAAGCTTGTAGCCACTATGTGGGGTTCATCCATCCTTCATAGGGCTTGACCCTAGTGATTTTGAAACGACGAGGCCACTGGAGTGTCCAGAGTGCCCTTGTGAATGCTTTGGGCCCTTTGGGATCATCACCATCGGTGTTGCCGACATTGAGCAGCTGGAGGGTTGAGTCCGGACTACCGAACTCTTACTCATACTCTTGATGGCGGCATACTTCTTCTTCATGGCAAGAAAAATGGTGCTCGGCGATACGTCGTTGCGTGTCTCAGAGATTGTTAAGGTGTGCTCGGACGTCCTGGTCATGTTGGTGAGGATGGTCGATGCGGTTGCCCCTGGCTCCCCCCTAGAGAGGTTGTCCATCATCGCGGTGCTGGTTGGCGAAATGACTTTGGCTGGGGTGGAGATTAGATCTTGGCGTGGCTGATCGGCGAATCGAGCTTGTCGAGTAGGAAGGTCTTTGATCCTAGCGAATCTCGTTGACCTAGCAGTGCACCACTTTAAGCATGGCGATGACCTTGGTGACCACCGGTGTCTGCGGGAGTCGGGCGAGCTTGTTGGCGACCACGGCTAGGTTGGCGCTTGGAGTCTTGTAGATGTCGTGGCCATCAACACGAACCAATTCGTCGTCGAGGTTGCGTTGGAGTTGGCGTGGCCTTCCTTGTGAGTCAAGCTGATCGTTGCGAGCAGCTTTGGCTAGCATAAGGGTAGCTTCGTTTTCTCGGTGCTGCGTGCGGTTGACGTTCCTATTGACATAGGCGACACGGTCCTCCTTGGTTTCCCCTTCCCATGGGGGACTGTCGACGCTGACGTTGAAGATTGCGCCTCCATAGAAGGGAGGGAAAGGAGGTTGTTCAGTGGTGGTTTCGGCAACAGTATCCGTAGAGCCCTGGGACTTGGAGTCTAGATTCTCCTCTTGGATGGTTTGGAGGGATGGTTCAGGGCATTGGCCGACGTGTAGCATGTTGATGACCGGCGGGAGCTGGTCGACAAGAGGATGGATATCTTCAACCTGGTCAGCGAATTTGCCCCTTAGGGCATCTTGATAGGCGGCGACGACGCTGGTGATCCCAAAGGGTAGAGCCATAACCCCTGGAGTTTTCCGATCTGCCTCTGATAGATCTGAATCGGAGGGTGGTCGGCACAGGACCAGAGTGGTTAGAGCCGATTCTACGATGGAGAGGCAATCGGCGAGCTTCTGGCCAACCTGATCGATGGATGCGATCAGATCATCGTTGTTGATTTGCCTCCTTGGGTAGCTGGGAGCGGGCGGTGAATTGTCGGCAAAATCGACCTCGGAAGTGGTTCCGAGATCGGATCTACAGTCGCAGGTGTTAGGGTAGTCGGCGCAGTATTGGTCTACACCGACTCGATGAGCTCTCCGACTCCGTCAGCATTGATGATCTATGAGATCGATCCGACCGTGAAGATCTGGCCGGGCTGTTGGAGGGATGAAGAGCCTACCAAACATACCATCTTGTTCGACATGGAAACAGCACGTACACCTCTACCTAGCGTGCCAACTGTTGACAGAATATCGTCGGCAGTCCTCCGAGGGATATCCTACGAAGGTAGATTGATCGACAGAGATACGTGTAACCGAGAACAAGAAGGCAACAGACACACACGAGTTAGAGAGGTTCAGACCGTCAGTATGACGTAATACCCTACTCCTGTGGTCTGTTGGATTGTATTGGCTATCGTATGATATTGCGTGTGTTTGGAGGGGGTCCCTACCCGCCTTATATAGTCTGAGGGCAGGGTTACAAGTCGGTTAGATCTAGGAGATAACCGAAAAGTAATAACAGATTACAGAATCATGGGATCATACGTATCCTCACAGATCTCGTAGTATCTTCAGGATATCTTTCCGGTGTCTTGCGGGACGCGCCGAGCAGCACCGTACTCCGCAAGGCTTCGTCTTGTGGGCTATGCCGCCACTGGGGGCGCAGCCCATGTGGTCTGCCGTGGGTATCCGGGGTCGTACCCCCACATCTATTTACTAAACTTGAGCTAGACTGATCGGTATGTTTACTGTAGTTGTATTTTTTTTGTGGACGGAAGGAGTATATTAGACTAGTACTTCCTCCATCTCAAATTATACGTTATTCTAACTTTTTTTAGAGTCAAAGAATCTTAAGTTTGACTAAATTTATATAATAATATAATAACATTTATGATACTAAATAAGTATTATTAGATTCTTCATTAATTATATTTTCATAATATACCTATTTAATAATGTCTTAATTTTTTTATAATTTTTTTCTGTAATTTTGGTTAAACCAATAAAGTTGGAATGATTTATAATTTAGAATGAAGGGAGTATGTGTTAGGCTTTAACATGCAAAATGTTACTTCAAAGTAGGAGTAAGGAGGACGTAAATGCTTCCCTATCTCATCCCCCGATTCCAAAAATATATATGCTTCACTATCTCAGTCTCCGTAAAAACTGAGGAGAACCATTTTTTCTGTTTTAATTCTCGTGGAGACTAAATCAAACGGTCGCCGTTATGTCATAGGAAAATTCCCTACTGGACGACCTGCTGCATCTCAAGAGGAAAAATGATTGAAAACGACTCATATAAATAAGGAAAAAGTTATTTTGACCCTCCGATTTCTCCCCATCTATAAAACCGGTTTCTTAGACCCTTAACTTTTAAAATCATTTTTTTTTGCATAAAAGCAGTTTTAATGGTGGA
Organism: Miscanthus floridulus; assembly: GCF_019320115.1. Taxonomy (NCBI): domain Eukaryota; kingdom Viridiplantae; phylum Streptophyta; class Magnoliopsida; order Poales; family Poaceae; genus Miscanthus; species Miscanthus floridulus. The sequence goes on along the minus strand of NC_089587.1, from coordinate 181,675,793 downwards.
TTTTGCTAACGTGATACCACATCAACCATCCTAAGTAACGTCGTGTCAGTTACGAGGAAGGTAATCATATTAAGTTAAAAATTTAGGAGGTAAATCGTACTATAAGTATTTTTTTTAAAATCCAATAACTCTTGAAAAGTACATTTTTTCAAAAAAAATAACCAAACTTTTTTATTGGAAAAATAATGCAAACAAAAATAATAAAATCTTGTTGAATCTTAGAAAGTAGTTTTAGATTTTTTTTCTAGAAATCATGTTCTATCTTAGGTGCCTAGCTTGAAACTATTTTGAATCTTGATGGACTCATTTGGTGTTTATCTAATAGAAAATACCATTATTCATTACAATTAGTCGATGTTGATCATCTGAACTATGTAGAAGCACTAGTGGTAGTGGCATTAGGACCATAGTGGGCGATGGTTCCCAATAAAACCTCAAAGCTCTGTGTTAGCCTTCATTGTTGCATACTAAGGGGCCGTTTGGGAGCACTCCATGGAGCAGATTCACGAAGAGAATCACTCCTCGGCTGCCAAACGCCAAAAAATGACCCAGCTTCTTCAGGGAATCCAAGTGAATCACTCCTATATTTTGTATACAAGCGAGGGGGCCGAAAAAACCTGCTTCCCCAAATTCTCCCTAGCTCCCTGTTATATTTTGGCGGGTAGGAATCACTACTACACAAAAACTTTTGCACGGCGTTTCTAAATGGGGCTCCAAGGCGGGCGGCCTGGTTGCCCGCCTCGATTATTCAAGGCTGGGCAGCCGGGCCAGCAACCGCCTTGGTTAATACTTAATCAAGGCTGGCAATGTTACGAAACCGCCTCGGTTAATGCCTATTAACCGAGGCGGGCATTATAACACAACCGCCTCGGATAATCATTAATGGAGGCGGTTACACTGTACGGGCCGCCTCGATAAATAATGGCCCAGGAGGCAGCCCATCTCGGCCCAATCGCGCTGATTGTATATATATGAGAGTTAGGGTTTCATTGCCACTCCCACCCCGCCCCTCCTAACCCCTAGCCGCGCCCCTCACCGTGTCTCCCTCCCAGGCGCACCCCTCACAGCGTCTCGCTCCTAGGCCCGTCTTCCTCCCGAGCGAGCGAGCAGCGCAGGCCGCGCATTCGTCTCCCTCCCTCCCGAGCGAGCACAGCACGGGCCGCGCCTCCCTCCCCGGCCACCTCCTCCCTCCCTCCCTCTCTCTCTCCTCTCTCTCTCGAGGAGGCTGTTGTCGGTGCGTGCGATGCGGAGGTGGCGGGTCCCCTCCCTCCTCCCGAAACTCCCTCTCCTCCGGCTTAGGGCGGTGCTCCTCGGGCGGCGCGGGCACCGCCGCGGCCGAGGCCGGATCCTGCGGCGGGGTGGCTCGATCCGGTGCCGGGGTGGCCAGATCCAGCGAGCGGCGACGATGGTCGCGCTCTTCTCCGACGGGATCCAGGCCGACCGTGCTCTTCTCCGACGACGACATGGCGGATCCAGTTGGCGCGGGATCCAGAGGGCTCCCCCGGCGGCTGATCCAGGTGGCGTCGCGGCGGATCCAGAAGGCGTGGGGGCGGATCCAGAGGGCACCTCGGCGGCGGCGGCGTGCAGGGGTGGCGACGCAAGGCCCAGATCCAGGTCCGGTTAGGGCTGGGCTGTGCGCTTTTTCTTTTTTTTTCTTTTTTTTGTTTGATTAACCGCCTCGGTAAAGATTTATTTACCTTGACCTTTGCACTAAGGCAGTTGCGATGCCCGCCTCGGAAAATCACTTTTGCCCTCCTCGGTTAATTTTTTCTGTAGTGGTGAATCCAGTGGAATCACTCCATCGGAGAATCAAGGAGCAGAGCTGAAGAATAAGGGAGCGGAGCTCTCCCAAATGGGCCCTAGTTTTACGACTTTTGAATTTAATTAAGTTTTAACGCAATGAATTATGAGAGTTGACAGAAAAATCTAGATGGTAGCATATGAGACATGATGTTTGTACAGATAGGATCAAGTGACACAAACATGATCGAGCAACACTTATGTTTCATACTAATATAAGTAGTGTCAAGTATCATGTGATTACATGACTTTGTGTTGTCATCAAAGTCACTTTGGTCGCCAACATGGACTAACTGTAATAGATCACGAGAGCATCTACTAGCTATTAAGCACCAACAGGAGTCTATATGAAATTCAATTAATTCTATTTTAGGCACCATAAGATAGAGAACGATTTTAAAGATATGAAACTAATTTAATATTTTTAAGGTAAATCAATTTTTCTATGAATTTTTAACATTAAATTAGATTTTAGGATTTTTAATTGCATATTTTAAAAAATACTTGGAAAACTTTTGATTTTTTTAATTCAATCTACTCTTGAATTATTAACGTAATTTGATTTACTCTCCTCTAAGCTGATGTGGCACCATGTAGGACAGCTAGTGTGGCGCTATGTCAGAAAAAAACTATTTAGGATGTAAAACAAATGGTTTTAAAAGTTGAGGGAAAATCAAACGATCACGAAGGTTGAGGGTTAAAAGGACTTTTCCCTTATAAACAACTATTTTTTTTATAGAGTACAATACAGACGCTCACACCGTACCCACACTCATCCCTATAAACGCATGCATACAAACCCTACCCTATGAGCATCTTCAAAAACTAGGCCGACAAATCATCGAGATTGACGAAATCACCATAGGTACCTCGCTATCGAGGGGAACGTCACATATCATTGAAACCAAAACGCCGTTAAATCCTTAAAAATTCCTTCCACAATGAGTCAGAATCTAGAACCTGAGGCTGCTGAGGCTGGCTATAGGCCCTTTCGTATAACAGCTGTTTGTTGGTGTTTCATTTATCGCCCACCAGGCCACCACCCATCGATCCATGGAAAATATTAAGCCAACCTGGCCCAAGAGGAAAGCAAGTTCGAGAGGAAGCCCAGCTCAAAGAAAAACGCAAGCCGGATCTTTTCTTGTTGGACTAAAACAAACTAATACGTACTTCATGTTGGGACGACTCGAAGCCTCTTGGAAGTTGCCGTTCTCTACGATATTGGAGTGAGGAATTTTGTTTGGCCCAACATGGCCCATAGCCATCCGATAAAGGTTTGATGACCCAAGAGCATATCCAAGAGTATCAAAAAATTGTTTCCAAAATCATCGAGTTTTGTTTCCAAAATCATCGAGTTTTACAAGTCGCCAAAAAATATTAGAAGTATTGAGGTTTGAGGAAAGGTTTCTCCAATAATTTCCAAAAAATACTCCTAAAAACATCGAAAACTTGGTCCCACAAAAAAACTTCCTTGTGACGCACGAACAGTTCGCGGCTGACGGCAACGCCTTCATCCTCCACGGCGGCAGCAACACAGCTTCAATGACGACCCCGACCACGGCACGTCGACGGTGACCATGCCGTCCTTGTACACGAACTCAGCCTCCTCGCCGTACCGCGGCACCATTGTCCTTGCCTGGCACCGTTGTCCTTGCGTTCCTCCTCGTACCATTGATGTAGTGGATCGCCATGAACGGCGGCACCTCCACGCTCGCCACTGTGTTCCTGGTGGACCTGCACATGACGTGCATGTAGCTCCTGGACGCCGGGAGCCAGTCGAAGGCGTAGTACGGGCGAGCTCCGACCTGATTAGGCTGCTGGCCGAGTACCGGAGCGGCGGCATCTCCGACACGACCACGTACCTGGTGCGAGTGGCCGCGGCAGTTCGAGCGACTCGCCGGTTGCCGGGATGGAGATCCTGACAGCGCAGCTGCGCACGTCGAGCAGGCAGAGCAGGCCGCCGCAGCCTCCAATCATGTCAACCGATCTATACCCGCCGTGAACTTGGCCGTGGCGGCCCACTGCGCGAGGGAGAAGACGACTACGGATCGGGAAGGACGATACACGCGACGTGGAGTGCGCATATCTTTGCGTGGGTGGAGGTGATTTTTTCTAGGCGCAAAAAGATTTGGAGGTAGATTTGGGAGTTATTGGAGATGAGTTTTTTCAATCTTACTCTAAATATATTGTGTGTCCGTATAAATTAGAGTGATGTGCTCAAACATGACTGCGAAGTATGATTTTAAAATAGATCTCTACCAAATATTAAAAGGATAAAAGTTCCTTGGTTCAACATCGTTCACAAACCGTCTAATTGAGTTAAGGTTGATCAAATCTCTGCAACTCCCATGTCCACGGTGTTCGTCCCAAAATGAATTGAGACGTATGACACGGGCTCTGAAACTTATCAACCATGGAACAATGTTTTCTCTCACAAGTCGGCTTATCAACCGCAGAAACCATCAACCGAACAGCTCCACGACCATCAATTGATTTCGAGATGAATTGAGTCTCAAGTCATTCGTATAACACGTAACAAGTGTACGTCAAAAATAGTGGGAACTATGGAACCAGACGACTTTATTACTACTTGAGTCATTTTCACCTTCCCTGACCCACCGTTGTCGGCACGTAGACGTAGTACGAACGAGTGCATGTCACTCTCCGAGGCTTCTTCCCCAATTTGCAAAAACAGACAGGAGCGCGGTAACCCCACACGCCCCCACCACGCGGCAATGCAAACCACTCGTACTTAGCAATAACATCCATATCCAATTATTCATATCCTTTTTGCTTAATAAAGCAAGACGCACTGACGGAGAACTGTGCCGATGGCGGCGGGCGGCGGGCGGCCGGCGGCAGCCGATAGCCGGCCCAGCCAACCAGACCCCACCAGGCCACCACATCGCGGGAGCTGCGCTTGCATGCGCTCCAATCGCCCCGGATTCCTGCGAGCGAGCGAGAGAGCGAGGGAACGCACGCTTGGTGGTTGTGGTTGTGGATCAGCGGTCCGCAGCTGTCCGTCCTGAGAGAGGGCGACTAGCGCTTTCGCCGAGCCCGCCCCGCCCGGGCGGCCGGGCGCTGGCTCGCGGACTCGCGGTCACGCACGACGCCGACGCAAGCGGCCGACATGCATGCAAATGGCCCCGGGGCGGCTCGTCTGTTCGCGGGGATGGGATTCCATCACTAGCTAGTGTGTGACGAGGAAGTCCGAACCACACGGGTCATTTCTGGTTCTGGCCTAATCATCCTACGCCAGAGGACACCGATGATTGGACTGCTAGCGTCGACCGGCAAGCAAACTGCCACCCACCACAGGGCCCACCTGTCGGGTCGCAAGTAGGGGGTAGTGTGCTACTACCACCAAGTACCATACCACTCCACTCTTTAGCTAGCAGATCCAACGGCGAGCCCAACTGTCCAAGCACGTACCACCAGTGCTGTTGCCGTATCGGAGTAGTTATTATAGACGTGCCGCGTGCGCTAGAAAATGCGTCGTGACTCGTGAGCGATCCCGGATCCCAGGCACATACGGCAAGTCGGCAGACACTTTCGATCGGACGCCGAAGCAGACGGAATCTCGGGAACAAAAGAAGATGGGGGCGCCGATCGGTCCACAAGAGCTACTACGTGCTGCACACCACACCTCCTTTTTTTTTTCCTTCTCTGATGTTGTGATTCCATGAAAAGGAAGGACCAGTAGCGGCTGTCCGCATCTCGTTCTCGTTTTGTGACAACATAAAGGCCCCGTTCGCTCGGAGAAATTTGAAGAAATTTAGATAAATATGAAAGAATTTGTGAGAGAAAAACACTATTTTAAATAAAAAAAATAGATCAAACCGGGTTTAAGGACACACGAACAGGACCAGAAGAGGTAAGAACGCTACCGGACCATATGCCGCCGCTGAGGGCAAAGCAACCAAATCTCAACAGCACCCAAGTGACATGACAACAGTAAAGTGACGGCACGTTTTCACCATTTTATTGTTTTTTTCCGCTAAATCTATACGGCGCTCGGGTGAAATTTGGCCGCATCTCACTCGATCTCTCGTGACCGTCTGACGTCGCTGTGAACGGAGGGCATCGATCATATACTACCTCCGTTTTGTTTACTTGTCACCGAATTTTTACTGTAGTAATTTTGACCGTACGTTTTTTTCTACAAAAGATTTTTAGATACATCAAGTTTTCACATATATGATTCTTTATTGAACATACTTCATTAGTGTTATATACATTGAAGTATCTAAGATTTTTTTAAAAGAAAAAATAGATGATCAAATTTGCTACAGTAAAAAGTTGCTGACAAGTAAACCCAAACGGAGAGAAGCACCTTGGTGAAAGGTGGCGGTGCGTGTGCATGCGGTGCGGGTGCTGCTGCGCGCCTGCGACCATGCCGCTTTGCTTAATCAGTCTGTTCGTTTGGCTGTGACTTGTGTAAATTTTTAGTTAGAATAGTATTTTTCTCCTACATAAACTAGCCAGCAGTACTTTTTCACGAACCAGCAACGATATGAACCAGCCAACCGAACAGGCTGAATGACCATGACGCGCGATGGTAAGGGGATGTTTGGTTCCGCGGACTAAATTTTAGTCTCTATCACATCGGATCTTTGACACTAATTTAGAGTATTAAATATAGACTAATTACAAAACTAACTGCGTAGATTGAAACTAATTTACGAGACGAATCTATTAAGCCTAATTAGTTCATGATTTGACAATGTGGTGCTATAGTAAATATGTGCTAGTGATAGATTAATATGTCAACATCCGATATGACAGCTTTAGTCTCTGAAACCAAACACCTCCTAAAACGGTGGAGGGCAAGTGCATGCAGCTTTGCTGGTGGTGCAGTGCTTCGTTGCAGGTGCAGTGACTGTTTTGCTACAGTACATATATTCGCTCTAGCAAATTGTGTCTTATTATACCATATTTTACTATTTCTATTTAGGTGTAAGTTATATGCTCGATTGATGTAAAATAATTATTTGTAAATAAAAATGGTCATAATTACTCGAACAGTTATCTGATCATTTTTTGGTTTATTTTTTGTATGTTTTATTCGATTCCCCTTTGATTTTTTTTTTAATTTGACTTCCACAGAAATAATCTAGCTAATTTGTTCTATTTTATTTGTTTAATATTTTTATATTATTTGGATTTTTTTGGGTTCATTTGATCTGCATCCAATGGTGGCCATAACAATTGAGTGTTATATGGTTAAAAACACTTATTTTTGTTCGAGTGCTCAACCGGGTGTTTTGGGTGCCATCCACGCTCGGGTGTCACATGCCCATAAATCACCCGAGCGCTGGAAGACGGCTCCTTTTTTTAAAACCGGAGAATCCGATGTACCCCAACATTTCAATTACTTTAGCAAAGAGTAAAATGCATGTAAAGTCTATTAACTTGTAACGCTATATCGATTTGGTCCATCAGTTTTGAAAGTGCATTTTTAAATCCAAAACCTTGATTACTGATGCTTAAAGAGTCTATACCCTTTCGTTTTATATTTTGTCTACGTGGACAGGCCACCGTGGCAGCTGAACTAGCCATCATCGCGCATGCAGCGCACGCGACCGCGCTGGGCCATGGCTTTTTCGTAGAAAGGCCCCTCAAAGCCGTGCGCCTCTCATTCCCCAGTCCTCCCCCCTCTCTTCCTCTATCTCTCTCTCCCTCCCGCATCGCGACGACGGTGTAGGCGAGCACGGTCCGGTAGCGGAGGCGTCCACGAGCGACGAAGCAGGCGACCAAGGAGGAGGTGCTGCTGGGTCTCATGGATCCGTGCAGCCTCCTTGGCGGCGGCACTGGCGGATCTGTGACGACGAGTGGTGGATCTACGCCGACGGTGGCAGTAGGCACGGTTCCCGTTCCCTTGGTCACTTGCAAAGAGGGCCGTCGATTCAAAGTGGTGAGGCGGGTTTCCAAGCAACCCTGGAGTGAAGGGGATGTGTTCTACTGTTGCCCGGCGCACAAGGTAACATTGATGTTCTTGGTGTGCATTTCTCTGTTTATTTGGATCCTTGGCTACTGATTTGGTTCTAGTGTCGTGTAGAGCAATGGTGAAGGCTGCCCTTTCTTCAGGTGGGAGAATGACTACCTGAAGCTCCGTCAGTCCAAAGACTTGGAGCAAGAAGATGCAGAGTTGGTTGCACAGTACAATAACCACATGAAGATGAAACAGCCTGCCTGCAGTTTGGTGATTGAACCTGATCAGAGCAAGGAAGATAGGGCAGTTCTAGTAGTAGGGAGTGAACTAATTAAACTCATGAAAGTTTAGTCTTTGTTGTCTCTGTGTATCCTGTTAGTTCTGGTGGTGATGGTGTTTGTGATGTTGTTGAAGTAGTGATAAAAACTTATGTATCTGAAGTTGATGTTCACTTGTAAAATTGTTATCATCTATCCTAATGAATGAACTCCAGCTTTGTTGTAATGGTTACTAATAGTATTATGAGTACTCTTTTCTTATTGTCATGTTATATCCAGTTAGGATATAATCACAGATAAAGAGTGAAATGACAAGGACTCTCAAACATTGATAGCACATAGGACATATCTTGTTGGTATTGGACAGATCCAAAATGATGACAGGTCCAAAGTCGTTGTTTTGGTCACAGGACCAAGTGGCTTGCAGCCCTGAGCTATGCTATGCTCATATATATACAAAAGGGTAAGATATCCAGTTTGTACCACATAGTCCCTAACTTTCTACGTTATCATATATGTATTATATCACCTCTCTAACCCAAAAAGGAGGGACTTTACAAAAGGACAGAGCAACATCATAGGCTTAGTTGCTTCTGCACAAAATATTAACAGAGGTCTAGTGTTTGTTGCTGCTGCACATAAGCATCACAGAGCACAACATAATGCCTATCTGCAGTACATGGTGGTCAAGGCTTCTTCTTCTTGATAGCTACTGCCTTCTTTGTAGTTGTTGCCTTCTTCTTTGCAGGTGCTGCAATATGTTCAGCTGCTTCCTGTAACACCCTTGGTGTTACACCCTAAACAAACCACTAAACCCTGTCATGAGCATCATGTTTATGTGATAATGCATGTGATAGAATGTGTAGATAAATTTCTTGTAATTTAAAATGACCAATAAAAATCTTAAATTAAAGTTGATTCAATAGCTCATGTATATCAAGTAGGGTTGAAAACCAATTTTTATTAAGCAAAAATACTATAGAACATGTCTGTGATACTTAAATAAAGTTTAAAGTACAAACTTTGTAGATGACAATGCAACTTTTGCTGTAGAAAAATAATATGACTAGCTAGTATTTCTAATGGCTTGGAAATGGAACTTGAAATCAAATTCAGCTTAAGACTTGGAAGAATTTTAAGTTTGAAAACAGTGTGACAATGCCTTGTTGGTGAATTAATTTTAGAAAATTTAGCTAAAGGTCAGTGCGTTTTTGTTCCTTATGGTAGTTTGATGTACCCTCTTTAGCATAGTGAAGGCGGTTTAGCTTCAACTTCATTAGTTTAGTTTGTATCAACGTTTTAAAATTCGTGCACGACACAGCCTCGGGATGTTTGGCGCCGTGCGCGCGATCACCGTGCGGCCACCCTGTGCCGCCATGCTGGGTCGGTCGAGCCTGCCTAGGCTTGGCTGAGGCCGGCCATAGCGAGCCACTGGCCCCGCGCCCTGCTGCCCTGCCTCGCGCTGTCGCCATTGGTGCCGCCGCGGCCGCGCTACGCTGTCGTCGCCTCGCCGTTGCATCCGTACCCCCTACGGCTCTGCACCACTGTCCGTCCTACCGGTGGCCCTGCCGCTGCTGCGTGCGCTTAGCGTATGCGTGGCATCGGCACAGCCATACCCGCTATCGTCTCGCCCATAAAGGCACGACAGCCGCTCGTGCCATGTCGGTCGTGGACGTGCGCATGCCTTGTCCGTAGCGCCTGCGCATGTGCGTACTGATGACACTGCTCGTGTCCTTCCAAGGCAAGGATGAGCCAAGCGCTGACTGCCCCTCTCTCTGCCACCGTGACTGGCCGACCATGCTTGCCCAATTCGGCATGGTTAGATGACCTCAACTTAATTTGACTTGTCCTTGGCTTCTCCATTATGCCACCTGACCCCCGACCCCACCCAGCCTTGAAGCGAGCATGACCAAGCTCCAATTTGGAGTTTTTCCCTGCCACCATGCCGATAAGGCCGAGCTCGACCATTGCTGTGGGCAGTCCTCCATCTGTCCACCCTGACCCAATCCAAGTGCACCGCTAGCTTCGCTTCCACCTCTACGTCGCCCTGTGCTCCTTAGACGTACCTCTACCGCTACCCTGGCGCTGCTGACGTGGTCGTGTCTGCTGTGGTGCACCGTCGTGCCACTCAGTCGCACATGGCCGGCTTCACTTGGGCAGTCCCTGGCCGTACCGTCACCTCGGCCAGGTCCACGGTGAGCCCCTGCTGCTCGCACGCTAGCTGGTTAAGCCGATAGCTGTCCTAGTTCACTAGAATTGTTGCGCCGCCATCGTGGATGGCCGCATGCCGCTACAGCCTTCCCAAGTGAGCCCCGCCAAACCTCACCGCCGCTTAGCGTAGTCATCTATGTCGAAGATGGCGGTCGACCCGTTAGAATTGCTCGCGCAGGTCCCAGGTGGCCGGCGTAGTCAACAGGTGTCGCCACTTGCCGCACCGCCGTGCATAGAGTTGCCGAGGGTGTGCGCGGGTGAATTAGGAAAAACTCAAGGAGTTAAATGAATTCGTCAGAGAGACATAGGAATAGTGTTATGGGTTTAGGTGTAATTCAGGATAAGCTTGAGGTCTCTTTTGCAAAAGCGCCATCGTGTGCGGTCTTCCCCTATCGCGGGCCGTCTCACGCGTGGGGCGTGTCCGCACGGGCCGCTTGTAGGTGGGCCACGGGGTTGAATCTGCTTTTTTTCTGAGGAATTAGTAATAGTTTTTCCATTTCAATTTCTGAGCTAGATTTGTATAATTGATATAAATTCGTGTAGGTGTCCAAAAATTGCGAAACAAATTTTGTTAGGTTCCTAAAATTGTGATCTATCTGGTAGTATAGATAGATCTTGCATATCTATATTGATACTAAGGGCTATTAAATCATTTGAAAGTACTTAGTATTATTAGGGTAATTATTGTAGGAATTTTTATGGTGAATTAGTGATAGCTTTGATCCTGAAATTTTTACAGTAGCTTCATTGTATTATTATGCGCTTACTATAATTTTTGTAGCCCCAATATAGCTTGTTTATTAGGGTAGCTTCATATCCATGAAACCTTTAAGATGAATACGAGCATAACATTGATTTAGGAAATTAAGCACTTGTTAGGGTGAGCTTGACACTGGATTTGATAGAGCTGATAGTTAGCTTAGTATCTTAATCATTAGAGCTGGCTTAGTAGCTTAACATGTGTATTATTATTTTAAGAGTTGTCGCTACCTAAATATTGAATTGTTGCATCATCATCATCGCATGCATATAGAGAACGAGTCGACGGAGATCGTGACCACCGGTGATCATGAGTTCTAGGAGATCGTCAAGGAGTACGAGGAGGAGATTCTCGTGCAGGAGGTCCTGGAGCCACCACTGACTGACGTAGTTGACACCGCGCCTGCCCAAGGCAAGCCTCGGTGCATAACACTTATTTTTTATAATCATTGAATATATATGTGATGTGCATTTATGTTACAGGAATTTTATAGAAACCACGTGCATAGATATATCAGTCCTATGAGTCTTACTAGTGCAGGTTCGAGTAGCTGCTATACTTAGGTTTTTGATAGCGTGAGTAACCTGCCGTTACTCACAATAGGTGATTATTATAATTATTCTCATGATAAAAATGATGAAAGAAAAATGGAGGCCGTGCAGGGATATGGTATGGGTATTGGTCAATGTAACGAGTTGTGTCCCGTGGCCACAGGGCTTAGCTTGGTTACACTATTTTCACTGTCCGTGTCGATTGGGGACCGTCCGTTGCTGTCGACGCGAAAACATGGTAGCCGCACCGGGTGGACACACAACAAGCCGGAATGATCTGGAGATCTACCTAGCTTCAACGCAGGACCAGTCGATCCTACGAATTCTCAAGGGCATGCCAGTCAATTTGACCTGCAATTGATAAGGAGAGAAAGTTTTATTAGTAATTTAGGGTGAAACATGCTAGTTTTGCCCAGACAGTTCTAAGTGTGCCGCTTCGGGAGTAGCCATACGAAAAAATTGACTAAATAGCCGATACGAGAAGAAATCGACTGTTAAGGACTATAATGCTCGTAGGTCATGATTGATTTTATAGTAATGAATGCAATGCACCCAATTTTAATGACCTTTTCCCTTAAGCCATTAACATGTATGCATCAAAGATACATCACTGGCTAAATCAGATTTGATCAATATGTGGTGTAGAGCCAATGAATCCGGTGAAAAAAGATATGCCACGCAGACAATCGATTGTTTGATATAGACAGATATACGAACCATCTAGATCTAATCTATTACCATCAACAGTGAGGTTCGACCGGATCGATGCAACTATGATGATGATGATGATAGTTTAGAACCAGAAAATCCATAGAACCGACCATACTTCAACATGTTCATGAAAGCGTGCCATATCTATGAAAGCACAGGCGAATCGGCTAAAATAGCCGATTCAGGTAGAAAATGGATTACAGCATGTGAACAATCAACTGTTTAATCTAGATAGATCTATAAACTCATCAAATCTAACACGTTATACTTAATAATGGGGTTTGACCGGATCGATGGCAGCCATGATAAAGATAACAGATCAAACCTTTAAAATAAATAGATCTATTCATATTTAATAGAATCATGAAGATACACTATAAGCATTAGAGTACTGGTAATCGGCTATTTAGCCGATGCAGGCATAGCAAACAGCCAAGGTCATGTCTGGTCGAAAGCAAATGTACCAACTAGCATACTCCAATTTAAAGTGCTAACAGTGGGGATCGACCGGATCCTTACAGCCATAATAGCGAGCTATAGACTAGATTCAACTAGCTAGTAAACCTTCGCAATATTAGACGTGCCTTAGCCGCGTACTATGCATGATCAAGATCGAAATAGAATGGCTGATAAAACAAAATCCATTGTCTAAAGTAAGAACCATCACAATATGACAAAATAAACGATGGACTAAAAGAATGTGAGACCGATCTCGATCGGGCAGGTTGATGTTGCTGAAACCAATGACAACAATAAAAATTAGCAAGATCGGTAACTTAATAAATCTACCCGAAGGATGCCACCCGTAGGTAGAGCCGATAACTTGACCTTAATCTAATTCGAGCAGTGGAGGTCGAACTTAACCGATGTAGTCGTACTTGAACTAGATAAGGATCGATAACTAACTTAAGCTAGAGCTCATAAGAGGTCGGCCGGACCGATGCAGCCTTATAAACAAAAGTATAAGCCATGACGGTACTTACAAACAAGCCAGAGGTCGATCGGATCGATGCAGCCCTGCTTGTTGAAGAACTCGTTGAGATCTACAGTACTCCTACTCCTAAGGGTTTGCGTGAAGCCGGAAAAAGTAATTAGTATTGATTGATTGGATCCTTCTTACAATAGCCGGGGTCCAATATTTATATCTGGAACTTAAACATGAATCCTACTCAAACACGACTAAATACAATCTTTGAAATAAAAGAAACTATTCCTAATTTAAGATAACTTGGACCCTAATCCTTTCCGTTTTGTAGAGTCCGGCATATTTTCCTCCCCCGACGCCATCTGTACTTAATCTGTTGATGTTATTTGCTGACGTCATCTATAAAATAGCCGATTTCCGATACCACATCAAAACTGGCTGATATCGATTCACATCTAATTGATCCCTTGATGATACAATCTTGAAAGCTTCGAGTTCCTACGTTCTTCTCTTTCCAAATTTTGGTGTAAACACATGCCCCCCAATTTTGGGATAAAAATTATTTTATTCCAAAATTTCTATTTACCTGCTCATCGTGTCGCAACCGTTCATTCCTAAATATACGCATGACTCCTGATTCCTCGGTTCAAATTTTGTATAATATCTCAATAGTATCATTTCCAACTTACTCGGCCCATTTGCTTTCCTCTTCTTTATCGAGCAAGCCTCAACAACCAAAGCCACCATCGCTAAGGCCTTAACCCTATCAAATCCTCTGCTCTGTCAAGCTGTTATTCAAGTAATCTTCCTCAGATTTGGATCCATCCTGGCTACAATGGTGACAAACGGCCATGTCCCTGAGGTATGCTTTCAAGTTTCCCATCTTCCAAGTATCAACTGTTACTCTATGCTTCCTTTCTTCTCAAATCTATTTTATCTGATTTCTAGGAGATGAGGAATGAGATTTTGATTCCATCTACTGTTGCTCCCAATTTCTATTATCTTGAGCCTATGGGTGACCCTGATCCATCTGATTTTATCAACCAAGAAACCAATCAAATTCCTTTTAGGCAGTCCTTGGTAGATCTATCTTCTTGGAACACCAAAAATGACTTTAGGAATTGGCCCAAAATGCCAAAGGGATAGAGAGACTGGTTCCATAGAGTGTTAGACAAAAAGGGCAAAGACTAGGATGTTTAGGATTTAAGCCAATGTCTGACCCTTTCACTGTCTGGATTGGAGAGAAATGATTCACTCCTAATTGTCGCTTCTTACTTTTGGTCCAACACCTGAATGCTTTCATCTTTGGTCATGGCCAATAACTATTACCTTGGTCGATGTTTATATGTTGACTGACCTTAGAATAATAGGACCATTGCAGCCATATGAACTCTTAGGTGCTGGGTCAAAGAAACTGGCCAAAATATCGAACTGCATAGGATGGGCAAGCTACATCCAAAACCACATCAGGAATGAATCGACTGTTAGCGACAGAGAACATGTGGTTAGAAAGATTCATCTTTTGTGGGTCATCTTGTGGCCCAAATTACAATCATAAACTCATGGCAAAGCATCTAGCAGTAGGTGTTGAGATTCCTCTTGGAAAGTATCTGTTGGGACCAGCTTACCATTTGATGCATCAGGTGGTCACTCAGCTGCTGAAGAATGAAGCAGTGCACACCATCAGCGGCCCTTGGTGGTTCATACAAATATGGTTAAATTTGTATATGCATAAGATTGTAAAGCAAAATCTCTAGAATTTGAGCTTTCCCTCCACCGACTTTGATGAGGAATACAGAGGCGAAGAAGGAAGAACCTGTCAGTGCATGAACTATGGTGAAGCTGCATCAGCCATAACAGTTGCTATTGATGTTGGCCATCTCTTCAAGAAGTTTTATAGAGGGTTTGATACAGATATTCTGACTTGGCTACCCTATGATGAGGATGAGAACAATGAGTTGGTCTTCCCATTCAAATTTCAATTTGAATCAGGCTGCTCAGATGAAATGACAGCTGCAATTTTCAATTCCTTCATCAAACCTTGCGTTCTTCCAACCGAATTTCGTCATGGCCGTGGCAAAATGTCTACAGGTTCCTTCCTTCCATGCAACCTTCCAACCTTTGAGTTTTACAACCCTTCTTTCGTAGCTCGTCAGTTTGGTCAGTCAACTACCTCCTCAACTCTTCTTTAAGAATACACTGAAGCCAAGAGAAGGTATCAGTGAAGTAATGGAAGCTTCTAGAGTCTTTCAACTAGGTTCGGATCTTCCCTCTTTTTGCTTGCATGACTGGACAAGAGTCACCTTCTCTTCCAACCTATTTGACTCCTAGTGGCAAGTGTTGTATTCCCACCTCTTCTACAGGATAGTTCATCCTAGCTACATAGCTCTGGATGAAGATTTTGCTTCCGACAGTAAGGTAGCTAGCTAACTCTTTTCCTTCCATAAAGATCATCTACTAAAGTCTTTCTGTCAACTTATCTAACAGAACTCCCTTGCAGGATGCTAAATTCAATCCCCCAATTGTGGATAGAAAAGGGCGTGCCATAGAGTACTATCCGCCGTGTCCAGCCTCAAGATTGGGATCAACTGCACCTACACTGAAGAAGCTAATAAAAACCTAGGCTGCTCCTACAATCGTAACGTATCAATCTTCAAAATGCAAAGTAGCCCAAGGGGTAACCCAGAAAACCAGTACTAGGAAAAGGCTTTGTAGAACAAGACCATCAACTGCTCAGGTAAAACAATTCATCCTCTTCCCAAATTGATATTCAACTTCTAATTCTGATTCTTTTCTCACAGTTATCAACTATTATGTCCCAATCTGCTCTGGGTGCAGAACTATTGTCCTAGGCGTTTAAATAAGCACCAACCAGACCTTCATCGGCCGATCCTCAAAAGGAGTCGATTTCGGTTAAAACAACTGATGCTTCCAAGATAGTAGAAGATGAGAGCCCTTCCACTTCACTCCCTAAGGAAATATCCATGCAAGAACATAATATGAACAGTTCATCAACAGAAGGCGACCTGATTGACATTGATACTCAGACTGTCAATTCCCTAGTCCAACAAACAATTGATGGTAAGAAAAATCATATATCTATTTTATCCTTTTGCAACAATCATGAATTGAAAAATCTCCCTTAATATTTGCAGATACCAATATTGAAAGTTTAGAGCCGATTCAACTAGATACCATTAGTTCATCATCAGTTGTTCCTTCTCCTCAGATAGAAGCTACCCTAGAAAAGGTACTGTATCTACTTCACCATTTATCTCATCATCAACTGATCTGATTCTTTTAACAAGATTACCTTTGCTCGTATGTAGGCACTTAGTTCTCTGGCTCTGAGCTACTCCTTCTATTTTGAAGAGTACATAGATGAAGGAGAGATCAGTTCAACTTCCACCTCTCTCCAAGAGACTTTATTAGAAGAGACCAGAAATCGGCTAAGGGACATATTGCCAATGCTCGAGAAAGATATAGCCGATTTGGTCCAAGATGCAGATTCAATGCGAAGAATCTTCTTAGCTATCAGGGATAATTTGTCCTTGAATCTCATTGAAGCTCTAACTCCTTTATCCATCATCGAAGATCAAGCCCTGAAGGTGAGAAAAGCTTAAAGAAATCTATCTGACCATGAAGCTTTGATGGCCAAGAAGTATTCTAATAAACAAGAAGCTAGGGAGCTAGCGCAACTGATTGACAATCTGAAGAATTCCTCTTCCAAAATTGAACCAAAGTTGAATCAGTTGAGAGCTAGGCACGCTGAACTTGAGAGAGAACTAGAAAGTATGAAGGCCGCCATTAATTGCCATGAGTCCAACTTGGTTCAGATCCCCAACGCCATCAAACAGAAGAAACTAGAGATGCTGACTGAGGTCAAAGAAGGCAAAGTCATCCGTAGCAGCCTTGAGAACATTCCTGGTTCAGCTGAAGGAGACAAGCAACAGATTGCAGAGGTTGATGCTATTTGGCTGAAAGCTTTGAAGGCAATCTGAGATGCTTTGAATTTGTGATGTCGCTAATTGCAATACATATATCTTGTGTGAAACTAATGAGAACCATATTTCCCATAGATCTATTGTATTTCTTATCTAGGCTAAAGAGCTGATTTGAAAATAGCCAATTCCAGACCTCTGACCTTAATCCAATTAAGTCTGAAAACATGACCTTCATTAAGAAAACTCTTCAATCTTCTGTCCTCAGTTATCAATGCCGCATTCTCTTCGGCATTAGTGAGGCGGTGCTTCGCCTTTTATTAATTGCATTACTCTTCGTGCGTCTTGAGATATCTACCATCCCATCTCCGTAGCTATAAATACCAGCCGAGGGCTTTGGCCTCGAACATATCTATACTTGCAATTGCCTCTGTTCTTTGCGCTTCTCCGCCTTCACAAACCCTATATGGTTTTCTTCCTCCTCTCAGTAGATCTAACCAAACCCCATGGCTGGTGAGGACAGTCGGGCCAAGCACGCAGTGGAAGAGGTCTTGGAGGAGAACCTGCTAGTGAGCCAGCGTCTCCATCATATGAGGTGAGATCGACATTGTCTGCTCATGGCAATGGATCTCTCTAACTTGTTTATTGGTTTGTCTTGAATGACTGCCTTCGTCCACTTTCTCCTAGGGCTAGCGAGCCCTCCAATGTTGCATCTGATGCCGCCTCTGCGCTAGACTCATTGTCGGACTCCTCTAATTCTTACAATGGCGACGACGCTCGGCGTTTACTTTGGGAGTGGAGGGCTGCCCAGGACGGTTATTCCAAGGCAACTCGGGAGAACAATCAGCTTGAGATCCACCTTGGGGCTTCTCAAGCCACCTTCCTCGCTGCCGAGGAAGAGGCCAGCGCTGCTTGAGCATGGCTGGCCGAGTTTGACGCCATGGTGGCGGGTAAGATGAACTCCAAGAAAACTCTTCTTCTAATTTCCACTGTCTTTGCCTTGATATCTTCTTTGTTTCTATGATTGCCTGCCCTAACGATGCAGTTAGAGAACCTCCAGCTGGCGGTGAATGCAGCTACGACGACCGTCAATGCTCGAGGCCCCTTCATCAATGCCCACCACGATGTCCCAACCCATGTCTAGGAGATTGTCCTCCATGGTGTCCGTCATGGCGCATCAGTGGTGCTGGCTATGGCGCAGGTTCAGACCAGGTACGAGCTCCATACCATGGAGACTGGTTTCCTAATGGGCGACGGCCCCAAGGAGCATGAGGAGTTGATCGAGGACTTGATCGATGCAGCGGAGGCCATCGTGGACATTACATCCGCTCAGGATGTGATAAACAATGTCTTTGACTAGTTTGTACTTAGGGCAAACTAATTAATGAATAAAGTCTTCTATTTTTCTATGATCGTATCTCAGTGTATTTTCTACAATGTCTTGTGCATACCATAATAGTTTCTGTGTTGGTTTTTTTCTCTACAGGCGATACATATCGTATTGGCTTTTCTCCCTTTTGGGGTAATTTTTGAGCTAAAGGCAACACCCTTCTGGTACCGGCTATTAGAACTGATGACTGAACAAATCAAATGTCAAGTATTAATCCAAATGCTAGGACAATATTCCTTCAGACATTTTTCATTGATCGCTTCTTGATAGGTTGCACCAGAACTCTTTAGACCAAAGATCATTACAACCCATTCAAATAAGCTAATTGCGCCAGGGCACCTGAAAGCTATCTTCCTTAGCCATTATATTCTGCATTGTCGCCCATAAAAACTAATAACCTTGTGACCAGCTGCTGCATTTACCAATATATTGGCTATTGGCATCGGATAACCATCCATGGGTGTAGGCTTGTACAGATCTCTGAAATCCATGCAAACTCTTAACTTCCCATTTTTCTTATACGCAGGAACAACACTCGATATCCACTCTGCAGATCAGTGCAGTCAGAAAAATTTTGCTCCTAGTAATCCTTCAGTCTCCTTTTTGACATCATCAAGAACATTTGGGTTAAATCTCCTCAGAGCTTGTTTAAACGGCTGATATCCAGGTCTGATTGGTAACCGATGTTCAACAATTGATTTATCTAGACCAGGCATCTCATAATATTCCTCAGCAAAACAATCTTTAAATTCCTTTAATAAAGCTATCAACTCTTGCTTATACCTAGGATCCAACTTAGCACTTACATATGTTGGCTTAGGCCTATCTCCAAAGCCAATATCTTTTTGCTCTAATTCATCGGCCGACATAAAGCCATACCCTAGTTCACCATCTATACCATGTATTGGATTATCCATTAAAACAAACTCTCAGAGCCGATTGGTTGGATCGGCTATTGGCTTTCATCATTGATCTTAATGAAGTCTCCTTTCCATAGCTTGCTAGAAAAACATTTGAAGTCTTTCAGTTCCTGATACATTGGATCAACTGTTGCTATACTCACAGAATCATCAGCATGAACCAGCTCAACATCATCTCTATGCCACTGAATCAAGCATTGATGCATAGTCGATGGTACACAATAATTTGCATGAATCCAATCATGACAAAGGAGTAAACTGTATAAACCTTTTCCATCAATGACGAAGAATGTGGTGAGCAAAGTCTTACTTCTGATTATTAATTCGATGTTTATTGCCCCCTGGTCTTGGATGCATTACCCCCAAAATCCTTAAGCATCACGTCGATCTCAATCAAATCTCTTGGTCCCTTACCAAGCTTGTGAAAAGTAGTATAAGGCATAAGATTAACAGAAACACCTCCATCCACCAATATTTTGCTCATTGGCTTCCCATCAATGAAACCTTTTAATATAAAGCCTTTAAGTGACAATGTTTGACTGGCTTATCAAATATAGTTTGCTGTATAACTGTCAACTTAGCAACTATCTCCTCATATTCTGATTTGTCAAAATCTGAATAGACTTCTTGATCTGCTGGAGCTCTAAATTCTGACGACAATAGAAAAGTCATTCGAATATTAGCCGATGGTTGACCCCTGTAACAGAACCGACCAAATCATAAGAACGTAAGTACAAAAACAATCACCGAAGCGATCAAATTCCTGTACTTAAGCTCCCATAATCCCGGTAGTCCGGAAATCACGAAGGATTTCAACCAACTCTCGACATACAAACCAAGATCGTAATGATTCAACACAACACATCATCCGTTACAACATTTCATAAGTAGCATTCGGATTACATCCATCAGAGTTCAAATAAATATTACAAACCAAGTTTGAGTGTGCGGAAGCAACATAGTTTAGTATGAGACATCATAGTTTTCAAATACATTGCCAAGATCAGAGTCATGTCCCACAAAAGCATTATCAGGTACGAGAACTAGTAGAGGCCGTGCCCAACGGTCTAGTCTTCATCCCCAGCAGGGAGAAGGCAGTACTTGCAGCAACCAAAGTAGAACTGGTCATCTGCAACAGGTGGGAAATAAACCCTGAGTACGAGAAGGTACTCAGCTAGACTTACCCGACAAAAATCAGAATAAAAGACACCAAGGATCATGCAAGGCTTTTCAGGTGGGCTAGCTTGACACAGTTGCATAAAAGAGCTTAAGATTATAGTAACCAACTTAAATCTAGCATCAAGCTTATCATTATTTACCTGCCCGCTAGGTTAGCACCTGTACTAGAGCACTCACTTATTAGGAGCAAACAATATTAACCATAGCAGGTATAATAAGGCTGTCATCATCATATTATCATTTCCGAACCATTATGTCATTAAGTGTATCTACATTGGAGATAAGCCCGTCAAGTTCTCACTAACCGGGAGAGACGGCGACTCGAATCGAATTACAACTCAGCTGAGGGGGTATTCCTAACTCTCACCCTGGCATACTTTGCAAGGGTAGCCGTGGGTCACCTTTGGAACATCTCAGGAACCAAATTCGCGGGTTCGATCAGCGCCAGCACTCTCAGGGATTACCCTTCTGCCAGGACGACCAGGACTTTTAAATCACCTGCCCTTGGACTCACGCCTACGGCTCCCTTCCGAGGCGCACTTTATACTTATCGACTCCCGGCCTGAGGTGAGCTACTCGGCTTCGTGGTCGGTCTCCAGACCCGGCCAACTAAGAGAGAGGCATGCGTTCAACATGAACAGGAAAGGCTCCAAGATCCAGTCCTTAATCGACACAGACGGAGTCACTGCAAACCGGCAAGCCTCCGTCCGGTCTTCATTTCAAATTAAGACTGGTTCTTTTCCACGATAGCAAATATAGCCAACCGTGCCACATGTATCTTCCTATATCTCGCAGGTGACAGGAAATCACCCGACTTCTACCACGTTAAAGCAGGGCTAAGCACTACTCGAGCCTGAGCTATATAGGATTCAGGGTAACAATATCTGGACAAGGAATGGTAACCAATGCAGCAAGTGTTGCATCCAACACCTAAACTTAATGCAACAATATATGTAATAATAATACTGTAACTGCAGTTCGGAAAATAGGAGGCTTAATATGCTCCGGGGCTTGCCTTTCACAAAGTTGCAAGGACGGTGGTCAGGGCACTCAACGGCGACCTCGTCTGGCACTTCTCCTGAAGGCTGCTCCTCCTGAACTTCCGGTGTCGGCTGCTGCTGCTCGTTCAGTTCCTCGAATTCCAGCAGGGTCACTCCTTCCGGTACACCTATTGCATGCCGATGCACAAGATAAATATCATGGATGCATAAGGAATGACATGATGCTCATGATGAATGAATCGTAGTAAGTGTTTACGAAAGCATTACTGGACACTCGTTTACCGAGTAAGACTAGCCCTATTCAAATCACTTTAAGCATATTTCTAACTTAACTGAAAGAACAAGATTAACTTACCTAACTTGCATAACCTAAGATAAAGATGCTCATCTTCAGTTAAGGGCCTAACACCTAGGAACAGTACCATGAACTTAGAATAGTAAAGACATACTTACAATAGCAGTTAAAACTTCATATGCCACAAGTAGTAACTTAATTCTATCATAACTAGAGTTCTATAATTCCAATTGACTTGCAAGAGGACATTCTGGAAAGCTTACGAAATTCTCTACAATTCATTTGTAAACATCAAAGCATGATTCTGAAGTTAACCAAATCAATTTCCAGTAGACCTAGAATCTGTCCAGAATGACGGGGTTACTAGCTTAATTATTTAATGATTGTGCAAAAGCCTAATTTGACCAAACCAAGTTTACCAACTTGTTTTTCATACCTAAGAAACATCAGAAAGTATAGTGCTAACTTCCAAATAAATTATTTACTATCCTTTTCCAATTTATTTAGTTAATTAGGTGATTTAAGCAAGATATGGTACAACTATTCAGAAAAATCTACAAAAATTACAGTAGCTATCTCATGCTTCACATAGACTACCATAAAAATTTCAAAGCCATTGAGTAAGTATAACAGTCTACACAAAAATGATAAGGCATACTAGCTTAAAATGGCATAATTAAGAAATCCTAATGAAAAGTGTCAAGCAACAGATTTCCCATTTTTCCTAGCATCCTTCTAGCATAAGAATAGCACCCATAAAATTTCACCTTCACTGGATCTATAGAAAAATTATGAAAATTCACACAAGATCCACCTATTAATAAAAGGAAATTCTATAACTTAAGAACTACACATGCACTAGCTCTGAAATTTTTACCAGAGATTCTAATAAACCAAAATAGAGGACCCACAAAATTTCATAATTTTTGGACCACAGAAACTCAAGATAAAATTCAAACAAGTTTGCATGCTTCTAAAAACACATTTCAAACTCCTATTTAATTCATCAACAATTTCTAAAACATGTGCTCATATAATATTTTTGTTAAATACTAGACATGACCAGGAACCCAACAAAATTAGAACCATAGCATTTGGATCTATATACTAGGAGCTACATATTTTTCAAGATGTACACCAATCTGTGAAATAAATAAATAAAACAAAATCGGAAAAACACTCAGCCACAGCTGGGCCAGCCCACGTAACGGCGGCCCAAGACACGGCGCGGCCCAGAGCTGGACTCCCGCCTCAGCCGCGACGGCTGACAGCCGGGTCCCGCGTGACAGCGAGACAGGCAGGGAAGCGGAGGACGGCGACGGCGTATTTCGCCGCCGGTGGCTCTTCCGGCGAAACCGTCTACTCGACGACGTTCGCCATGAACATGCGCATCTATTGGTGACCTCAATCGGTGCTATGGTGGTGGCTAGAGGGGTCGGCGACTGACACGGCGGCGCACGGTCACGGCACGGCCGTCTCCGGTGACTCGACGACGACACAGCCCCTATCGGTGACCCCATAAGCATCAGTGGTGCTCCTATGACCTAGCGCGTGGCCGAGGAAGGAATGGGAGTGGCGCGAGGGCAGCTGGCCGCGTGGAGCGCCAACTCCGGCGAGCTCCCGCCATGGCCGCGGTGGGGGAAAAACGGCAATGCGCTCTTACCGAGGCTCAACCGACCCGGCTCAAAGGTGGAGGAGGTGGAGGAGGTCACGGCGAGGCTGCAGGCGGACGGGGCAACGCGTTTTCGCGGTGGTTTGCTCGTACGGCAGTGGCGATGCTTGGTCGGCAATGGCGGACGGCCGAGCTCGCGCGTCGCTGCGTGCTGGGGGAGGAGAGAAATGGGGAGGCGAGTGCGTTCGGCAGGCGCGAGTGGCTTCAAGGCCTGGCTGCGACGCCAGGAGGCGCACGGCGCGTGGCCAGCGCGGTCAGCCGGCCATCGACGCGCGGCGCACACGCGTCCGGCGCTTTCTGAACTCGGTCGGCCACGGCGACTGACCGTTTTCTGAAACAAACGCGATTCAGTGTTCCCTTCTAAGCCTGACAGCGATACTTTGACAAGGATTATTTCCTGATCTGTAGTGATCTAGGCTAGAACGTAGTTAACAAAGTTGTTCATCTATCCATGAACTACAACTCTTTCCACTAACGCTCAAGCTGGTGTGGCCCGGTTAGGGAGGTACATGGCTCCAAACACGGGTACACGAAACTGTTCTGCACGTTAGGACTTAGAAAAATTTGCTGAGTATGAATCAGCATGTACTTCTGACATGTGGGCCAAGTTTGAGCATGTTCTAAGCATTTTCATGAGTTGACCACAAAACAACTTTTGTCCCTTACCAAATTAGCTACAAGTTTGCTTTAGGTTGCTCCAACATGCATAGACTCTAAGTTACTCTTTTTAAACAGTCAAACAGTGAGACTTCTAGGGTCAATTCTAGTCAAACTTTCACTTGAGGGCATTTTGGTCATTTTGCTCTACATGAACAATGTCCCAACAAGTAACCTAAGTGTAGTTAAGGTGTATTAGACCATAATCAACCACTTTACAAACTTGTTAAACCACTTCTAATGATCACATGGAATACAACAACTAAAATAAACAATTCAATCATATGTTGCAATGAAATGTTTCATATGTTTCATGGCTTGGTTGTTATTCTACACTTGTCATATTTCTACCATGTTGCCATGTTTCAAGGTATGAGAAATTTATGTTGCACTCATATGTTGCAATACTATCATTCATAAGCACTCCAATACGAAACAAACAGAATGTGTGAATGTTGCATATGTATGTTTCAGTGACAATGGAAATGACGACGTAGATGATACACATGCTTATGAAATGAAATGCAATTAGTGGAAGCCAAACACCTAGGGTGTTACAGCCCTCCCCCCTTAGAAAAATCTCGTCCCGAGATTTGCAAAGCGTACCATTTAGTATAGAAAGTTGGATGATTTTCCTTTAAATAATCTTCCCGCTCCCACGTTGCATCCCGTTCACTATGATTACTCCAAACTACCTTGTATAATTTAACCACTCGTGTACGAGTCACTCTTTCTTGAGTATCCAGAACTTGCACGGGCTTTTCCTCATAAGAAAGATCAGATTTCAAGTTGACTCTTCTGGTTGCTATCCTTTCCTCAGGAATACGGAGACACTTCTTTAGCTGGGACACATGAAATACCGGGAATATAGCGCCCATTTCACGGGGTAAATCGAGTTTATAGGCTACTCTTCCACTTTTCTCGATAATGCGGTAAGGTCCAACATATCGAGGCTCCAGCTTCCTTTTAATTCCAAAACGCTTGACTCCTTTCATAGGGGATACCTTCAAATAAACATGATCACCTACTTCAAACTCAATAGGTTTCCTTCTCTTATCAGCGTAGCTCTTTTGTCTAGCCTGAGCGGCAGTCATATTCTTTTGTATAGTCCGGACTTGCTCTTCGGCTTCTTTTACAAAGTCAATACCATAGAATCTTCTTTCCCCGGGTTCCACCCAGTTCAAAGGAGTTCTACACTTGCGGCCATAAAGAGCTTCAAAAGGAGCCATTTTGATACTCTCTTGATAACTGTTGTTATAAGAGAATTCAGCGAGAGGTAACCAGTCTTCCCAAGAGCCTTTGCAAGAGATAAGACAAGCCCTAAGCATGTCCTCAAGAATTTGATTAACACGTTCAGTCTGTCCTGATGTTTGCGGATGATAGGCAGAACTGCGGATTAGATGAGTGCCAAGATTTTGATGTAAGCACTCCCAAAAGCGAGCCGTGAACTGAGGTCCTCTATCAGAGACAATGGATTTGGGTACACCATGGAGACGTACCACTTGTTGAAAATAAATCTCAGCATAATTGTGAGGATGATAGGTAGACTTGACCGGAATAAAGTGAGCAGATTTAGTTAGACGATCTACGATAACCCAGATGGAATCACAACCCTTTTTGGTAGTGGGTAATCCAACAATAAAATCCATACTAATTTCTTCCCACTTCCAGCCAGGAATAGATAGTGGCTGCAATAGTCCGGGCCTTATGTGAATAGCCTTGACTCTGCAACAGTTATCACACCTTGCCACATAAGCAGCGATCTCTTTCTTCATCTTGGTCCACCAATAATACAGCTTGAGATCTTGATACATTTTACTGCTACCAGGATGGATGGACAATTTTGAAGAATGGGCTTCCTCCATAATTTGATTTCTAAGTTCTTTATCTTTGGGTACCACCAGCCTATCATTAAACCAGAGAATTCCCTTGTCATCGACTTTAAAGTGCTTGGTCTCTTTCTCTTTCATTTTTCGTTTGATATGAAACACACCCACATCAGTCTTCTGGAGTTCGATAATTCGACTTCTAAGAGAGCAATCCACAGTGATATGGTGGAGTACTACAGGATGAAGGAGGTGTGACAGATGAAAGTCTTCACTAACTAAGGAATTGCAATGGGCCTTTCTGCTTAAGGCATCAGCAACAACATTTGCCTTACCAGGATGGTAGTGCACTTGAAGGTTGTAGTCCTTAATCAATTCTAACCATCGTCGCTGACGCATGTTCAACTCAGGTTGAGTAAAGATGTACTTGAGGCTCTTATGGTCAGTATAGATGTTGCACACATTACCAAGCAGGTAATGTCTCCAAATCTTCAGGGCATGAACAACTGCGGCTAGTTCTAAGTCATGGGTAGGATAGTTGACTTCATGCTTTCGAAGCTGGCGCGAAGCATAAGCAATTACTCGGCCTTCCTGCATAAGAACACTCCCCAAACCGGTGCCACATGCGTCACAGTAGACATCAAAAGGCTTCTCGATGTCAGGTTGTGCCAATACAGGAGCAGAGGTTAGTAAGGTCCGCAAAGTGTGGAAAGCCTCTTCACACTTCGGAGTCCACACAAACTTCTCATCTTTTTGCAGAAGTCGAGTCATGGGCTTGGCGATTTTTGAGAAATTCGGGATAAAGCGACGATAATAGCCAGCCAGACCCAGAAAGCTTCGGACTTCTGTGACCGTAGTAGGTGCCTTCCACTCAAGGACTTCTTGCACCTTCATGGGGTCAACCGAAATTCCATCACCAGATAACACATGACCCAGAAAAGGTATCTTGTTCAACCAGAACTCGCACTTGCTGAACTTAGCATAAAGCTGGTTGTCACGTAACCGAGTTAAAACAATTCTGAGATGTTCCGCATGCTCTTCTTCATTCTGAGAATATACCAGGATATCATCAATGAACACGACGACAAATTTGTCCAATTCCGGCATGAATACAGAATTCATCAGATACATAAAGTGTGCCGGAGCATTTGTCAACCCAAATGACATGACGAGGTATTCGAACAAGCCATATCGAGTAGAGAAAGCTGTCTTAGGTATATCTTCAGGACGAATTTTGATCTGATGGTAGCCAGACCTCAAATCGATCTTGGAGAATACCTTAGCTTTAGAGAGCTGATCAAACAGAATATCGATACGAGGAAGAGGGTACTTGTTCTTGATAGTAACAGCGTTTAGGGGACGATAATCCACGCACATGCGTAGAGACTCGTCCTTCTTCTTCACAAATATAGCTGGACAACCCCAAGGAGAAGAACTAGGCCGAATCAATCCTTTCTTCAATAGCTCATTCAACTGACTCTTCAGCTCAGCCAACTCATTTGGCGGCATTCGATAGGGCCTTCGAGAAATGGGAGCCGTACCCGGAATGAGTTCTATCTTGAATTCTACATCACGGTCCGGAGGTAATCCAGGCAAGTCATCAGGAAAGACATCTGGAAACTCACAGACAACCGGTAGATCCTTAATGGCTTTGGCTAGGGTAGCATTGGCTGTATTGTGGATAGAGATATCACGAGGTAACTGCACTAGAAAACCTTTCTTATCCACAGGATCTCTTAACATTACCACACGGGTTGAGGTATCAATTAATACTCCATTCCCGCTCATCCACTTCATTCCTAGGATGACATCGATTCCTACCCCTGGTAGAACCACAAGATCCGTA